>NC_050068.2:101532913-101852705 GCF_009764565.3 Dermochelys coriacea | reverse complement strand
CTCTGAACTGGGGCAAGAAGCCTGGTTGAGAGCTAGGATTGTCTGAGGACTGCAGTTGGACAGCCCCTTTTGTAAAACGCTGGGCCTGGACTAGATTAGTGGGTTGATCAGAGCCTCGTTGCCTGTGACTGAGCATTGAGACAGGCCATTGCAGCTGGGGGCTGGATGTTGAGCCTAGCTCTGCTGAAGATTCCTTTGTTCTGTGTTTTTGTTGGACTTGGACTTGGTGACCCTGGTAGATGTTGAATGCTTTAAAGTGGCTTGGCTGGAAGGCCAGGTCACCTCTAGGGCTGGAGCCGGCTGACACTGGTTGTGGAAAAACTGAGGGGGAAGAGCCGTCACTGCGAGGGGCCGCTCTGAGTCTTGTCACAGGGCCCTAAATCCAGCAATAGAGCCCCCAGAAAAATAAATTACATGAAAATCAAAGAAGGCCCCACCTCTGCAAACATGCTTGTCGTACTTGGTGCTCCCTCCACTGCTCCCTCCTGCTCCCCCCGCATGTATGGCAGACCCCAGCACTCTCTGGTGGATGATGCCTCACGGATTCTTAAATACAATCCAATTCTGTGGGTTTTGTGGCCTCCAGCCCAGTCCAGGGACCGCACCTATGGCTAAGGATAATCCATCCCTGCACTCACTATAGGAAATCTTCAATCTTTCTACGCTTTTTTTCATGCCCAAATTTAGAGGCAGAATTCTATGGGCATAACCATTTTGATTATTAGAGTGTTCAGTTTGTTTCAGAACTAGAATAGTACAAAAGTTTAAAATACTGAGGGGAAAGTCTGGGGAAAAGAATTATAATTATTTCCAAACAATAAGTCTTGCATGCTAAAAACTGGCTTATTTTCTAAATTAAAAAAAAGTATTTCCAGCATAGGACAGCTCAGTGAGGCAAATAAGATCACAATAATTGTTAGTTTCAAAGTAACTTTCTATATAGGAACATCTTTTATGAGGATTTATAAAAGCACTGAAAGAAGTTATTGATAAGAGAAAGATAAAGGAATTAAATACATAATCTTCATTAAATTGCCAATTAATTTATTATCAGGAAGCTCTTCAGAAGCATTCACTAACCTTCCACTGATACCAGAAGTATTCGGGCTAATTTAGTTTATAATTGATTGGAAAACTATCATCTTAATATCTCGCACTATAATTCTGATTAAAGTTTAGTCTTTGAAGCTCCTATAATAAACATTCCTAGTAGTTTTAGAAGTACCACAGCCATTCCTGGCTCAACTGCCACAGACCCTCACAGTAATTGAGAAGACAAATTTGTCTCTTTTCCAGTAATAGATTTTGATCTAAAAAATTTGAAGGTCATTCCCCCAGACTGCACCTTAGAATGTGCCTCGGAGCCATATGCAAGAGGCAACCCACTTCAGTGATATGGGTTCAGCGGGACATAATGCCTTCTAGGTTCCATTGGTGCCCATTAGCCATAGAAAATTACTTTTATCGATGTGTTTGGAAAACTATTCTGTAGCTAATCATTTCTGTAGTGCTATATTTATACATCGTTCTGCATAACAGGTGAAATGGATCAAACTCTGGCTGTGTCTAAGTATTTACACTGCTCATTTACCATGGTACATGAGCACCTAATACTATTTTAAAAATCCAGGTCATGCTATTTAGAATATGCTCTGGTCTTGCTCCCTCCCGTCTTTCCCTGAATGTGACCCAGATGTGTGTGATTTTTTTTAACCTCTCTCCTCTTTCTATTTCAATGAATAGCTAATAATGTATGAATTTACCAGACACTTACAGGTGATTTAAAGGATATTAAATCATGTTTTTCAGCCAAGATAATTACTTTTCTATTTTTAAATCTAGTACTAAATATTTGTTTGACACGAGGCTCAGCAGTTTTGCTCATAATTCATTTTCTTTGCCACCCTCTGCCCATGCTTAAGGTTTTCTTTTTCTGTCTGGTAGGGAAAGCTGCTTGTAAAGTGGACCTTTTGATTATCTGGTCAAGTTCTTAGATATTTCTAGAGTAGCCAGGTAGAGAAACCACTGATTTGAAATCACCCCATATTGGGGGAGATGAACCAGAATCCTTCTCTGGATGTTGGCTGTCACTTAGGGCATGAACTATTGGGGTATAAGATATGTAAATTATGTGAAGATAGTGGGGTGGTTTTTACTCCAGAAGACAGTTTACTTGGGGAATGGATAGCCTCATTGGCATGGTTTACATTGCAGCACATAGAGTTCATTGTACAATTATTGCCAATGTCAGCCCACTTCGCCCTGTAGTGGGCAGCTCACTGATCATCATGCCCTCAGAGTGCACCCTCCTTTCAGCTGACCAGTCTAAGACTAAGACTAAGATGCATACATAGATTTACTCTATGCCCTTTCACCATTTTCAGGTTATCCGACATGTCCGGGTGAATCAATACCACCTTCTTACAGGGAGCCCTGTCTGGAACCCATGAGCAAAAACTCTCCCCAGCCACCAGCAACACAGGTACTCCACTCTGGGCTCTGTGAGCCCACTCTTTCCCTCTGCAGGCTAGCAATGTACACATCTTACTTTGTTCCACTCAAGTGCCCAATCCTCTAACTTCTTGACACCTATCCTGTATACCAATCTGCCGCCTCCATGGAAAGAGTGCACCCTAGTTCGCTGCTTTCACCTCAATTCAACAATCTCCTTAGCACTAGGCACCTACACAGGTTTATAGTAAAACCAAATTTAAGTTTATTTAACAGAGTTTAAGATAGATGTTTAAAATAAAGTCAAGTACAAGGATTTGAGAGCATAAGGTTACAGTTAAAAGTAAAACATAAAACATGATCTGTACTAAATAGCCATCCATGGACCTATCCTCCATGAACTTATCTAGTTCTTTTTTGAACCCTGTTATGGTCTTGGCCTTTACAACATCCTCTGGCAAGAAGTTCCACAGGTTGACTGTGCATCGTGTGAAGAAATATTTCCTTTTGTTTGTTTTAAGCGTGCTGCCTATTAATTTCATTTGGTGACCCCTAGTTCTTGTGTTATGAGAAGAAATAAATAACAATTTCTTATTTTTCTTTCTCCACACCAGTCATGATTTTATAGACTTCTATCATATTCCCCCTTAGTCATCTCTTTTCCAAGCTAAAAAGTCCCAGTCTTATTCATCTCTCCTCATATGGAAGTCCTTCCTCTGTAATGGATAACCATTTGGGCCATTTCAACTACTTTTATACAGTCACAAGCTATTGTCTCTTAGCTCAGGGTGGGGTGCTTTTCCACAAACTCTCCTGGGGTTCCTTTGTCTTTGTAAGTCTCCAGCCTACATCTAATTCAGACTGTAAACGTAGGCTTTCTCTGTGGATATCTGTTGTTCTCCTATTGATTGGGTCCGCTCTCAGTGGCCCCTTTGTCAGGTGACAGGTTTTGAACATAATACCCTACATTTTACAAAACTCTAACATTGTGTCCTATATACACATCTCACAATAACCATGACCATCAGGTAGTTCTTAGTTTATGACAGAGACCACACATAACCTCCTTTGGTGAAATGTTGAGAAGATAGTTGGACACACACCCGTGCCTGGGCTGGTCTGTGTTACAGGTGTCTCCAAGGCCTTTGTGATAGGTCTTCCCCCATCATCTACTAGAGAAGGGAAAAAACCTGAATTAGAGACATGCTCCACTTGTAGGGAACTGACTGACTGTCTCCCAACCAGAAGGTGCAGAGCTAGGTGATGTTCTGTTAGACACGTGGGCCTCCTAAGGAGCAGAGGAAGGTCTGGCTATGAAGGACACTAATCGAGCTGGGCTGTGGCTGGAGAGCTGAGCCGCAAGAGTGAACCAAACTCTGGAACAAGAAGCCAGGCTACAGGGAGGCAGTCCTGCGGCCAGTGTTCTGCAAGAAGAACAGGGAACTGAACAGAAGAGCAGATGGGGCAACACCATTGTGGTTTATGTTGTACTTGGACTTCTAGCAGGAAATAGCTTGGGGAATCAGTGCTCTGATAAGAGTGAGAAGTGCTCTGATAAGAGTGATGAGAGTGCAAATTGAACCCAAGAGTAGCAAAAGACCTTTTGTTAACTTGGGATTGTTGTTGAAGATGGTGTTTATTCCGGAATTTGGAGTTGTGACGCTTCCTCAGAGTACCTAGGGTTTTGAGGCACCTTGCCCTTAGCGTGAGGAAATCTTAGCTGTGACTGTTGTGTGTCATCTTCCTGACTTCACCAGTCACAGGCAACACAAGCACTCCCTTTTTATCTTATGCAGGTTCTGCTATCTCTCTGCAGGTTAGCAATAAGCACGCTCCAACCCCTGGTTCCTCCAACTTTCCCTCTGGAGTTTTCAGACATTGTTCCACTGGACGCTCAAAATTTATAGATTTGTTGCTCCCAAAGGAACAATGTCCTTCAGCTTACCAGTTCCACCTTAGGTCTCTGCTCTACTTAACACATAGCACATAGATGTGTTTATAGGGAAAACTAGTGTAAGTTTATATAACAAAGAATAGCAATTTGAGAAGTAGCAAGTAAAAGTATTGGAAACATGGTTACATGCAAAATAAAATAATAACATGCATTCTAGAGCCTAGACTTAATTACCAGTATACTTCTCCTGTCCAATAAAATTTAGCCCACCCAAAGTCCTTGCAGCATTTTCCGGTCAGGTTGGCTGTGACCCTCCTTTCAGAAGCCAGAAGATGGTGACAATTCATCTCCTCAGTGAGGGATGCAGGGTGTATCTCCGCTCCCACATCAGTTGTCTTTGCTGGTTAACAGGATACCCCAGCTGGTTTTGTTTTTTTCTACACGCTTTCTCTCAAGTGATTTTGCAATCTTTTCATTAGCATCAGGCTCAGTAGTGTAAATAGGCCCCCATTTTGAAGCAGACAATACACACTGTGACAAAGCTCTGTCCTTGTCTCTGTGGGTGCCATGTTTCCTGGTGGATTTTGCTAGCGTCAGAGGCTCACTGTGACCCTGCACGTAACCCTTCTCTCTCTAGAGAAAGGGTCACAATCTACTGAGCCATTTTTATCATAAGCCAGCGAGGGAGGTGAGGAGAAGTTATCCTTCCTTGCAGTCTCTGTTGTCTCCCAGTCTCAGTGATTAATCAGGGGGCAAAGGTGTGTGGGGGGGAAAGCCCGGGCCCACCCTCTACTCCAGGCTCCAGCCCAGGGACCCTACTAGTATCAGCTATGGTAGCTGACCTTTTAGAAACAAGACATGTACAATTTCCTGGGCTACTTCCCCCACAACAGCCCTCACTTCCTCAAGCTCCACTTCACCCTTATCTCAGGGCCTCCTTCCTTGTGCCCGATATGGTGTGTACTACTCAGCCTCTCCAACAACACAACTTCCTCCCACAGCTCCTGACATGCACACCCACCTGACTAACTGGGAGGCTTTTAACTAGTTTCAGCCAGCCCTTGATTGGCTTCAGGTGTCCCAATCAACCTAGCCTTCTCCCTGCCTTCTGGAAAGTTCTTAATTGACCCCAGGTGTCTAATTGACCCGGGGAAGCTACCATTTCACTTATCCTGGTACCAGGGATTTGTTTAGCCTGGAGCTAATATATCTATCTCCCACTACTTTTCTGTATCCATTCACGTATCCGGGCAGAGTTCCTCTGGGCGGCATCCTCTGACTCCCTTGATGCCTTTGAGGAGTAATGGGCGCTGTCCAGGGTTCTCTGCTTGGTGTCCCTGTCCGGTTCCCTTCGTTTGACCCTTTGACCACACTCCTGTCCCTGTTATTTCATTAGTTGTCCCCCGGAATTTTTTGGGTATCTAGGTCCTGTGGATCCCCCTTTTAGGCTGGGAGGGATCCTTTAGCGGTGGACGGGCTTCGCCCGCCCACTTCCCAGATCCCAATAAGACTACTTTTCTGTATCCGTTCATGTATCCAGGCAGAGTTCCTCTGGGCGGCATCCTCTGACTCCCTTGATGCCTTTGAGGAGTAATGGGTGCTGTCCAGGGTTCTCTGCTTGGTGTCCTTGTCCGGTTTCCTTCGTTTGACCCTTTGACCACACTCCTGTCCCTGTTATTTCATTAGTTGTCCCCCGGAATTTTTTGGGTATCTAGGTCCTGTGGATCCCCCTTTTAGGCCAGGGGGGATCCTTTAGCGGTGGACGGGCTCGCCCACCCACTTCCCGGATCCCAATAAGACTACTTTTCTATAGCCATCTGGCCTTGCCCCGTCACAACACACATGACCAAAGAAAAATGTCTATTACTTCCTGCCTGGTGGAACCTGGCGTGTCATCTCCTGTTAACCTGCCTTAACTTAAAAACATAATTTTCAGTATGGATGCATACCTTTTAAAATATTATCTGTATATACATTTTTGCAGTGATTATGATGACCAGCAGGCTACTGGCTCTCGGTAGAGTCCTTGCATGTCAGCATTTGGGAAACTATTATATAGATATCAGACCCAGGGGATCCCTGTAAACCCCTATGCACTCTTTTTGCTCTCTTCCAGTTGGTACCAAATCGGCAGTGTTAGGAGTACCAGTCGCCACTGCCCACTAATTTTGTTCCCCCTAATGTGTGCTGCCAGGACAAACCACCTAAAGTTGTGATTCTAGGCATCAAAGACAAATTAATTTTACCATGAGGTCACTTCAAAGTCCAGTGATATTAGTGGGTAACTCAGGAAGAGGCCTGCTTCCACCCAGTGTCCCCTTTATGGACTGCTCTTGGCCCTCACTAGCCAACACTTTACAAAAATGTTGCGAATCAAAAAATCACACTTCTCTAAGGAGGGTTGCCACTGACTAGCAGTTACTGTGGAACTGTCTGCACTGCAACCCAGCCTCCTGTCCCCACCCCCCATCTCTTGCCCTGCAATCTGCTAAGGGATAGAAGTAGGGAAAAGTGCCTAATTGACTATCCATCTGAAGCAACCATGAAAAACTCAGCTGAGTATTGAAGCCAGATGTGGGTTCTATGTTTACACAGACCAGAAAAAATACATATTTTTATGGTGAAAACAACTGTTTGGAAAGAAGGATGCTATTGCACCTCTTTATTCTGTGGCTATGCATTTTAAAAACACATACTAGAAACCTTATACTATAGATTCCAAATTACAGGCAGAGCTAATTCTGTTGCTTCTATATTTTGGTGTTAGTTGACAGACTGTGTTATACAACATGCACAAGGAAAACCATAAATAATCTATACACAGTGCACGTTTCCAAAACCAAGCATACTCTTTAGTTGTTGCTGCCAGTTGCATTAAATGGTTGAGTGTGTAGCACTAGGTAAAAAGTTCAGAAGTGTGTCAGCCTATTTGCTGATCAAAGAGTATCCAAAATGGCACAACCTTGGAAAGAAATTTTTTTTATTCAAGTGATCTAAAATATTGGAAGCTAAAAGAAAGTCATTTTTTATATTTGCTCTTTGAAGTGCTTCATCATGGGCAGTGAGAATGGCCGAAAGACAAAGTGTGTCTGAGAAACTATGTAAACTCAAAATCTGAATACCATTCTGAATATAAGTATAGCAGGCTACTGTTCAAATAATATCATCTTGCATGGGAAAAGGGGGTCTTTATCATTGCTCATCAGCAATCTATATTTAAAAAAATTAGTTTTCAGATAGAACCTACACATACATGAACACAGTTTTCATGTATCCTTTTTGAAGTGTTCTTTCTCTGTCCTTCCTGCTTCCCCCATAAAGGATTTCAAAGAACAGGAGATTATTTCTAGCTTTTGATTTTTTGCTTCTCTTCGTTATTGTTTACACAAGGTTTAGAACAAATGAGGCTGACTGATGTTGCTGAAATTGTAGCTATTAGCAATTTTGACTCCAATGTTGAAGCAGTCAAATAGAAGATTGAAGTCTTATTTCTCCCAGATGCGAATAAGGGAACTTTTATACTTTTATATATATATATATATAATAATGATTGTATTTAGGAAGATTCGTTTTCTCATTTAAATCACGCCAAGTAATTTCATTACTGGTAACATATTTTTCCCAGAAAAGCTATTTTTATATTTACTAAGGGACAATTGTGCTGTGGTTGTCACAAATGGGTATTGATAGTGATGCCAGTTTAATAGATGTTTTCCATATGGCATTGATGGTAACCTACTGAATTTTTAATAATATGAATTTGACATAAACTGAGATAATCTCCTCCAACAGTAAAATCTGTAGGACAAGGCTCTGTGGGGAGATAATATCCACAGAATCCTCTTGCTGACTTCTTCCCCTGATAGTTCCATCAAAGAGATGAACAACTCTTGTAGAACCCTAGGGATCTACAGGAGGAGGCAAGCATCATTCATGTAGGACCCTTGTGTCTTCTTTGTCCCCCCAAACAGACCCCGGACCCTGTGACGGATTTGAAGCTGCCTGAAATAATTTGTGTACTACATATTCTATTTGTTTGTCTCATGGTTGTAACAGGGTTTTACAGTAACTTGATTGTGTTATTGTGATGTCTGCTGTTTGCATCTATTGAGTTAATTCAACTGCAAGGTGGTGAGGAATTTCACCCAGGTATATACTTGAGAGACAATCCGAGAGTATTCACTTCGATGTTCTGGTTCTGATCCCCTATGGACCTCACTAGGCTGGTTTTGAGCAGCACGTTGAAGTATCTGTGCTGAGAGAACAAAGAACTTTTGGCAGGATTTAAAAACAGGCTCTCAAGAGTAGAGGTAGTGGGGAGGGAATCAAACTGAGACCCAGATCCCTCCGAGGTTAGTGGTATTGGGTAAGGGCTTTAGGTAAGACAGCTGTGTGTAGAGATTGTGTTGTTTTAAAAATCCTTTTTCTTATATTTTGTACTTACTGTTAAGATTAAACAATACTTTGCATTCGCTGCTGCTCACAAACTCCCAAGGGGAAGAACCACAGATACCTGAATCCAGTCAGACCTGCTGGGTAAGCAATGATTGAAACATACAGTCCTGTAGCCCAGGGCCTGATCTGAAAGTGAGCAAATTGCCGTATTGCACACTAAAGGAAGTGAAAATGTAAGGGGGAGCACTCTGGGAAACCGGAGAAAGTGTCAGAGGTTCAGCTAGCTCTGAAACCTCACTGTGCCTGTGAAATGTTATCTATCTGGGGAGATGATGCCATGGAGGCAGCTACCTCAACTTCTCTGCAAGCATGGGACATTCATTGAGGTGGGTCCCCTCCATGTGTGGTTCTAAGTCCTGCGTCTTAATGGTATCACAGTAATGGATATGCAACATCATTGTCCTGATTGTCACTTTTGATGTGACATTGTCTTTAATGGAGACACAGGTATTTGTATGTGACTAGAGAATGAGTCATGAATCCAAACCAATGAGCTGTCTTATGGAATCTTATTGTGTTGTGATAATCATGAATGTGTTAAGAGGGGCTAGTATTCCCATGTGAAGTAGGTTGCATAAACACCTCTAATTTTAAATTCAAGAAGTGCTAATATCAAGTACCCCAAAGTTTTATGAGACTGGGACGACAGTTTCTATGTTTTCCCAGTTTCAAGTGTGCCTGTTTTCCCAATAACATGTAAGAGCTCAGTAGAAACTATACTGAGCAGTTATGGAATCTGAAAAGCTTTGAGAGACAATATGTATAAATAATTATGATAAATACCCAGGCTTCTATTATATGGCCTCTATTAGACACTGACAGTTGGATAAGAGAGAAGAAATGTTCTTTTTGTGAGTTAGCCTTTTTATCATTTTAGGTTTTCCGGTGGTGGTAATGCTAATTAGTACATATTTATAATGCATTAATAACCCCCTGCCTAAAGGCAGGGTATATTTCAAGACAAAGATAATTTAGCATTAACGCATTGCTTAATGAGCACATTCTGGGGATGCATGACATTTTTAACTAGATACATAATGAAGTTGAGCCAAGACCTGTAGAGGATTTGTACAAGACTGGCGCACCTCCCTGATGAATGATCAACAACTTAAACACAGATGTAATGGACTGAAAATGGAACTGTCTCTAGAGTGTGTTTCTTTTATTGGATTAAATGTTTTCCCTGTATTTCTGAATTGTAGGATGAGCTCCTCACATGTTGTACTCTTAAATTCTTGAAATTGTGCATCTTCTCTGCCAAGTACAGAATTTTAAGCTAAAAGTGTTGTGACACAGACTTGATGTCCTGGGTATTACATACATAAAATTAGTCAAACTGCTTTACTACCCAAAAGATGACTGTGAATATATAGAAATTAATTTAAAGGGACACCAACTCAAAATCCAATAAATTAAAGTAAGTCGCTTCAGGCACTACACCTGCTTCTAAGGTCTCCTGCCAACTTTAGTGATTTTTAAGTCTTATTTTCCATTTTATAAAGAGTTTTTTTCTTTTTCCTGTTGCACTCTCTGTGTGTCTGTGTATGTGTGTGTGTGTGTGTGTGTGTGTGTGTGTGAGAGAGAGAGAGAGAGAGAGTGAGTGTGATGAAACTGACTACTCAGGGAAAACAGTTAAGTTTACTACTGTGATAGGGCAAGGCCAGATGGCTACAGAAAAGTAGTGGGAGATAGATATATTAGCTTCAGGCTAAACAAATTTCTGGTACCAGGATAAGTAAAATGGAAGCTGCTCCAGGTCAATTAAGACACCTGGAGCCAATTAAGAACTTTCCAGAAGGCAGGGAGAAGGCTAGGTTGATTGGGACACCTGATGCCAATCAAGGGCTGGCTGAAACTAGTTAAAAGCCTCCCAGCCAGTCAGGTGGGTGTGCATGTCAGGAGCTGTGGGAAGAAGTTGCGCTGTTGGAGAGGCTGAGTAGTACACACCATATCGGGCACAAGGAAGGAGGCCCTGAGATAAGGGTGAAGTGGAGCTTGAGGAAGTGAGGGCTGCTGTGGGGGAAGTAGCCCAGGGAATTGTACATGTCATGTTTCTAAAAGGTCAGCTACCATAGCTGATACTATTAGGATCCCTGGGCTGGAGCCCGGAGTCGAGGGTGGGCCCGGGCTGCCCCGCACTTTGCCCCCTGATTAATCACTGAGACTGGGAGACAACAGAGACTGTGCAAGGAAGGATAACTTCTCCTCACTTCCCTTGCTGGCTTATGATGAAAATGGTTCAGTAGACTGTGACCCTTGTCTCTAGAGAAAGAAGGGTTACGTGGAGGGTCACAGTGAGCCTCTGAGGCTAGTGAAATCCACCAGGAAATGTGGGACCCATGGAGGCAAGGACAGAGCTTTGTCACACTATGGAAAAAGATCCTGATCCAAAGCCCATTGAAGTTCACTTGAGTCTTTTTTTTGACATCTGCGGGCTTTGGATCAGTCCTAAGATGCTGACAAATGAACAAAGTAACATTTTGCTTTCAATAGTTTCAGGTGTTGTTTGAAACAACTGTAGGAATTTCATACAAAAGTGATATTATTCTAAGTTCCTTTTATCAAAATGTTCATAAGTAGGACTGGTGTTTTATGAAAATTGCTGTTGTTGCTGCAGTCCTTTTCAAAATGACTCTTCATTTCTGAAATTGCCAATCAGAGGGTGGGCAGATTTCTGCTTGGAGATACCTGACTCATCTCCAAGGCACAGGGCAGAGGCTGGGGCAGAGGTGATGTGTGAGCAGGGCACATGGGGTCATGTACCCCCCAGATTTCTGCCAGGAAACACCTTATTCCTCCCCAGGGTGCAGGGCAGAGGCTGGGGCTGACTGCTGTTGAGACTCGTTGCCAACTTCTCCCCTCCGCACACAGGCCTGGGCTTGGCAAAACCGCCACAGAGCTTTCAGTGGGTAGGCAAGACATTTGGCAGTGGGGTGCAGGATTCCCTCACCATGCTGCAGGGAGCTTGCACCTGTTGTCAGCAGCATCCACAACACCTCTCTCCTGCTCATTTCCCCTGCAGACAGCTGGCTCCTGCCCTCAACCCCCAGCATATATTCATAAAAACATAAGAACGGCCATACTGGATCAGACCAATGGTCCATCTAGCCCAGTATCCTGTTTTCCGACTGTGGCTAATGCCAGATGCTTCAGAGGGAATGAACAGAACAGGTAACCATCAAGTCATTTGTGCTGTAAAGGATTACATATTGTTCATGTTTGTTGATACGTGTATTTTGTGTGTTAATATAATATATATCCAACATTTTCAAAATATTAAGCTTTGAAAATCAAATTACTCTGTTTTCATTGCCAGAAAACACTGGTCCTCAATGAATTAAAGAAACCTTAAATATATATATTGAGACAAAGGTGATTACTGAGACCCGTGTCACACCAATGATCTGTGGAGACATTACTATCTTTTATCAATGATCTGAATGTTGTCATATGATTCTCCATGCAGCACATCTTATATTGGTTATCATTGCACTTATCTACTTGCAACTCTGTAGATGGCTATCCCCTCATTTGGAGTTTTGGAGACCTTCAACGATATGACAGCTAACCAAAGGTCTTAAATCCTCTCTTCTACTTGAACCTCGTGCTAGATTATAACTTCATGAATACCCCACTGTTAATTAGATCCAAATGAGTTACTTCAAATTTGCACTGATATAAACCAAATCTACCCCTTTGCATCGTTTAGATTATATATATATCTATAATATATAATGCAATTATGAGTAAGGCGACGATTTAATCACGGGTATTTTTATTAAAGTCATGGGCAATAACCAAAAAGTCACGGCCAGTGACCTGCCCTGACTTTTACTAAAAATACCCCCAACTAAATCTTAGGTGCTGAGGGAGGTGGTGTGCTCCAGAGGACAGAGCTGCTCTGGGAGGGGGGTGGCCTCTGGCCCCGCCGCCGCTGCTCCTCTGGGCAGGGGGCAGCCTCTGGCCCCAAAGCCACTGCTCCGGGCAAGGAGCATCTTGGGGCCCCACCGCTCTGGACAGGGGCTGGCCTGTGGCCCCACTACTGCTGCTCTGGGTGGGGAGTGGCCTGGCTGATGCTCCCAGACTACTGCTCCAGGGCAGTGCCCAGGATCAGTTACCTGGGGCCGCCTGAGCAGCGGCCTGTGCAGCTGGCCCCAGCGCTGCCCCAGCTGCTTGAGCGGCCCTGGTATCAGCCGCTGCAGCTGCGGAAGTCCCAGAAAGTCACAGAATCCACGACTTCTGAGACCTCTGTGACAGACTTGCAGCCTTAACTATGAGTATTATCCTTTATACTTTAAGAGAAACTGAATATAAATTTATTGGACAGTCTTCCAGGGTTTTTTTAGAGATTTCTTTATTAACATTAATCAACAGTAGTACTTGGATTGTGGAGATAGAGGCAATAAATGGTAGCTCTTTTTGAAATATAAGCTGTTTACTGAATCTGAGTGTATTTGTTCTTGGTATGTCTAATTGAAATGAGAAGCCACATTATCTGGTCTAAATTATATATTATTAAAATATGATTAAAGTAGTCCTCCTTTTCACTTTTTCCCCCATTATTTGCATGTCTAGATTTTTAGCTTCAGCATTACAGAGCAAGAAAGGATCAACTTTCCTTTTTTGGAGTATTGGCTGTTTTTTATTGAGGTTCAATAAGGATAAGTGCAGGGTCCTGCACTTAGGATGGAAGAATCCAATGCACCGCTACAGACTAGGGACCGAATGGCTCGGCAGCAGTTCTGCGGAAAAGGACCTAGGGGTGACAGTGGACGAGAAGCTGGATATGAGTCAGCAGTGTGCCCTTGTTGCCAAGAAGGCCAATGGCATTTTGGGATGTATAAGTAGGGGCATAGCGAGCAGATCGAGGGACGTGATCGTTCCCCTCTATTCGACACTGGTGAGGCCTCATCTGGAGTACTGTGTCCAGTTTTGGGCCCCACACTACAAGAAGGATGTGGATAAATTGGAAAGAGTACAGCGAAGGGCAACAAAAATGATTAGGGGTCTAGAGCACATGACTTATGAGGAGAGGCTGAGGGAGCTGGGATTGTTTAGTCTGCAGAAGAGAAGAATGAGGGGGGATTTGATAGCTGCTTTCAACTACCTGAAAGGGGGTTTCAAAGAGGATGGCTCTAGACTGTTCTCAATGGTAGCAGATGACAGAACGAGGAGTAATGGTCTCAAGTTGCAATGGGGGAGGTTTAGATTGGATATTAGGAAAAACTTTTTCACTAAGAGGGTGGTGAAACACTGGAATGCGTTACCTAGGGAGGTGGTAGAATCTCCTTCCTTAGAGGTTTTTAAGGTCAGGCTTGACAAAGCCCTGGCTAGGATGATTTAACTGGGACTTGGTCCTGCTTTGAGCAGGGGGTTGGACTAGATGACCTTCTGGGGTCCCTTCCAACCCTGATATTCTATGATTCTATGATTCTATGATTCTATGATTCTAACTGCTACAGAAAACTCTTGTGTAATGTATTTAAATAAATTTTGCCTTTTGCTAAGTGGCTGAATACAGGCTCTTAAGTACCGCTTTCATTGTATGCTCAGTTACAAATTGTATTTACAACTCACATTTTAAAATTAACATCATGCTCCATATAGTAATTATAAGTACAAAATGCAGCCTTCCTATGAGGGTTATGCTGCAGTGGTTTTGGCATTAATACTGCAATAAACAGAAGATCACGTTCCAATAAGATTTTAAATTAGTATAACAACACATTACAATATATATTTGCATTGAGTATAGTGCTATAAAATCAACAATAGCACATTTTCAGACTTACTTAGTACATTATTAAGTGACAGTTAAATGTATGCATCTTTTTATATAGACACAGTAATAAGCATTCAGTGTATGAGCTAACGGTTACTTATGTGACAAGATAATTCTGATTTCATATCCATCCATTTAAAATTCATCATTGGCAAACTTTCAGTATGCCCTGAACCTGCTTTTGACACAGTTTTTTATGGCTAAAATAATTAAAATGAATTAATTTTATCTAACTAAAAATTTATTGAACTCTCAAAGTTATGGTTTACTCTCACCTGTGTTCAATTTTAACACTGTACTGTTGCATACATTACTTCAGTATAGAAATATTGACAATATCGCTAACTTGATTCTTCTTTGTCATCACTTTTTATGTATTTTGATTTCTAAATACCCCTGTTAATTTCTAAGCAAAAGTACCATAAAATGTACACAAATATTATAATCCCTGCATTTTATAACAATGAAACAATCCAGCAAATGAGGACAAATTGAACGTTGTCCTATTCTGGTTAGTTGAATTTTAGATATAGTTCATGGTATATCAAAACAATGATGTATTTTCACCAAAAACATAATGACTTTACACCATTGCATCACAATAAAGTGCATTCTATTTTTTTTTCTTTTTAGCATTTAATAATAGGGTTTAATTCTACCACTTTTAATGAATTTTTCCTGTGTTAAGAGAATCATTAAAATGAAAGTTTCATAGCTGCCTTTTATAAACAAATGGCATATTACTGTAATGAGCTGTGTTAAACCTTGGTATGGTTGGGTAAAACCTCACTGAAACTAATGATGTGAGGCACTTAAGGAGCCACACCTAAAACAAGGCCTGATAGAACCTGCCCAGGAAGTTTGGATTGTGTGGGTGGAAGGGCTTTTTGCTGAGTATCTTTTCTTTTTTGGTTGGGGAGGGGAGAAGGAAGGCAGAACACAGACAACTGGGAATGACTTAAAACAACAGAAAAAACCAGAAGGAGCAGCAGAAAGCATGCATGGTGTCTGACTGGTAGAAACCTGGGAAGAGAATTTTGGGTCAGGGATGCAGGTGGAAGAGTGCTCTTTGCATTGGAGCAAAAGAAACTGTTTCCTGTTGTTGGATTCCTTCTGCATTCAAAAACACAGGACTTTGTACATTGTTTGTAAGCAAGCAATATTGCATCAAAAGAAATGACATTTCTGCTCCCCACTGGAACATCCCCAGGGCACCAAGTCGGACTACTTTTTTAGGGTTGAAAAGAAACAACATTACTAAGGGCAGATAATACAGTTGTTAAGTGTTTTTAAATTACCTTATATGACATATATGCTGTGATTTCAAAGCAAAAGTAATGACACATTTTATACCCATTTGATTATATTTCCGGGCAACCAGTAGGAAATACTCCCAAATGCAAATTCTCTCTGCTGGAGCAGCAATACAAGTATGTTAAGTAGAAACAGCAATGAGAAATAAAGAGTTGTCATAGCAGAGTAAGATTTTCAAATTAATTCTATTGTAAGTAATAAAGATTGAACCCCAAATCTAGGCTATTTTGAAAGGGGGGGGAGGGAGTTTCAGATTTGAATCCAGAGAAAATATGGTTTACCAACAGATTCATGTTTTGATCCAATATAAAATTGGAAGGGAGTCTCTCTTCCGTTTTGACTGTGATCAAAATTTTCAGCCAAAATGGCAGAAATCTTGAGAAAGCAGTTGATTGTTAGATTTTTCTTGTTTAGAATGAAATGCTGAGTAATCAGCTCACAATATTTTGGAACTATAACTTTCAGAGTAGAGCTGATCAAATATTTTTCTATCAAAATGTTTATTTGATGGAAAATTGTTTGTTTTTTGGTTAAACAAATTTTTACAAATAAGTCAGGTTTGTCAAATTTTCAGCTTTTCATAAGATACCCAAATTGAAAATGCTCAGTTTTTGAATAAAAACTCAAAATTTCAAAGACTATTTTTGATTAAAATAAAAATTTCATTTTTGTTAACTTTTTGAAACATAAAAATACGGAACTGAAAACAAACTTAAGCTTATTAAACTGTTCTTTTTCATATATATTAAAAATCTACTGACCAAAGCATTTTTTACTAACTGTCTGAAAATGTTCAGAATCCAACCGTATATAGGACAGGTAGATAATCAAAATGGTGTACAGAAATTCAGATTCATTTTGGAGTGGTGCTTTTTGAAACACTGCACGGTGGGCATTAATAATAGTGACTTAAATGCTGGGGTAAGTTGATTAGAGAAAACAGTGTAAATAATAAACATTTCACTTCTTTGGCATTCAGAAGGTATACAAAATGGGTGTTCTCAGTGGAAATTTCTGGATGCTGAGCACTTCTGAAAACCTGGTTGCTTTATTTAGATGCTTCAACAGGAGCTGAGCTTCCTTGAAAATCAGGCCCCAACGGTGGATGCTCAGCTCTTTTTAAAAATCTGGGCCCACATGAGCCTAGACATGTCACTTAGCTAACTACTGAAGTCTAAGGTCCATTTCTGTTGTGAACAGGGGAGAAAAGAATGATAGTAATATTACTAATAGGGGAAACCAACAAACAAAAAAATAAAGACTAGCTCTGATCTGTGTAGCAAAAGTACATACATCGTGTTTGTGCACACATGAGATTAGAAGAACCAGAAAGCCCCAAGCACAGTTCTGTATTGAGATTTGACATAATGTCAGTATTTACTCTCAAATTCTACTATGCATAAGCGTTAGGATAAGAAAACATAACATTAGATTATTAAAGATAGGAAAATCGTTGATCATTATGCAATTGTAATAGCTTTTAAGGAGGAACACCTACCGACTGTTAAGAATTCCATTGCTCATGAAATTACAGAGCTATTGAAGGTAAAATCAGCAAGCAAATATAATTTAAAGTGTTATCCAACCATGAATATTAAAATTGTCATAACATGTACAAAATGCATACAGACTGAAGAACTACGGTATTAACAGATGACAAAATACATGACGAGAGAGACAAAGATTTCTGCTATTACATTTTCAAGAGACTTAATCTGATTCATAGCCTGAATTCCAGAAGACTTGTGATTTAATTTTGTCCAGTTGATGAGTTGAATCCAGCACTCAGAAAATGTATTTAGGTCTCATGTGTTATCTCACCCTGTACTTAACAGGATGATGACCCTCTTTTTCTTCGAGGAAAACCCCTTCAGATGGAAACGGAGCCTGGCCGTTTCCATCAGTTACAGGATCAATGCTACACCCCAGCTTTTAAACATTTTCTTGGAGGAACCCCTTTAGTCTTTCCAGAATCCAAAGGAGCTCCACTCTTCATTAAAGGTAGGACACATGGCCTCACCACCTCCTAGTCTGAGCCTCTGGCTTCCAACACTCATGCTTCATGCCATGATCTCTACTTAGTGAGTCCAACTGAGATAGACTCCTGGTAGAGAGCTGTACATTCTTCAGAGAGCTGTAGATTCTTTCAGAGTAGCAGCCGTGTTAGTGTGCATTCGCAAAAAGAAAAGGAGTACTTGTGGCACCTTAGAGACTAACAAATTTATTTGAGCATGCTCAGATAAATTTGTTAGTCTCTAAGGTGCCACAAGTACTCCTATTCTTCAGAGACAAATACACATCAGCAAGTATTTGCAGTGACCACACAAGAAGTGTTTTCAAAATGGAATAGGATTTATTAGTCAACTGGAACACAGCATTCTAAATCCTTAGGTTAGCACGGAGAAATAAAGGTTAAAGTCCTTGGTCAAACTCCAAGTATAATTGTAAAAGTATAATTAGGCAGGCCAAAAAAGAATTTCCAGAGCAAAAGACAAAAACAAACAGCAATTTTTTAAACTACATCAGAAGCAGGAAGCCTGCTAAGCAATCAGTGGAAGCCCTAGATCAGGGATCGGCAACCTTTGGCATGCAGCCTGCCAGGGTAAGCCCTGGCAGTTCGGGCTGGTTTGTTTACCTGCCACGTCCGCAGGTTCGGCCGATCACAGCTCCCACTGGCTGCGGTTCACCATCCCAGGCCAATGGGAGCTGTGGGAACCGGTGGCCAGCACATCCCTCGGCCCGTGCCGCTTCCCACAGCCCCCATTGGCCTGGAGTGGTGAACTGCGGCCAGTGGGAGCTGCAGTCGGCCAAACCTGTGCACGCGGCAGGTAAACAAACCAGCCTGGCCCACCAGGGGCCGTGTGCCAAAGGTTTTGCCGATACCTGCACTAGAGGATAAAGGTACTGAAGGAGCATTCAGGGAAGACCAGGATGTTGAAGTGAAGCTAAATTAAATGAATTCTTTGCATCAGTCTTCACTGCAGAAGATGTGAGAGAGATTCCCACATCTAAACCATTCTTTTTAGGTTACAAATCTAAGGAACAGTCCCAGATTGAGATGTCAGTAGTGGAGGTTTTGAAACAAACTGATAAATTAAACAGCAATAAGTCACTATGCAACCTATGATTTAAATCACCCTCTGTACCAGGTGACTAGTGGATAGCTAGTGTAACACTGATTTTTTTAAAAAAAGGCTCCAAAGGCAATCTTGGAAACTGATAAGGCTAACTTCAGTATCAGGCAAAATGGTTGAAACTAGTAAATAATAGAATTATCAGACACATGGGTAAACACAATATGTTGGAGAAGAGTCAACACAGGTTTTGTAAAGGGAAATCATGCCTCATCTATCTATTAGAATTCTTTGAGGGTGTCAGCAAGCATGTGGACAAGGTTGACTGAGCTGATACAGTGTACTTGGACTTTCAGAAAGCCTTTGACAAAGTCCCTCAGGAAAGAGTCTTAAGCAAGGTAACCAGTGATGGGATAAAAGGGAACTCTCATGGAGTTAAAAAGTAGGAAACAAAGGGTAGGAAAAAATGGTTAGTTTTCACAATGGAAAGAAGTAAATAGCAGGTCCCCCAAGGATCTGTATTGGATCCTGTGCTGTTCAATATATTCATAAACAATCTGGGAAAGGGGGTAAACAGTGAGGTGGCAAAATTTGCAGACAATACAAAATTATTCATGATAGTTAAGTCCAAGGCTGACTGCAAAAAGTTACAAAGGGATCTCCCAAAACTGGGTGAATGGGCAACAAAATGTCAGATGAAATTCAGTGTCGATAAGCGCAAAGTAATGCACTTTGGAAAATATAATTCCAATGATACTTACAAAATAACAGCTGTTACAACTCAAGATAGAGATCTTGGAGTCGTAGATAGAAAACATCTGCTCATGTGCAGTGGCAGTCAAAAAAGCTAATAGAATATTAGGAACCATTAGGAAAGGGATAGATAATAAGAGAAAATATTATAATGCCACTGATTATAAATCCATAGTATGCCCACAGCTTAACTACAGTATGGAATTCTGGTCACCCCCATCTCAAAAAAATCTATTAGAATTGGAAAAGTTACAGAGAAGGGCAACAAAAATGATTGGAGTATGGGACAGCTTCCATATGAGGAGAGATTAAAAGGACCTGGGCTGTTCAGCTGAGAAAAGACAACTAAGGGGGAATATGGTAGAGGTCTATAATATCGTGAACAGGGAAGTGTTTGCCCACGTCACAGGTCACCCAATGAAATTAATAGGCAACATATTTAAAACAAACATAAGGAAGTACTTCTTCACACAACACACAGTCAACTCGTGGAACTCGTTGCTAGAGGATGTTATGAAGGTCAAAATAACTGAATTCAAAAAGGAATTAGATAACTACATCAAGGATAGGTCCATCAATGGCTATTAGTCAATATGGTCAGGGTTGCAACCCCATGTTCTGGGTGTCCCTAAATCTCTTGACTGCCAGAAGGTGGGACTGGACAACAGGGGATGGATCACTTGATAATTGCCTTGTTCTTTTCATTCCTTCTGAAGCATCTGGCACTGGCCACTATCGGAAGTCAAGATTCTGGGCTAGGTGCACCATTGGTCTGACCTAGTGTAGCCATTGTTTTTCACAGTTCACCAGCTAAATTGTAGTGAACTCCATTTTCAGGTTTGGTTTCTGATTTCCTTTGTCCCAAGTGAGAGCTCCCAGCCTCTTCCAGAGCCCATACTTACACCCCTACCTCACACCTCTCAGTCCTTAGTTTTTGTGCTGGGGTTTCTGCTCAGCTTCCCTGCTGAGAGGGTCGATCCATGAGTCACTGGAGCTTGCATTGTCTCGGTGGAACTCTTGCTGATCTGGGTCGATTTATGCCAGTTCCTTAATGATTCTATTCATTCCATCCAGGCACACACACCTATGTCTTAGTCTGCCCTGAGAGCAAACTTAATGCTTTCTCTCTCCCACTCCCCACACAACTGGGTAGCCATGCAAAGGACAGGAGGAAATTGGTGCACACTTTGGCCTCATAAAATATTACAAAAAATTTCCATTTTGTCGCACCATCCCACACTCTATTTCTGGGGAAAATATTTCCATCTCTATATTTGTCCACTACGATATTTTCTATTTTTAAACCCCAAAAATGAACACTTTTTAGTACCGTGGTTATTCTTTTGCCCCTCTTTGGGACCTTAAAATACTTGGCTTCAAATGGATCTTCTATGTCAAGCACCAGGTCTTGCTTTTCCAGAAAGCCAATCAAATCAATTTCTAAGATCTCTAAAAGTCTTCTGTATGTACTATATATTTGACTTGAATTAGTGTAGCAATGCATTGTTACCTTTTCCACCTCATTAAACAAAGAATACAACTCTTTGGATTTCTGGCTTCTTCAATATTGTATGTATGTTCTTTTCAGTCTCATCCATGTGCTCTTTCATGTTTCTTTTGCCCAAAATTAATATTTCTCAGATAATGTATAGATTGTTGCTCTGATGATCTGGATTTGCCTTACTTCCAGGAGAAGCTCTTCTGATGAATATGTTGATCTTCCCATCTAAACCAATCATTCTTGTTTTAGATGTAACAAGGAGTACTTTTGGCACCTTGGAGACTAACATAAGCTTTTGTGGGCTAATACCGACTTCATCAGATGCATGGAGTGGAAAATACAGTAGGCAGATATACATACACAATACATGAAAACATGGGAGCCTTACCAAGTTGGGGATCAGTGCTAATGAGACAATTAAATTAAAGTGGAAGTGGGCTATTATCAACAGGAGGAAAAATCACTTTTGTAGTGGTAATGAGGTCAATGTAATCAGGGTGGCCCATTTCAAACAGTGGACAAGAAAGTGTGAGTAACAGTATGGGGAAATTAGTTTTTGTAGTGACCCATCCACTCCCAGTCTTTATTCAAAGCTTAATTTGATGGTATCCAGTTTGCAAATTAATTCCAGTTCTGCAGTTTCTCAATGGAGTCTGTTTTGGAAGTTTTTTGTTGAAGATTTGCCACTTTTAAGTCTGTTATTGAGGGTCCAGGGAGTGTCTGGACCCTCAATAACAGACTTAAAAGTACTGTACTTTCCATTCCATGCATCTGATGAAGTGGGTTTTAGCTCATGAATGCTTATGCCCAAATAAATTTGTTAGTCTTTAATGTGCCACGAGTAATCCTCGTTGTTTTTGCTGATACAGACTAACACAGCTGAACCTCTGAAATATGTTCCAGGTGTGTTAGGCCTGATGGTCTGATTGCCTTTGCATATAGACAGTTTGGTTTTGTGCATTACTTCTAGTTGTTTAATTCTATAACTTGTACCGAGAGAGAATTTAGAACAAACTAAAGGGAATGTTTTTTCTAGAAATATGGCTCACTACAAATCTCCAGCTCAAATGCCCCTCTTACCCCCTTGACCAAAGCTTTGGAAGTTAATAAAAAATTAGATTTTTCAGGTCTGTTTAGGTAGAACAACTTTTTATTGATTGATTAAACTGTATGTACTTACAGAATGAAGGAGTCACAAAGTTGCACAAAGTAAATAAATGTCTTGCTTTTTTGTTTATTACAATAAATCCCATTTGACCATAAGTATGTTCAAGATTAATTATTCCTATTCTTTCTTTTACTGATTGTATTTTTTCTAAGTGTCTTTATTATATTTACTTGGGTTATTTTGCCAGGTAGTCATGATTTATATTTTCATGTGATTCAGCAATGCTTTTTTATGTATTATTCAAATACCCAGCCCTCTATTCAAGTATGGAGACAGTGAAGTATATCAATTTTACTTGTGTGATGCAGGTTGGGGATCCATATTTTATCACTCAAAAAGAAAAGGAGTACCCGTGGCACCTTAGAGACTAACAAATTTATTAGAGCATAAGCTTTCGTGAGCTACAGCTCACTTCATCGGATGCATTTGGTGGAAAAAGCAGAGGAGAGATTTATATACACACACACACACACACACACACACACACACACACACAGAGAACATGAAACAATGGGTTTATCATACACATTGTAAGGAGAGTGATCACTTAAGATAAGCCATCACCAGCAGCAGGGGGGGAAAGGAGGAAAACCTTTCATGGTGACAAGCAAGGTAGGCTAATTCCAGCAGTTAACAAGAATATCAGAGGAACAGTGGGGGGTGGGGTGGGAGGGAGAAATACCATGGGGAAATAGTTTTACTTTGTGTAATGACTCATCCATTCCCAGTCTCTATTCAAGCCTAAGTTAATTGTATCCAGTTTGCAAATTAATTCCAATTCAGCAGTCTCTCCTTGGAGTCTGTATTTGAAGCTTTTTTGTTGAAGTATAGCCACTCTTAGGTCTGTGATCGAGTGACCAGAGAGATTGAAGTGTTCTCCAACTGGTTTTTGAATGTTATAATTCTTGACGTCTGATTTGTGTCCATTCATTCTTTTACGTAGAGACTGTCCAGTTTGGCCAATGTACATGGCAGAGGGGCATTGCTGGCACATGATGGCATATATCACATTGGTAGATGCGCAGGTGAACGAGCCTCTGATAGTGTGGCTGATGTGATTAGGCCCTATGATGGTATCCCCTGAATAGATATGTGGACAGAGTTGGCAACGGGCTTTGTTGCAAGGATAGATTCCTGGGTTAGTGGTTCTGTTGTGTGGTGTGTGGTTGCTGGTGAGTATTTGCTTCAGATTGGGGGGCTGTCTGTAAGCAAGGACTGGTCTGTCTCCCAAGATCTGTGAGAGTGATGGGTCGTCCTTCAGGATAGTTTGTAGATCCTTGATGATGCATTGGAGAGGTTTTAGTTGGGGGCTGAAGGTGATGGCTAGTGGAGTTCTGTTCTTTTCTTTGTTGGGCCTGTCCTGTAGTAGGTGACTTCTGGGTACTCTTCTGGCTCTGTCAATCTGTTTCTTCACTTCAGCAGGTGGGTATTGTAGTTGTAGGAATGCATGATAGAGATCTTGTAGGTGTTTGTCTCTGTCTGAGGGGTTGGAGCAAATGCAGTTATATCGTAGCGCTTGGCTGTAGACAATGGATCGAGTGGTATGATCTGCATGAAAGCTAGAGGCATGTAGGTAGGAATAGCGGTCAGTAGGTTTCCGATATAGGGTGGTGTTTATGTGACCATCGCTTATTAGCACCGTAGTGTCCAGGAAGTGGATCTCTTGTGTGGACTGGTCCAGGCTGAGGTTGATGGTGGGATGGAAATTGTTGAAATCATGGTGGAATTCCTCAAGAGCTTCTTTTCCATGGGTCCAGATGATGAAGATGTCATCAATGTAGCGCAAGTAGAGTAGGGGCATTAGGGGACGAGAGCTGAGGAAGCGTTGTTCTAAGTCAGCCATAAAAATGTTGGCATACTGTGGGGCCATGCGGGTACCCATCGCAGTGCCGCTGATTTGAAGGTATACATTGTCACCAAATGTGAAATAGTTATGGGTCAGGACAAAGTCACAAAGTTCAGCCACCAGGTTAGCCGTGACAGTATCGGGGATACTGTTCCTGACGGCTTGTAGTCCATCTTTGTGTGGAATGTTGGTGTAGAGGGCTTCTACATCCATAGTGGCTAGGATGGTGTTTTTAGGAAGATCACCAATGGACTGTAGTTTCCTCAGGAAGTCAGTGGTGTCTCGAAGATAGCTGGGAGTGCTGGTAACGAAGGGCCTGAGGAGGGAGTCTACATAGCCAGACAATCCTGCTGTCAGGGTGCCAATGCCTGAGATGATGGGGCGTCCAGGATTTCCAGGTTTATGGATCTTGGGTAGCAGATAGAATATCCCAGGTCGGGGCTCCAGGGGTGTGTCTGTGCGGATTTGTTCTTGTGCTTTTTCAGGGAGTTTCTTGAGCAAATGCTGTAGTTTCTTTTGGTAACTCTCAGTGGGATCAGAGGGTAATGGCTTGTAGAAAGTGGTGTTGGAGAGCTGCCTAGTAGCCTCTTGTTCATACTCCGACCTATTCATGATGACGACAGCACCTCCTTTGTCAGCCTTTTTGATTATGATGTCAGAGTTGTTTCTGAGGCTGTGGATGGCACTGTGTTCTGCATGGCTGAGGTTATGGGGTAAGCGATGCTGCTTTTCATTACACAAAGTAAAAAAAAAAAGTCATTACACAAAGTAAAACTATTTCCCCATGGTATTTCTCCCTCCCACCCCACCCCCCACTGTTCCTCTGATATTCTTGTTAACTGCTGGAATTAGCCTACCTTGCTTGTCACCATGAAAGGTTTTCCTCCTTTCCCCCCCCTGCTGCTGGTGATGGCTTATCTTAAGTGATCACTCTCCTTACAGTGTGTATGATAAACCCATTGTTTCATGTTCTCTGTGTGTGTGTGTGTATATAAATCTCTCCTCTGCTTTTTCCACCAAATGCATCCGATGAAGTGAGCTGTAGCTCACGAAAGCTTATGCTCTAATAAATTTGTTAGTCTCTAAGGTGCCACGGGTACTCCTTTTCTTTTTGTGAATACAGACTAACACGGCTGCTACTCTGAAACCCATATTTTATCTCTGTGACTCCATATTAAACTCAGTCCATTTACCGGTAAAAAGATGGGTTTTATCTAGGTTCTAGCCATGCAAACTTTCCATGAGATGTGAAAGCCAAAGTGGGTTATTCCTCCTTTTGTGCTATCATCAGTAATAGATTTAGAAAGCCAGTAAATAAGAGATTACAGAACTAACACTAGCATTTTAACATTATAAGAATTATTTGATGAGGTTGCATAAAATTGCCTGGGCATTTCAAAGTCAGGAATATAGAGCTTTATGTGTCTCCTCAATTTGCAAGCGATTGTAGCAAATGAGAATAGCCTGTTTAGCTGTCAAGCTACTGCAATCACATTTTATTGGTTTGTTGCAAAATCTCTAAAAATAATGACTCTGAGATTATAGGGGACTAGGAATTCATCCCTGTGAGAGAATGCTCAAATCATTTATTTATCATATGGAAAGTAACAGGGTGAAAAGGCAGGGTGGAACAATTGAAGCTCTTTTTAAAAATCTTTAAGGTAATGAATGGATCTGTGAGAAGGCAATGCTTGGAAGAAGGCTGTAAACATTTGTAATGGAATAAGGTTTTATATCTTAAATGCCAGCGAGACAAATGATGTGTATCGCTTTGGAGACCTGGAAGAACTCTCTTATGAGTGGTAGCTTTGAAGTCATGTGAAATGTTAGACCTTGTACAGGTCATTAATTCTAGAATTGTGGGTCCAGCAACACAAATTCAGATGTGCCCTGTGGAGCTTTGGAAAGCTACAAATTCTCTGGTCTTGGCTCTATCTCTCTTGAATTTGCCTGTAGAGCTTGGTGACTCAGCAGGGATCCCTCTTTTCCACACTCTCTTTCCTGGTGGGGATGCTATAAAGCAGTGATATTCAGACCTCAGTGATTCAGGAGCCAAATTGGTGATCAGCATTACCCAAAAGAGCCACAGTAATGTGAATTAATTATTTCATTTACAATAGTACTATACAAATAATATGATGGGAAATATTTAGTTTACACACACACACACACACACACACACACACACTATTCTCACAGCAGAACGACTGACCAAGTATTCGCAAAAAGAAAAGGAGTACTTGTGGTACCTTAGAGACTAACATTTATTTGAGCATAAGCTTTTGTGAGCTACAGCTCACTTCATCAGATGCATTCAGTGGAAAATACAGTGGGAAGGTTTATATACATAGAGAATATGAAACAAGGGTGTTACCATACACACTGTAACAAGAGTGATCACTTAAGGTGAGCTATTACCAGCAGGCGAGCAGGGGGAAAAAACCTTTTATAGTGATAATCAAGGTGGGTCATTTCCAGCAGTTGACAAGAACGTCTGAGGAACAGTGGGGGTGGGGGGGAATAAACATGGATTTGCAAACTGGATACAATTAACTTGAATAGAGACTGGGAGTGGATGGGTCATTACACAAAGTAAACTATTTCCCCATGTTTATTCCCTCCCTCCACCCCCTACTGTTCCTCAGACGTTCTTCTCAACTGCTGGAAATGGCCCACCTTGATTATCACTACAAAAGGCTTTTCCGCCCTCCCCCCCGCTCTCCTGCTGGTAATAGCTCACCTTAAGTGATCACTCTCATTACAGTGTGTATGGTAACACCCATTGTTTCATGTTCTCTATGCATATAAATCTCCCCACTGTATTTTCCACTGAATGCATCCGATGAAGTGCGCTGTAGCTCATGAAAGCTTATGCTCAAATAAATTTGTTAGTCTCTAAGGTGCCACAAGTACTCCTTTTCTTTTTGCGAATACAGACTAACACAGCTGCTACTCTGAAATCTCACTAAGTATTATTATTTTATCAACGACAATTGGTTAATAACAGTAAAAGCACTGGTTAATAAGTTAGACTGGTTCCACAGTGTATTAACACCATGTGCTGCAAAGAGCTGCAGGAGACACATTAAAGAGCTCCTTGCAACTCATGAACCTCAGTCTGAGTGTCACTGATATAAGGCATATACTGAGCTGAAGCAACCCAGTGAAAGTCACTTTAAAATAACCTTGATTTGAGTTGAACTATTAGCGAAAAGGAGTTTGACAACTTTCCCCTATACTTTGCAGAAAAACAATTGGGAACTGCCCTGCGATGATGAGCCAACACATTCTGAACAGAAACTACACCCAATCTCACAATAGAATTCTTCCAATCAAGAAGGATAGGCTTCTTTAGCTCAAGCAGTAGGAGGCAATTTTTAGCCTTAAGCAGTAAAAGAATCATGATGCTCTCTAAACTGGAGCTGGTCAAGAGTTTTCAAACAAAACATTTTCCCCCTGAAATTTCTTGAAACCGAAACGGTTCACAAGAAAAGGTCAGTTTCAACAAATCTCCCAGTTCAAAAGAAAATTGAAAAAAAAAATATCAAAATCATTGAAATATCTTGTTTTGGCATTTTGCTAAATGAAAAGTTTCCTTTTTTTATCTTAAATGACTTTTTAAAATTTTACTTAATTTATATTTTAAAAAATTTAAAAGGTCAAAATTGAAACAAACACTTTGGATCTGTCAAAAGGTTACATTTTGATAATTTCTATCTGAAAATGTTATCAGATTATCAGTTTGTAAAAATTTTAAAGATTTGACTGTTTTTCTTAATTTGGGATTGGAAAATTTTTTTGAAATCTCAAACTTTCACGGGATGGGAAAACAATTTCATGCTCAGCTCTGCTCTCACCTACAACAAGCTGGTAGAGGTCAGCGTGTGTGCATGCATGCGCAATGACAATAAGATACAACAATTGCTAACAGCAGTATGTATTTACAAATTAAAGTCTTCAAATATAACATACTACTTTTATACTACTTTTCTAGTAGTATATGAATCATTTGAAGGAGTAACAACAAACTAGTTTTGAGGAGAGGAGCTCTAAGTAATGTTAGACATTGATCAGAAAATTTTAATTTGGTATTTTTGGTGAACTCTAACTTAGAATAATTTGAACAAAAACTCTTCAAGCTATGTAGAAAAAACATCTTTGCCTTCAGAGAAAATCTGGCAGTCACTAGGCCAAAACAACGTTATAGCCCAAGTTACAGAGCAGATGTGGAGAGAAAGGGTTAAGAAACAGGGTTTATGATGGAACTGTAGTTATAACCTTAACTATGGCATCATTATTTTGCTGATTGTACCAATATTAAACAATTTAGGGCATGCTGGCACTTGTTTAACTTGTTTTTTTCAGATTTTTTCCATTAACTATTTTTACCACCGTTTTTTTTTCTCAGTTCACCTTATACATGTTGAATCAATGATGGAGACATTTCATTATAAAAAGCTGTAGCACGCAATAGTTTCCTATCATATTCTGGTTTTATTCCTTTTTTCCTACAGAATAATCTGGCTTCCTCCATAGATTTTTATGGGTAATATTGTGATTTCATAGATATTAAGGTCAGAAGGGACCATTATGATCATCTAGTCTGACCTCCTGCACAATGCAGGCCACAGAATCTCACCCACCCACTCCTGCGAAAAACCTCTCATCTATGTCTGAGCTATTGAAGTCCTTAAATCGTGGTTTAAAGACTTCAAAGAGCTGAGAATCCTCCAGCAAGTGACCTGTGCCCCATGTTAAAGAGGAAGGCGAAAACCCCCCAGGGCCTCTGCCAATCTGCCCTGGAGAAAAATTCCTTCCTGACCCCAAATATGGCGATCAGCTAAACCCTGAGCATATGGGCAAGATTCACCAGCCGGATACGCAGGAAAGAATTCTCTGTAGTAACTCAGATCCTACCCCATCTAATATCCCATCACAGGCCATTGGGCCTATTTACCATGAATATTTAAAGATCAATTAATTGCCAAAATCATGTTATCCCATCATACCATCTCCTCAACAAACTTATAGAGTTTAATCTTAAAGCCAGATAGGTCTTTTGCCCCCACTGCTTCCCTTGGAAGGCTATTCCAAAACTTCACTCCTCTGATGGTTAGAAACCTTTGTCTAATTTCAAGTCTAAACTTCCCAATGACCAGTTTATATCCATTTGTTCTTGTGTCCACATTGGTACTGAGATTAAATAATTCCTCTCCCTCTCCGGTATTTATCCCTCTGATATATTTATAGAGAGCAATCATATCTCCCCTCAGCCTTCTTTTGGTTAGGATAAACAAGCCAAGCTCCTTAAGTCTCCTTTCATAAGACAGGTTTTCCATTCCTCAGATCATCCTAGTCACCCTTCTCTGTACCTGTTCCAGTTTGAATTCATCCTTCTTAAACATGGGAGACCAGAACTGCACGCAGTATTCCAGGTGAGGTCTCACCAGTGCCTTGTATAATGGTACTAAAACCTCCTTATCTCTACTGGAAATACCTCATCTAATGGACCCCAAGACCACATTAGCTTTTTTCATGGCCATAGCACATTGGCAGCTCATAGCCATCCTGTGATCAACCAATACTCCAAGGTCCTTCTCCTCCTCCATTACTTCTATTTGATGCGTCCCTATCTTATGACTAAATTTCTTGTTATTAATCCCTAAATGCATGACCTTGCATTTCTCACTATTAAATTTCATCCTATTAGAATCATAGAATCATAGAATCATAGAATATCAGGGTTGGAAGGGACCCCAGAAGGTCATCTAGTCCAAACCCCCTGCTCAAAGCAGGACCAAGTCCCAGTTAAATCATCCTAGCCAGGGCTTTGTCAAGCCTGACCTTAAAAACCTCTAAGGAAGGAGATTCTACCACCTCCCTAGGTAACGCATTCCAGTGTTTCACCACCCTCTTAGTGAAAAAGTTTTTCCTAATATCCAATCTAAACCTCCCCCATTGCAACTTGAGACAATTACTCCTCGTTCTGTCATCTGCTACCATTGAGAACAGACTAGAGCCATCCTCTTTGAAACCCCCTTTCAGGTAGTTGAAAGCAGCTATCAAATCCCCCCTCATTCTTCTCTTCTGCAGACTAAACAATCCCAGCTCCCTCAGCCTCTCCTCATAAGTCATGTGCTCTAGACCCCTAATCATTTTTGTTGCCCTTCGCTGTACTCTTTCCAATTTATCCACATCCTTCTTGTAGTGTGGGGCCCAAAACTGGACACAGTACTCCAGATGAGGCCTCACCAGTGTCGAATAGAGGGGAACGATCACGTCCCTCGATCTGCTCGCTATGCCCCTACTTATACATCCCAAAATGCCATTGGCCTTCTTGGCAACAAGGGCACACTGCTGACTCATATCCAGCTTCTCGTCCACTGTCACCCCTAGGTCCTTTTCCGCAGAACTGCTGCCGAGCCATTCGGTCCCTAGTCTGTAGCGGTGCATTGGATTCTTCCATCCTAAGTGCAGGACCCTGCACTTATCCTTATTGAACCTCATTAGATTTCTTTTGGCCCAATCTTCCAATTTGTCTAGGTCCTTCTGTATCCTATCCCTCCCCTCCAGCGTATCTACCACTCCTCCCAGTTTAGTATCATCCGCAAATTTGCTGAGAGTGCAATCCACACCATCCTCCAGATCATTTATGAAGATATTGAACAAAACGGGCCCCAGGACCGACCCCTGGGGCACTCCACTTGACACCGGCTGCCAACTAGACATGGAGCCATTGATCACTACTATTACTATTACTCCAGTTTACAAGGTCATCCAGATGTTCCTGTATGATATCCCGGTCTCTCTCTAAATTGGCAATATTTCCCAGCTTTGTATAAGCCGCAAACTTTATTAGCGCACTCCCACTTTTTGCACTGAGGTCAGTAATAAAAAATAAATAAGATTTGTATTTCTTTGGTATATGGTAGCTGTTTGCTCTGTGTGAGTCTGACAGGAATACTCTGTAAAGATGTGAATCATCTACTGTAGATTACATTTTGTCTTATTTTGTTACGCACAGTTGTACAGAATGCTTTGTATGTCAACACTAATTTAAACTCCTATAAAAGTTTTCTCCCTTCTGAAAGGCTTATGCAGATAAAATATAGTGTATTTAACTTGTGTACCTTAAACATAACATTATTTCTTTTTAACCTGAGTAGTTAGCCAAAATGCAGTGTCTCCCATGTTCTTTTGTTAGGAGGAGAAATTGTTGATGGAATCAGATGTTCTTTGATGCAATCCAGTTCATTTAAAGAATATGTAAATCAAATCCCGTTTCTCTGAACACAGCAGGAATCAAACAACAGGAAACAATTTCTTTGCTCAGTTCCAAACACTTTTCTAGCCAACATTTAGCCCAAAAGCACTCTCTGAAGGCTGTTTTCAGAACCACATTCCCAGTGTTGATTCTGGCTGTGTCCTTGATTTTCTATTGCTTCTCTCTCAGCTCCTTTATGGTTTCTCCTGCTTCTCTCAGACATATACACAAATCTCCACCAAACAATATCCTGTGAAATCCTGCTGTCAACATATGCCTTGCATGTGCCTTTTGTTCTAGGTAGTGACATATGCCAGTGGTTTGGGTGGAAGCTACTATCGTTTCAGTTATCTGGTTTGTGGCAGCGCAGTTCCCCACCCCAGGCAGAAAGGATTAAAGAGCTTCTCTGGGTTCAATCAGACCCATCATATGGCACTCGTAAAGCTTGTCAATCCCAGAGAAGGGCAGGTCCTTAAAAGGGAGGATCCAAGATCAGGCTGGCTGGCATTCAGGAGCAAACAGAGTTAATGCACAAAGCTCCCAGGAGATACTGGGAAACTGCCAGGGAACAACAGCTGCCTGAGCCCTGCGAGAAAATAGAAAGGATTGCCTTTTCTTTCTTTTCTTTTCTTTTCTTTTCTTTTCTTTTCTTTTCTTTTCTTTTCTTTTCTTTTCTGAGATGTGGGACTCAGTCTTGATTGTTTGGACACACGAGGGATAAGGAGTCCAAACCTTCCTCCCAAAGACTATTGGCTTTTACCCTCCATGAGACTGTGGAGGCCCAGCCCTTTTTGTGGCTTGTGGCGGTATTTTCCCTTTTTCTTTTGGACTATTTTACCATCCCCACACACACACCCTCTTCTTGGAAGGGGCAGGCTCTCTAAAAGGTGCTGCAGGAGGGCTATACCCCAATTCTGGAATCCAGCCAACAATTATACTATCATCCAGAAAAGGACATCCAAGACAAGAGAGGTCCCTCTGCACACCAAAGGGGTGCCAGAGAGGTACAGCCTATTACATGGTTCCATAAAGGAGCTTAATTGTTTCTTATGAAGTGAGGCAGTTATACCCACCAGTTTTAACAAGGTTTAGCCCAATCCATAACTATAATATACAAACCAGGAGTTTTATTAGAAAGAGCATATGTGATCTAGTTTATCATTAGTTTTCTATAAATAATCAGCCATTACTGATTAATGGGTTAGCTTCAGGCTTGTTTGCTCTGAAGGTATTCTTATGTTCAATGTTTCAGTAATAGAATTGTGCTTTTGGTGAACATATAACATATAACTGGAATTTATTAATTTTTGCCCTATTGTAAAATAGAGCAATATTTTTCCGTCTGATTCCATGCATTCTGCACGAAGGCAAAAATTTAAGGTTCAGAACATTGCTAGATTGGTAGATAATTCCGTGCTTGCTTCCAAGGATGGCTGACTGAACTTGCTAGGTATAGGTTGATGGTGACTGCATGTAACTATCAGACTAGCTCAGTCTCCAAGAAACTAGCAAAAGCCTAGGTACAGTCTAACCAACATCAGGGCAAGTTTTTTGGGCTAGTGTAGTTATGCCATGCAGACATCTTTTTATTGGCATGGCATAATTGCTTCCATCAGCACCGTTTGCAACTCTTACTATTCCTGCTGCCTCTACCTCTTCCATTCATTTTTTTCCCAATCCTCAAAGTTGGCCAAGCACGAGGCAGAAGAGTGATTTCCAGTTGCTATTCAGACACACTTCCATACCCTGGTGTTTCCTTATGATGACAACAGAAGAGTGTCTATCTGCTCTCAGTGAATTGTGCTTGAAAAGCTGGAAGACAATACAAAAAAACTTCTTGTGGTGCAGGAATGTGTACTGAACTGGTCCAGATCCAGCCAGCCAAGATATTATGTACCAGAGGAAATGGATAAAAGAATAGTGGAATGTTAACTTCATTGATCAAAGAAGAGACTAGAGAGTGAACAGAAAACCTTTGTGCTTATGCTAACTCATTACTCTTATTTTCTCAACTCCAACACTGACATACTTACTACTTAGCGATTTTTTCCTAATTGTTAGACATGTTACAAATCAATATCCAGATTTTTAAAGATATTTATGCTTTGCTGAGCTCAGCACTGATTAGGCCTCAACTAGACTATTGTATCCAGTTCTAGGTGCCATATTTCAGGGAAGATATGGACAAACTGGAGAAAGTCCAGAGAAGAGCAACAAAAATGATTAAATGTCTAGAAAATATGACCTATTAGGGAAGAGAGGAAAAACTGAGTTTATTTAGTCTGGAGACGAGAAGACGAGAGGGTATAATACTTACTCCTGCCTTGAGTGCAGGACACTGGACTAGATGACCTGTCAAGGTCCCTTCCAGTCCTACGTTTCTATGCCTGAGTGTCCTTTTTGAAAGTGAATTAGGTTGGATGCCTAAGTTACACAGGCACATTGAAAGATACTACCTCAGATCTTTAACTTCCAAATTGGGGTTTCACTTGGAAGATGGAGTAATGGGGTAGCATCATATACACAAAGCATGCACAGTGGTGATATTTTAATCCAGTTTATAAAACTGTTTCATTTCATTTTAAGTATATGACTTTTTAAATAAAGTTAAATGACAAACTGTATTACAGATTGTCACCTAGTAGATCGCTCGCAGAGGCCATTATTGTTTTAAAACGCTTTCATTTCAATGTAATGAACAGACATGTCATCTGAGTAATGGCATGCTGATAACCATCCACTGTAAAATAAAGCCTCAGCCTTTTTCCATTGATATAAACTAAACTGTGTTTCAAACTATTGTATTTTCCCTCCTGGTTCGGAAATGCATGAAAAGAATGTTTTATATCTAGAGAAAGGTTATGATTTCTAATTCCTCAACATCGGATTGACTGCATAACTAATAAGCAGGAAATCCAGTTGATTTTAATTCATCTAATGAATGAAAACAGAAAAAGCATGTTCACTGGACCGTGTCCATAAATGGAATTTTGTGCTAGTCAGGGTATTTTCAGCATTTTGAGTTTGCTTCTGGCACAAACTTGACATGACAATGAATTTCAGTAATGTAAATGCATGACTTTTGTGCATCTCACAGTTCGATTGCATGTAGGTTTTATTTCTGTCCTTTGGTAAGAGAATTGCAATTTACTTGCAATTTAGTACTGATCTGTTGGCCATAGAAGATGCTTCATCTTCCTGGAATAGAATTAATGAGTAGAAGATTGTGCTATATAAATAATCATATCCTAGACGTAAAGTATGTCAGAACATGCTGTAAAAATGTCTGGCCCATGGAAATAATGCCTCTTTATAAAGAGAGAGAATATGAAAATCTGGAAGACAAATGATGTATTTTACATCCAAGAATGAAATATTTTATTTCTGTAACATATTTTTGATAAACAAATGTACAAAAACGTATTATGTCATCCCACCAAAATACATACAATAAATATGTAATCAGTTTGGGAGAGCCTTCAAAAATTTGGCCTTGCATATCTAATATGTTTCCAAACCAAAACCAAACATGTCTAAACTTTGGTCAGAGAAGGTTGTTCATAATCTGAAACCAGACCAAAATTTCATAGCTGGTTCTTCCATGCGCTGGACAAAATAATTGGAAACCACCAAATTTTACAAGATTAAAAAGTAGCAATGAATTGTTGCAGGTCCATTGCTAGTAGTTGCAGGATTTTAACATAATTGAATAGTATTGTTAACTAGAAAAAATGACTTATACAACAATGAAATAATTTCAGCAGCTTCCTGTTAATCTAATATCTGTATTCATAACTGCTTCTCTCTGAGACATGCCCAGCAGTTAAACAAAAATGTAAATGAAATATTGGCAGCTTTGGAGCTGTAATCTCACCTGTACCTCAATATTACTTTTCTGAGTGAGATTAAAAGATCCCAGTGCATGGTTCAATTGCTTCTTTTAGAAACAAACAGTTATCTACTCGTGTGTGGTAGTAATGCTTTCATGGCAGTAGCTGTGTATCTCACTGGTTTGCTGAAATACTATAATACTGTAATACATTTGGCATTTGAAATAATAGTAAAATGAAGAATAACATCAGCACATGTCAAAGAGGACAGCAGCTGCAGGAACTCCCACAGTAATACTGAGCATATGAACCAGGTATTCAGAAGAATTATTGATTATTCTCTTAGTATTATGACTTAAATACATTTGATTTAATATTAACATATTATTATGACATATACATTTGACTTAAAATCTACAATACAAAATATTTTTAAAATGCATTACATCCATGATATATTTTGGGGCAGTTGTTTTCACTAAATAATAGTTTCTAAATAATTTCAAGGATCAGGGAGTAGCTATGTTAGTCTGTATCAAAATAAATCTGATAGTCTTTAATGTGCCACCAGACTCCTTGTTGTTTTTGTAAACAATTCCAGTGAGCTCTCAAGTTCACCAACTCTCCATTCTGTAAGGTATCTTTCAAAGGGTGTTCTTACCCCTCTTGACCCGAGCTCCTAGCCAAAGTTTGTGGCCCTGTAGGTTGGGTTATTTCAGTTGGGAGGAGACATTAACAATGGAGTGTTTTTTTTTGATGGACTCTCTTGTTTTTTTACAAGAAATGAACAAACTCCTGCTTCTCCTAACACTGGAGGAGACAACTCCCTTGCTCAGAGTACCAAACTCATTCAGGCTAAGTGTCTGCCTTTTCTTTTGCTTCTCTTTGTCTCACTTCTCCTTGTTCTCTGGTGCTTCAGCTTGTCCTGTGTTTCTCTTTGGCACTTTCAAGGTTCCTTCCCCACTCTGAGCTCTAGGGTACAGATGTGGGGACCTGCATGAAAACCCCCCTAAGCTTATTTTTACCAGCTTAGGTTAAAACTTCCCCAAGGTACAAACTATTTTACCTTTTGCCCTTGGACTTTATTGCTGCCACCTCCACAAATATATAACAGGGAAAGAGCCCGCTTGGAAATGTCTTTCCTCCCAAAATCCTCCCAAACCCTACACCCCCTTTCCTGAGGAAGGCTTGATAAAAATCCTCACCAATTTGCATAGGTGAACACAGACCCAAACCCTTGGATCTTAAGAACAATGAAAAAGCAATCAGGTTCTTACAAGAAGAATTTTAATTGAAGAAAAAGTAAAAGAATCACTTCTGTAAAATCGGGATGGTAAATACCTTACAGGGTAATCAGATTCAAAACATAGAGAATCCCTCTAGGCAAAACCTTTGTTTTGTTACACAAAGACACAAAAGCAGGAATCTACATTCCATTCAGCACAACTTATTTATTAAACCATTTAAACAAAACAGAATCTAACGCATATCTAGCTAGATTACTTACTAAGTTCTAAGATTCCGTGTCATAAATATAAAGGGAAGGGTAAACACTTTTAAAATCCCTCCTGGCCAGAGGAAAAACCCTTTCACTTGTAAAGGGTTAAGAAGCTAAGATAACCTTGCTGGCACCTGACCAAAATGACCAATGAGGAGACAAGATACTTTCAAAGCTGGGTGGGGGGGAGAAACAAACGTTCTCTCTATCTGTGTGATGCTTTTGCCGGGAACAGAACAGGAATGGAGTCTTAGAACTTAGTAAGTAATTTAGCTAGATATGCGTTAGATTCTGTTTTGTTTAAATGGCTGATAAAATAAGTTGTGCTGAATGGAATGTAGATTCCTGTTTTTGTGTCTTTTTCTAACTTAAGATTTTGCCTAGAGGGATTTGTTAGATGCTTGGTGGTGGCAGCAATAAAGTCCAAGGGCAAAAGGTAAAATAGTTTGTACCTTGGGGAAGTTTTAACCTAAGCTGGTAAAAATAAGCTTAGGGGGTTTTTCATGTAGGTCCCCACATCTGTACCCTAAAGTTCAGAGTGGGGAAGGAACCTTGACAGGCACACACACAGAGGCCAAAAACGGTTCCTCCAGTCCAGGGGGGTTCTCAAACTTCATTGTATTGTGACGCCCTTCTGACAACAAAACGTACTACACAACCCCAGGAGGGGGGACCAAAGACTCAGCTCCACCACCCTGGGCAGAAGCACCAAGGCCAAAGGGCTTCAGCCCCAGGCAGAGGGCCTGTAACCTGAGCCCCACCACCCAGGGCCGAAGCCCAAGAGCTTTGGCCCTGGGTGGTGGAGCTTGGCCTTTGACTCCAGTCCTGGGTGCCAGCAAAACTAATGCCAGTCCTGACGACCCCATTAAAACTGAGTCATGATCCACTTTGGGTTCCTGACCCACAATTTAGGAACTGCTGCTCCAGTCAAAGCCCTAGTTCCTCCATTTGAAATCTCTCTTCCATGTTGCTGTGTTTTGGGGTGGTGCTGCTATTGTTTTAGCCACCTAATTACAGTGGTGAATATAAGGGGGTGATCACTTCTGACCCATACCAAGATTTAACTCAAACCATAACAGTATAATAGCCTTCTGTGTACTGTTTCCAGATCTCTGCTCCATTAAGTAATTGGAACAAACTGCTCAGTTATAATTAGCTTCATGGGTTTTTTTCTGTTATTTGTTTAGAATTATATCTCTCCTTCCATTTCACACATTTTTCCATTAACACAAATCAAATGCTATGGATTAGATTCCATATACAGTAAAAATTTCACAGATCTGTGCAATTGTGTTATAGTGTGTGGACATAGTATAATGACTTATTTATTTAGATCCTCTTATTCTTCAGAATGAAAGTGTTACACAGTTTTTTACCAGAATAATATACACAGGATTCTTTCATTCATCAAAGAGACCACCATTACAGGGCACCACCTCTGGAGTGAAATGCAGAGAGTGTTTATCAGCACACAGCAACATATGGTAAGAAGTGAATACTGTATCCAATTGAAAGGAGAATCTCAGTGGACAGAATAACTATTCAAATTTAAATTTGGTCAGGACATCAGTTTCCATTGCAAATTGGGTGCTGGTGAAAATTCCGGTAGGACCTTAATGACTACAAGTGGTCTGGATCTTCTTTTTAACATTTGGATTTGTAAGAGTGATTTGTATTTTTAAGGGGCATAGTCCCCTATATCATGCCCAGGGTATTTCTCCAGACTCATCAGGAAGGCATGTACCCAGACTTGACAGGAATGCTACCTACCTACCAGCACCATTTCCTGAAGTTCTTCCGTGTCCCTTTGGGACCTCATATCAAGCCTAACCCTGTTTAATTTAAGAAAACTAGCTGGGTCATCAGTGTGGTATGTTAGCAGTCCGAAAACACATGACTGGAGCACCTATAATCTTAAATTCCAGTTTTTCAAGGAATTCCATGTGGACAGAGCCCCACTGAAGTCACCTTCATCTAGATTCTACCTTCAGATTTGGGGTCCTGTCACTGTTTGTTTATCTTGCACACAAAGCTATATTATTAAATTTGTATTACCATAGTACCTAGCAGGCCCAATCATGAACCAGGAACCCATTGTGCTAGGGCCCTGTACAAATACAGAACAAAAAGACAATCTCCTATCTTTAAGAGCTTATAACCTAAGTCTAACACAAGAGCCAGTAGGTAGATGCAGACAGAGTGATAGTGGGGGCAGGACATGGATAACAAGGAAACAATGAGACAATATCAGTCATAGTCATAGTAATAGGCAGTGGTATCAGTGCACCAACAGCCTAACTGCTATCAAGTTTTTTATAGGCATCATAGCAACGGAGAGTTTTAAGTAGGGTTTTGAAGGCGGACCATGAGTTAGATTTGTGGATGTGTACAGGGAGCTCCACCCAAGCATCAGGAAAGTATGGGAGACAGCACAAAGTGCTTGTTTGAACAAGAAGGCAATTGGAGGCTGGCATCATGGGCCAATTAGAGATGGTTGTTGGTATATTGAAAGTGAATGAAACACAGTAGAAAGGGTGGGAATAGGCTGTGAAGAGCCTTGAAAGTGAAGACACGCAGCTTATGTTTGATTCAATAGAGAAAGGGGAGACAGTGGAGGGATACAAAGAGTGGGGTGACATGGATAAAGTGACACGCCGGGAAGATGCAAAATTATGTTTATCAAGGGCAGAGAGAAGGATGGTTGCAGCAATTGAGACATGACATGATGAGATCCTGGACAAGATATTTAGTTGTGTGGATGGATAGGAAAGCCCATGTGTTAGACATGTTGTGCAGAAAGAATCAACAAGATTTAGATGTGGCTCGGAGAAGGGTGGCTCTTGCATAGCTGGACTCCATGGGTACAATTGCAGTCACAGAAATCAGGCCTGGATCAACCAGCATGCACTTGGTGCACTTGCACAGACTCCCATCTCAGGTTTGGCCTCACTACCCCTCTGTCATGACAAAGGGGTGGCCAGGCCAAATTTGAGTGAGTGGCATTGATCTCAGGATTGCAGTGCCACTCAGGTTTGACACCCACCATCAATAATGCAGGAAGTTACTTGCCCACACCAATGCGACCCAGATCTTGCCACCACTGGCGTCATTGTGCCAGGCCTGAGGCAACTCATTGGGCTGAGAGCCCAGAAGTAGGAGTGGGTTCAGGAACTGGGAATACCATCCTCAACAGCAGCAGGGCTGGAACTCAGGGAGAGGCAAGACTTGGAGCAGCCCCTCGGCCACACACAGGACAGAGCCCCCCCATAGATGAGGGCCCTCTCTGACCCCCTTCTCATCCCCCATCCTCAAAGAGAGGGCAGTGACCCCACAGGCCTGGACCCTCTTCAACACCCCTCATCCGCTCACCAGCTGCCCAAGGCTGGGCAATGACCCCACAGTGCACCCTTTGAATTGATTGGCTTCATCTGCCCTGGGATTGGATGTAAGAAGCTAAAGAATTTCAAGGTGAAGACGACACCCATGTTGTTTGTCTGAGTGACGGGCAGGATGGTGGTGGTGTTCACAGTGATCAAGAAAGGAGGTGAGGGGGCCTCAGAAAGGAAAATTAAGAACTCAGTTTTAGCCTCTTTGATTTTGAGCAGATGGTTAGTGTCCCCCAGGGATTGTCAGAGAGACACGTTGAGATTGTAGTTTGGATGGAAGGAGATATGTATTGAGTAAAGAGGTAGAAATGTGAGTCTTCAGCTTAGTTGAATTTGTGTTTGCAGATGAGATTACCCACAGACAAGGTGCAGAGGGAGAAGAGGACCAAAGACAGAGCCCTATGGAACCAACACAGAAAGGCAGGGATGAGGAGGATCTTCCAAAATTAATATTTACATTTTTACAACAGTGTGTAGGAGCCCCAATCATGGACCAGGACCCAGAGATAAGGTGTAAAGGGAAAAGGAGCAATTGGAAAAGCAGAACCAGGAGAGGACAGTCATGGAAACCAAAGGAGGACAAGATGTGATGAAGAACATGGTTGACCATGTCGAAGGTGATTGATAAATCAAGGAGGATGAGTATGGAGCACTGGTTCTGAGATTTGTGGGAAGGAAATCAATAGAGACTTTGGCGAGAGCAGAGTACTAGCGGTGGAAGCCAGACTAGAGAGGGTTTAGCATGGAATTGGAGGAGAGGAATTCCAGGCGGTGACTGTAGGCAGAGTGTTCAGTGAGCTTAGAAATTAAAGGGAGACTGGAAATAGGGTGGTAGTTGGACAAGCAAGTGGGTTCAAAGGTGCATTCTTTTTTTCAAAACTACTTTGCTTTTGAACACTTAATAATTGAAAAGATATATAGAAAGTGGGTACCTGTCGACTTCTGTGGGCATTTTAATTTTTTTTAAATACAGAATTATACAAGAAGATTCTTGTATAAATAATAGTCACAAGAAGTGATGCAAATACTTACAAAACTGATATGTTGCAAGAGTGCACAGCACAAGCAGGCCTAAACTACCATTGCAGGAATGCCATAAACCTCTGTATTCAAAGGAGAATCTTATCTGCCAGCTTTCACTATTCTTTCCCAACAAAAATATAATTTCAATATTACTAGTTCCACTAATAAGATTGACAGGAAGCTTTACTTTGTGAAGAGTCCCTGCAGCAGAAGAGCTTTGGAGAAGCGAAAAGAGGAGATGAAGAAGCAGCCGAAGCAAGAAGGGGAGATCATCAGAGAGAACTTACAGAGCTATATAGAAAAGCCATAGCAGTGAGCAGAAAAGGCAGGGAAGAGCAAAGTAGTGTGGGGAGGAGAAATTAAAAACTGGTAAAGAAGGTAAAAAGAGAAACAGCAGCAGGAGAAGTAGGAAAATAGTTATGAGTCCTTTCATGTTTATTTGACTTATGCTGTACATGCCAACCAATCATACACAAATGATTCCTTGCTACCAGTCAGTAAAAGAATAATCCAGGCAATAACCAGGTGTTAGGGGCCCAAGACTAGATTCTAACATGTGCGTTTCAAAGCTCACCTTTACCCTATTACTGAAAGATTGGGATTATCTAGTGTTGGTGGAGGCAGACCAGGAAGCTTGTCTTGAGAAATTCACTGCTCTAACCTAAAGGAGGGCTTGGGGCATGGTGCAGAGCAGGCTAACTCTGCAGGGAGAAGAGTAAGTCAACATAGGCTTTTTAATCACTCTGGATCAGAGAAGGGGAGGGAAATGCTTATGAAACAAAAGAATCTGGGGCACTTAAATGAAGCCTCTTCTCCCAGTAAGGGTAGCTGAAGAGACAATGACACAAAACTAGGAGATGGTTAACTAAAATAAGCTCCTGGAAGCCAAACCAAAGCACTAGCAGGTAGATAAACAGGAGAAATTCATCTCTCTGTCTATTTAGTGTCTAACAACTACCACGCTGAGGATACTCTTGTGACATGTTGCCTTGAATTTTTTAGGGCTTGTGTGTGTATTAATCATTTTAATGTCTTTTTGTTGTAATAAACTCTTTGCATTAGAACGAGAAAAATCCTTCCTTTTCTCTTCTCCTTTATTCCACCATTTTTCTGGTGGGCAGCCACATCCTGATACTCCATTCATAGATTCATAGATACTAAGGTCAGAAGGGACCATTCTGATCATCTAGTCCAACCTCCTGCACAACGCAGGCCACAGAATCTTACCCACCCACTCCTACGAAAAACCTCACCTATGTCTGAGCTATTGAAGTCCTCAAATCATGGTTTAAAGACTACAAGGAGCAGAGAATCAGAGCAGCAGAGAAGCAGAGAAGTGACCCGTGCCCCATGCTACAGAGGAAGGCGAAAGGAAGGGCCTCTTCCAATCTGCACTGGAGGAAAATTCCTTCCCGACCCCCAATATGGCAATCAGCTAAACCCTGAGCATATGGGGAAGATTCACCAGCCAGATACTACAGAAAATTCTTTCCTAGGTAACTCAGATCCCACCCATCTAATATCCCATCTCAGGGGATTAGGCCTATTTACCCTGAATATTTAAAGATCAATTAATTACCAAAGTCACATTATCCCATCATACCATCTCTTCCATAAACTTATCAAGTAGAATCTTAAAGCCAGATAGATCTTTTGCCCCCACTGCTTCCCTTGGAAGGCTATTCCAAAACTTCACTCCTCTGATGGTTCGAAACCTTCGTCTCATTTCAAGTCTAAACTTCCTGGTGGCCAGTTTATACCCATTTGTTCTTGTGTCCACATTGGTGCTGAGCTTAAATAATTCCTCTCCCTCTCCTGTATTTATCCCTCTGATATATTTATAGAGAGCAATCATATCTCCCCTCAGCCTTCTTTTGGTTAGGCTAAACAAGCCAAGCTCCTTGAGTCTCCTTTCATAAGACAAGTTTTCCATTCCTTGGATCATCCTAGTAGCCCTTCTCTGTACCTGTTCCAGTTTGAATTCATCCTTTTTAAACATGGGGGACCAGAACTGCACACAGTATTCCAGGTGAGGTCTCACCAGTGCCTTGTATAATGGTACTAAAACCTCCTTATCCCTACTGGAAATACCTCTTCTGATGCATCCCAAAACTGCATTTGCTTTTTTCACAGCCATATCACATTGGCAGCTCATAGTCATCCTATGATCAACCAATACTCCAAGGTCCTTCTCCTCCTCCGTTACTTCTAATTGATGCGTCCCCAGCTTATAACTAAAATTCTTGTTATTAATCCTTAAATGCATAACCTTACACTTCTCACTATTAAATTTCATCCTATTACTATTACTCCAGTTTATAAGGTCATCCAGATCCTCCTGTATAATAGCCCGATCCTTCTCTGAATTGGCAATACCTCCCAGCTTTGTATCATCTGCAAACTTTATTAGCACATTCCCACTTTTTGTGCCAAGATCAGTAATAAAAAGATTAAATAAGATTCGTCCCAAAACTGATCCCTGAGGAACTCCACGAGTAACCTCCCTCCAACCTGACAGTTCACCTTTCAGTAGGACCCATTGTAGTCTCCCCTTTAACCAATTCCTTATCCACCTTTCTATGTTCATATTGATCAAATGCTTTACTGAAATCTAGGAAAATTAGATCCACTGTGTTTTCTTTGTCTAAAAAATCTGTTACTTTCTCAAAAAAGAAGATCAAATTGGTTTGGCACGATCTACCTTTTGTAAAACCATGTTGTATTTTGTCCCATTTACCATTGACTTCAATGTCCTTAACTATTTTCGCCTTCAAAATTGTTTCCAGGACCTTGAAAACTACAGATGTCAAACTAACAGGCCTATAGTTACCCGGATCACTTTTTTTTCCTTTCTTAAAAATAGGAACTATATTAGCAATTCTCCAGTCATACGGTACAACTCCTGAGTTTACAGACTCATTAAAAATTCTTGCTAATGGGCTTGCAGTTTCAGGTGCCAATTCCTTTAATATTCTTGGATGAAGATTATCTGGGCCTCGTGATTTAGTCCCATTAAGCTGTTTGAGTTTTGCTTCTACCTCAGATATGGTAATATCTACCTCCATATCCTCATTCCCATTTGTCGTGCTAGTATTATCCCTAAGATCCTCTTTAGCCTTATTAAAGACTGAGGCAAAGTATTTGTTTAGATATTGGGCCATGCCTAGATTATCCTTAACCTCCACTCCATCCTCAGTGTTTAGCGGCCCCACTTCTTCTTTCTTAGTTTTCTTCTTATTTACATGGCTAAAGAACCTTTTACTATTGGTTTTAATTCCCTTTGCAAGGTCCAACTCTACTTGACTTTTAACCTTTCTCACTTTATCCCTACATGTTCTGACCTCAATAAGGTAGCTTTCCTTGCTGATCCCTCCCATCTTCCACTCCCTGTATGCTTTCTGCTTCTTCTTAATCACCTCTCTAAGATGCTTCCATTGAAGACATGCCTCCATTTGCAACCTGTTTTATGACCAGTCCCAGTGCGTGAATAATACCTGTATCTTTATTTCAGTAATGGTAAATATAGGCACATCACAAAACTTATGGCTTGAGTATTTTGAGTTAAACTGCACTCAAACATCTACATTTGGATTTTGCGTTAAACTATAATACTTTTGTCCATGTAGTTAAAATAGCTTCATATGTATGAAAACAGGAAGCTGCAGTGAAGTGTTCTATGATGATTTCAGTTTCCACTTAATAAATGAGGCAAGAGATGGTGGTTCATGGAAAACCAATTCAATGATTAATTCCTAGAATAATCCTACAGAGGAGAGCAATCCAGTCTCTAGTTTAAAAAAACAGATGCATTGTTTTTCTTTTCACACTAAGGTAGATTGGCCGATGCAGAACATCTTACACCTATAGGTTCCATCCCACCAATTGAGAAAGAGGCATTCATTACAGATCATACAATTGTTATTAAGTCATATCTAGGGAAAAGCAAGTTTCTGTGAATATCAATGATTTCTTCAGCAATGCATGGCCAGTAGTCAGGTTTCCATTTAAAATCGGCAATATTCTTGTAATTAATACAAATATTGTGTTACCTGACCAACTGCTGTAATCATCTATCGGCTTTGGAAATTCTGCTCAGATCTTCCAAAGAGGTTTTATTCATAATGGTTCCCTTAACCATGCTTTAGGGAGGGATGGTGAATTTCAGCAGATTTACTGTGTTGTAATTTTATTTTTGGGCTGTGTTAGTTCCATGGAGTTATACTGTGTACTAAAGGTTTACGGTAGGTTAGGCCACTGTTAATTTGACTCAGCTATGCCACTCAGGTATGTGAAAAATCCATATGCCTGAGTGACACAGCTACACTGACTTAACTCCTGTGTAGACAGAATTCTTCTGTTGACCTAGCTACTGCCCCTCGGGAAGGTGGATTAACTACAGCAGTTGTTCTCACCCCTTAGCTGTAGTGAATGGCCACATTGAACAGTTGTGCTGCTGTACTGCTTCTTGTGTATACATAGCCTTAGATATACAAGTTCTAGGGGAGTTGGGTCAACTGCCTCTTAGTTAATGATAGATCCCTTTTCATCTAGATCCAGAACTGCATCTGATTGTCATTCTTCTTGCTGCTATATGAGCTCCATCTTCTCTGAGAAGAGGAGAGGCACCACAGTTAAAAATAATGACAAAAACTGAGTTTGAATTTTTCTTTGATTTAATAATCTCTTCCTTGTAGATGATTCCCCTTGAGAGGTAGCATACTGTATTACTTTTAATGTTCTTTGGCAAACTCCTGGTACCCAAACAGAGACTTGCCAATTTACATTTGTTCTACTTTTAATTGCAATTTATCAAAATGTATTTAAGTACTACAGTTTTGGAAACAAATCTAATTGCAATAAATGTGCACCTGAATATTAATTTTGGGATGAGTAAATTTCATATTTAATGTAGCAGCATCAGCACTTCTCTGACCATTTATAACAGTAAATAGTTTTACCTATACTATTTATTGTAAACAGCAAAGGCCAACAAATACAACAAAGGCCATAAGATTTGGCCAAATGGCTGCAACTTTATGACTTAAGACAACAAAACAGGTACCCCTGACGGATGGCTCGTTCTGGCAGCTGGGAACCTATGAAGGAGGGAGGTGAACCTCTATGACGACCTATCACCAGCCTCCTCTCCCCTCCCCCTGCCCATGCTCAATTCCAGAGCAGCCTAAATGTCCAAGGCCTAATAAGCATATTTTCACTAAAGGACCTTACTGGCCTACATAATTCCAAGTTCTAGCCAGGGGCTTCACTTTGCAGGTTACATACAAGGAAGTACAAACCTTGCCATCAGAGCATGAGCATCCTTGCGCAAAAGGGGACTTAAAATAAGACCATGTGCATGACAGTGTGAGGAGAGACTTGCCAAGGGTACAACACTCTTCTGTTGGTGACATGATTGAGGTTGACAAGGAAGAGGCCTGCTTCAGCCTGTTACCACCTTCTATGGGTTATGGCATGCCTGACCCCACTTAAAAGCATAAGGACTGATCAATAGCATCCCTCCTAAGAAGGGAAGGCTGCCATTAGTTGGCAGGTGCCTTGGTGCCACCTGAGGTGGGAGGGTGTCCTGCTACACAATCTGACAACAGCTGAGATGGCCAACTTTTCTATCATACACCATCCATAGACAGTTGCCTAGGAAGAAATTGTAAAGTGAGCCAAAGCAGAGGTAGGCAAAAACATACACTTGTTTGGATTGCAGATGGCTATGTATAAGCTAAACGTTTTGCCTTTGGACTGAAAACTTTGCACATGTTCGTCATGCCACAGTCTCAAATACTGTCTCTTACCTGGAATAGTAGCTATTTCAGAGACACAAGTTCAAGAATGAGCATTAGTAAGCAAGGAATTTACTAATCAATGTAAGCAAATATGAATGGATTTAAATCTGTTTTACCATAAAAACTGGGAGTGTTTTATCTCATCTCATCAAGAACATTGTGAAAAATGACTAACAAGGTGGAATTTGGAAGTCTCATATTTTCTAGAGGGAAAGATGGTAAATTTTGAATGAATAATTTAACTAAATTATATACTGCATTGTCAACAGGGTTGAATCAAGACAGTGTGTGCTAGAATTGTGGCCTGATGTCCATTTCCATTCATTAAACTGTATATTGATTGACAACAATAGATAGTGTTGACAAATTATTAGTTTTTCTTTTGTTATTCACTGTCAACTTAATTAAAAAAATAGATCAATATGTAATGGCATTTCTAAAGAATTGCTTACAATTTAGCATTAATTAGTGTTACCTTTCAGTCTGTAGTCTACTTGCTTTCATTGTCCTTACAAGTTCAGTGTTACTCATGATGATTTGGAATGTGTATGCCTCTGATGTACATCCTGATGAAATCTTTGCGCAAGTGTAAAAAACCCAAACACATACTGTGTTTGAGGTAGAAACTATATCAGATGTAATATGTAATAAAAGAACTTTAGTTCTAAACATGCTCCAATCATGTCTCTCGATTTTCTGAATTAAAAGAGAGGAGAAAATGGCAGGGTGGCGTATGTGTGTTATGAAAATAATAAACTAGGTCTCTAATCCTGCAAATCTTAACTCCTGTGAATAATCCATCTGTTATCAGTGAGATTATTTGCGTAATGATTATTTATAGAAAGAAGGGCTTACAGTCTAGGTTCTTGTTTCCTTGCAGTTATTTGATAATTGTTTTATTTTTACTCATGTTTTTCTTTATTTCATCGCTTTACTTATAAACTGGCAAACCTTTGGTTTTTAAACATTCTTCCGCCTTGCTGCATCTTCATGGCTTACCCAGTTGAGAAGTTTCAGAGTGGTAGCCGTGTTAGTCTGTATCAGCAAAAACAACAAGGAGTCCTTTTGGCACCTTAGAGACTAATATTTTTTGGGCATAAGCTTTTGTGGGCTAAAACCCACTTCATCAGATGCATGGAGTGTATTTTTCACTCCATGCATCTAATGAAGTGGGTTTTAACCCATGAAGCTTATGCCCAAATAAATGTGTTAGTCTCTAAGGTGCCACAAGGACTCCTCGTTGCTTTTAAAGTTGAGAATGCAATGATTTTAGGGTGGGGTTTTCTGCTTTTGGGCAATGTGCTGAATTACTTTGGAAAGTTTTATGCCCTTTGAGACTCTGTGACTAGAACTGGTGGTGCTTTGCCTTGGTTTTATCTCCATAGCCTGAATCTTCAAGACACCGAGCATTTCTTCTCAATTGCTGAGGATTTGGCTCAATGATTTTAGAAACATGTAAGTGTAACTTGCATCCTTTTCCAAGCAAAATTACACTCCATGGCTACTGGTTCATGGTAGCTTGGAAGCAAGAGACTGCTTCATTTTCGGAGGGGTTGATTTTCCCCTCTAGTGACTATAGAATGCTGTGTTAAATCCAGAGCTGGGTTCTTTTCAAGGTCAGACTGTTCTTGGGATGGTATCAGAGGCCTTGACATCTGAACTCAGTAATGGATTCTTCCCTGCCTGACTTAACATTCGCCACTTGGAAGAATTTGAATGAGGCTCTAGGCTGAAGTGATTGGGCTTTTTCTAGTTGACAGGTTAGCAATGGAGATGGAAAAATACTTCTCTCCTCTTCTCCCCCCTCAGAAAGTTTATGAAGGGGAGGGTGCAGACCCTGAAGCAGACTGGCAAGTGTCCTACCACTTTAGAAACTAGGGACGGGGTGAGGTGGGTGTGATATTATTCCCTCCTTTTTAACACTCCAGAGTAAACATATGGCTATATATTTTTTAAAATATTGCCTGGAACTTTTCCTCCAACTGTGTGTCCACAGTTGTTTCTGGTTCTCTAACAATGTAGAAATTCCACAAGATGTATAGTCCTAGGACTGTGAGTGATATTCCTGAGAATCAAGAATCATGTAAATGGAGTATTCATTTGTCTGAGTTCTCCTTCTCCCAACAACTTTGCAGCAGTTAGTTTAGACTCTGCCTGGTTATCACGTTGGTGTGCCTGGCAGCTTGAATCTGCAGCATTGGCAGGATTGGGGGGTGTGAGATCCTATAGCCACTTTGTGCTTTTTAAGCCTTTTCATCTGGGGATCATTTAATATGAAAGGCTTTTTCACATAATACATTTACTATCAAGGGCTGTGAAAATGAGGCAATGGGTTTGAAATGAGACTACTCCTCAAAACAATGAGGCTGAGCCTAAATAATATAACCAGTAATGACAAGCATGTGAAAGGATTTTCCTGAATGGATTAGAGATGATCTGGGTTAATCTCTTGCTGCACAAAGGAAGAACTATGTTCTGTTTGCACACTTGGTAAATACTGTGGGTCACATTCTGCTTTTAGTAGCTCTTTAACTGTATTATTCTGAATTTATCTGGTGAGCACAATCTGGTCAAGCATCTAAAATCCAGAATATGTGTTTTAGTATCCCTGCTCACTGCTCTGTAGGAATGTGACTATGATTTCAAAGAAATCAGAAACAGCCTATATTAGAATAGAATGGTGTGAACAAGGATTTCAAAATCTGGCCCAAAGCCACTGCAATTTTATAGTAGAGTGAGTATTAAATAGTCTCTTACAAAAGCGGCAAAGTGTCCTGTGGCACCTTATAGACTAACAGACATATTGGAGCATAAGCTTTCATGGGTGAATACCCACTTCGTCAGATGAATGAGACATGCATCTGACGAAGTGGGTATTCACCCACGAAAGCTTATGCTCCAATACGTCTGTTAGTCTATAAGGGGCCACAGGACTCTTTGCCGCTTTTACAGATCCAGACTAACACGGCTACCCCTCTGATCTCTTACAAACGTGAGTCATGCTGTTACAAGTGTTGCAGTTTTTAATTGTTTAAAAACAGTAAGGGGACATTTTAAAAGGCAGAAATGGCTGGTAGGTCCCCAACTTTCATTGAAAACCACCTAAAAGTAGTTTCTTTTTTGTCTATAGTTCCCTTCTGGAGACTTCTACGTAAGAGCAGCAACGATTTAGAAGATTGGGAATAATGTAATTGTGTAGACTTTTGCTTGTAAACTGGATGTACCCACAAATATTAAAGTTAAAGAGGCCTGTTACACATTGTCTGGTGTGCAGAGAGAGTGGGAGGGTAGAAAATGACAATCCTGAATCCAGACTGTTATGGTACAACATAATGTGTTTGAGAGTTTTTGGAGTAAAAAAATAGTTTGAGTGCAAATGATCAAAGAAAACTTGAATGAACCCCCAAAAGTAAGCAGCCTACAGCTCTACTTCCCTGTAGAACTGAGACTGTTTACCAGCAGAACTAACTGTTGTAGTAGCCAGGCAAGGTACTAACAAACTTCAACAGGACTTAATTTTTTAAAGTGGAAACCTCTTTTCCAAGCTGCTGCTGCACACTCAGTAGTTCTCCCTCAGCCTCTTCAACTCGTCCCCCCTTCTTCCTGTTTCCTGTCCTTTCAGACTCCCAACAGCCAGTGCTCCCAATTCTAATAATTACAAGCAACATCAAAACACCACTCCTGCCAAACTAGCTATATTCCCTAATTGGCATAGCTTGCCCTAACAAAAGGTAGGGGCAGTGAACTCAGGGAGCCAAATGAAGAAAAACTGACATTTACAAAGATTGTCAGTATATATTAGGGTGTGGGGGGGTGTTATATAATGTAGTGTGACAGTTTAAGAAACAGAAGTGGAGTGAAAGGAGAGAAAAATCCAAATGAGAAGAAGAATGAAAAAGTGGCACATGACTAAAATATCTCCTTACAGAAAAGGCCTCCCACAAAGGCCTTGGTTCTGCTTTCCCTTTTTCGTCTCTCTCACGGGCCGTTATCCTACGTGGGGCTTAAGCAGTACAGAGGGCTTTGTGCTGGGCCTTTGCTCTAGGAAGAATTTCACACTGTGTATTTTCAAACAAAAATATTAACTTAACTTAGGGGTGCTATGGCATATTAACAAAAGAAAATAATAATCCAAATACTTTTACATTAAGGCAGAATTTAGAACAACTTGTGCTTTTTCATAGAAATGAGAGGGAGGTCCACAATAGCAGAAACTGTAAAATGAAATCTGTCAGTTCTTATTAATTGTGTGTGTTGGGGTAGCACTTAGGAGCCCCAGTCATAGACAAGGACCCCATAGTGCTAGGCACTGTACAAACTTACAACAAAAGACAATCATTATGCTCATAAAATCGGACAAGTAAAGTTCATCTCTTTCCCATTGGTCATTGTAGCATGTTTCTTTCATTAAGTAGCTGTATAAAACAAGCCTATTGAGAGAGCTTTATTTTGATGTTTCCCGGTTAAGCCTGCTTTATGAATATGCACAATCTTATTTTTGTAAAACTCCACACATCTCACCACCCAATATCAGTGTCATGTCATAGTTAACCTAGATATACTCTTTAGAATGGGTGTGGTGGGTTTTGGTGTGCTGGGTTTTGCTCCCTCTCTTTAAAGCACCAAGCACACAGATAGCATGATAATAAGAAATGTGATCTTTTCCACATGTGACTGTTTATGATGCAATTAGCCCCATTCTTTACTGGCTTTATAACAGTACAGAATAGCAAAAAAGAAAATAAATGACATTGATTAAATTACTTCCTTTTACAGAGGATATAGTTAGTTGGGCCATGCCAGTTTGCAGAACAATGGATGATGATTTCAGTTGCTCTAAGAAATACTTATTAATTATGCCACCATATATGCATATACCTAGTAATTTTACTATTGTTTATGTCAAAGTGTATTTTAGTAATTAGATAGCTACTAAAATTGTTCGGTCCAAAATAATTTTGTACACTTTTTAATGCAACTGTGAAATGTCTATTTAGTACATAAATTCCATGATATGGTAAAATACACAAAATTGTAAAATTGTAACCCTTGCCACTGTAAATTTAGTCCTTGAGCCCAATTCATCCAGGCCTGTAATTCCACTAACATCAATGAATTTGGTCCCTTGTTATTATGTCTACATTATTTGATATACTCATTTTGAACATTATAGAAAATATTCATTTGCACATGTTGATATAATCCTGGATTCGTAGCAGAACAACTGATTTGATCATGCAAAAGCATTTCTGGAGATCTGCATGTAAAAGCAATAGGCTCTAGAGGTCAGGATGCAAAAGAGATTGATAATGGGATACCGAGTCTTCTTCACCTCTTGGTTACCAGTTAAAATCAGGCTCATGATAATGGGAACAAATAGGCTGATCACATGAAGGCTGTTTAGGGGTTCTCTATGAAATGTGTTGGTTTCAATTTTATTTCACATCACAAAAGCTACCACCACAATAGACAGTCAATTGCATTTTTGTTGGTAGCATCAGCACAGAGGTCAATGACTGAAGAGCAAAACTGCATTTTCTGTCTTAGATGTAGTCCCGCCAGCTAGTGAAAATATATCTGGATGATATTGGGGAAGTTTGCAATATCACTGCCCATGATGTATCTTTGGTGGATAGATAGGGAACCAAACAGCCTTTCCATTCACTTCATTTACTCTGTTTGTGAATCTCATTTTAAAACTTTACCTTTGTGTGTGTCTTCCTCTCCTCTCCTACAAAATATTATTTCATACAACAGGCATTGTAGCAGTAACAAAAAAATATCATTCAAGGAGGTGTATAAATAGTCAGACTCCATGTTACTTCAGACTGTTCTTGCCTATTGTCTCTCAATTCTCTGCGGTTTTGTGACTAATCCTATTTTGCCTGTTTGTTTCTCAAAAGAAGGAAGAAGTAAAGGAGGACATACATGTTGGGGGGTCGGTGAGTGAGAAAGTGCAAAGAATCCCTTAAATTAGAGGGGGGAAACATTAATTTTGAAACATCCACTGCTGATACTGGCTCCCATGTCACAGGGCGACTTGTCTCTTTGGGAATCTCCTGCCATTTCAGCCCCTTGAAGGTCTCTTCTCTGTAGGGTAGTTAAAATGTGGGTGTTGCTTAATCCCTGATACAGCCCAGTAAATTAGTGCATAGAGCTAAATCTGGTAGCTGTCTCCAACTCCTCCAGGAGCTGCAGGTCTGCACTCACACTTTTCTTTCCCTTCCTCACAGTATAGGTCTTGGGGAAATCAAGTTTCCTTTATTACCTTGTACATTTCTCTTCAGTTGAGGGCATGGAACTTGGGTTGTCCTCTTCCCTCCATTCAATTATAAATACCAGGCTCAGGAAGCCCACACACTGTTTCTATACGAGGAATTTCTGGTTTTTTTTTTTACTTAGGCCACTGTGTAAGGTTCATCTGTCACATTGTCATCACCACAAGATCATGACCATTTTTTTAAATGATCTGACTTATGCCATGCTCTCCACAGCAGAAAGATGTGCCTGCATGTGGCTACTGGGCTCTCTCTCCTTTTAGCTTTTACAACTGTTTGGTCTCCTATATTGTAGCACCTCCCAGTGCCCTTTCATTCCCTGCTAACTGAACGGTGCCCCAGCCTTAGAACAGGCTTCCTAGTGACTGAAATTCTGGTTCCCTTTCAGACAAATAATTCCCGTTCATACGAACAAAAGAACGGACATACTGGGTCAGACCAAATGTCCATCTAGCCCAGTATCCTGTCTTCCGACAGTGGCCAGGTGCCCCAGAGGGAATGAACAGAGCAGGGAATCATCAAGTGATCCATCCTGTCACCCATTCCCAGCTTCTGGCAAACAGAGGCTAGGGACCCCATCCCGGCCCATCCATCCCTGTTCCTCTGAGACTTCCTGTTCCTGCCCTCTTGCTTTTGGTTCAGGGCGCCTAACTGCCTTCCTTGTTCATCCCTGTGGGACCCATGTTAGGGGGAATAGTGATCCTGAGGATCTGATCTCCTGGATGACAATTTCACATAGGTCTGGAAGTAATTTCTGTGCAAGGGAGCTTTGTTCTGAAGGAACTTCCTAGTGAAAATTCTACTGATTTTAAACATCTAGAATGTTGGCAACTCCTAAAATAGAGCTTCCATTGCCTAAATCTGAGATGGGAGCCCGTGAATTTAGCAATATGGCTCTCACCTTCAGCAAGTCTTCTCAGGATGTCTTAGGAATTGGGCCCAGTTGGAGGTAAGGTGGATGCAATGTGACATTTTATTTTTGGCCCTTAGAATTGGTAGTCATGTTAGCAGAATTATGCAGATAAACCTGGCCTTTTTTTCAGATTGTGTATTTGTAGCATTCAGCCCTGACTATGATTAATCTGGGCAGGTATCAAGTATTTGACAGAAAGCTGCTAATATCTGTGATGTAGCCTGACTGCTAGGTCTATTGGGATATCCAAGGTAAATCAGATATGTAGAAATAAGGGGAATTTGAGTGAGAAATCAGAAGCTGCTGTCAATGGCTATAATCTCTTCAGGAAAGACTTTACAAGCAGGTCAGGGACATCATAGTCAACATTACCATTGCCCTGGAAACAAGAAATACAGTCCCATGCTGCAATCCTCAGGTGTACTTTTATCTAAGAGCTTCCTTCCTTCTCCCCCCCGCCCCCCCAAATTTCAGCTCTAGTTTGGGTTTCCAACAGAAGGAAGTACATGCTAATGAATCATCTGCTCCCATAAAGGTTAGTTGTGCAGAAATAGTGCCTCTCTCTGATTACATTTCATCAATTCTGCCTGCCTCTTAGTAATTAAATAACCTGTTCAGCTCTTTCTTTGCTTTACTAGGTGGGTCTGTGTATAATTTCAGCAAGTTTGCAGTCCATTCTCCTGATGGGAGTGAGAATATGTGACTGTCTAGGTCACTGTCACAGACTGCTCCACTCACTGTTGTGCTGGTACCTTCCCCTGGTCACTCTGGGGATTAACTCTTAAGGCCGACACCCTGTTCGTGGTCACCCCATCACACACCCTTCCCCTCAAGACTGAACCCAGGGGTGGGCAGGTATTCTACTCTAAATCACCTACCCCACATGTGCTGCAGCTGGACTCTCAGGTCATCCTTTTCTTGTCTTAGATCCCTGACTATAAGCTTCAACTTGTCCCATTCCTTCATACCACTTCTAAACTTTTCTCTCTGGGATTCTAGGTCCCTCATGACCCCTTGCAAGCCTAGCCTCTGTTTGCCAGAAGCTGGGAATGGGTGACAGGGGATGGATCACTTGATGATTACCTGTTCTGTTCATTCCCTCTGAAGCACCTGGCATTGGCCACTATTGAAAGACAAAAAGAAAAGGAGTACTTGTGGCACCTTAGAGACTAACAAATTTATTTGAGCATAAGCTTTCATGAGCTACAGCTCACTTCATCACGAAAGCTTATGCTCAAATAAATTTGTTAGTCTCTAAGGTGCCACAAGTACTCCTTTTCTTTTTGCGAATACAGACTAACACGGCTGCTACTCTGAAACCTATTGAAAGACAGTATACTAGGCTAGATGTATAGTATACATACATACTATATGCATATATACATACTATAGACTGTTTGGTCTGACCCAGCATGGCCGTTCTTATGCTCTGCAGCTAATATCTTTTCTGCCAGCTGGTTCACCTGTTCCCCTGAATCCCCTAGCACCCTCACTCCTGTTTTGTGTTTCATCTCACTGTTAGAACTCCAGGGAAGAAGTTGAGAAATGCAGGACTTTCTCCTCTTCCCCCCCCCCCCCGCCCCAGTCTCACCTGCCTCTTGGCTTTCTCTACCTTTCTTATTGGGTCCTTATGGGCCTCTGGCTCTCCTTTTCTCTCTTGCCTCAGTCCCTTGCCTTTTTTCCTGGCTCTCCTCCTTTTCCATGTGGGGGCAATGCCTCTTGATATGACCCTTGTCCCTATACCAAAAGCAAATAGACCTGTATATACATTTGGATTTCCCACAGTCTCTGCTGGTTTTCAAGAACCTGTCCCCATATGGTATGGGACCTGCCCCTGTTGTTTCTCCACTCCCCTCTGTGTGAGCAGTGACTCCAGCATCCATGCTAGTAGGGGATAACTTCCCTCACCCCATCACAGACACATTTAGTACTGAAGTATCAAACTTTCTCTTTCAAGTTCTTACAAAAATGCAAATTCTGACCCTTCTTTTTGGCCAGCCATCAGCCTCCAAAGTCTTTACTAAGTCCTAGCAAGACCGACAACCCTCATGTGCCAGAAGAGGATTTTACTTATATATTTATACACACATACACACACAACCAATTTTATTTTTCTACTTTACTTGGACTCCTTTTTTCATCAGGACTTAGTCTGCCCGTGATTTTACATATTTTTCCTCTCATTTTACCTATCAATTCTTTTCTGTCACAAGGAGAATTTGTGTTTAATCCCTTCTCAATGGTTGTTCCGTCTCTGTGTGATCCTGGATGCAGTCAGGATGCTACGGTTTCTCTTAAGTATTTGATATTTAATAAGAGTTAAGCTCCAAATTAAGCTTTCTCCACATTTAGTGCACTTGAGATGTCTCTTACATGTAGATTCTCTGCTACATTGTAGTTTCCTTGAGATCTTTCCTCTTAGGGGAGGTAGATTTTCTTCCTCTCTTTTTTGTCTCAATCCTGCTTTGTTGAAGACAACTGAAATTTTGGCAATGACTTCAGTGAGAGCAGGACTGGGCATTAGGTGAACAGGGACCTTCATCTGCCCAGGTTGATAGCCATCTTCACTCAGAAGCAGAAAAGTTATGCCTCTCCGTGAAGAATCACATTTCATCTGGATCTGCTGCTGCACAGTCCATTCTGTTCAACAGCCCCATCTATTTTGTTTTGGCTTCGAGGGTGCTACAGGCTAGTTTCTGAGCAAAGATTTTCTTCCTTCATTAACAATATCTGGACATGAGCAAGAAGTGTTACGCATTGGTCACTTGGAGCACTGGGATTGCTAACCGTGTGTTCCATCTGCTCAAGTATCCTCTTTGCCTGTGCTCAGTCCCAGGGGCTTCTGTGGGGTTTCTTGCACCTCCTTCTGGGCACAATTATGGAATAACCTCCTCACAGGAGAGTTTCTTTCTGATTTCCATCACTTAGCTGTTGGTTTATCCCCTGGGGATTATATGCTAATATTAAGTATCCTAAGGTAGCTGTGGGTGTTCTGATGATTCAGATAAATGTCTATTTTAAACAAAAAGCCTGTTAGGCTCATGGCCTCCAGGGTAACTTGCAGCAATGAGTTTCCAAGGTTAATTATGGATTCTGTTAACAATCATGATCAGTTTTACATTTGTTGCCTGTCCGTTTCATTAAATGTCCCCTTGTGTTAGGATTATGAGAAAAGGTAAAGTTACCTTCTCTGTACTATTTATTATAAAGTATATCTTAATCATTTCCTTTCTGTAAAAACTAAACAGTTTTGAAATTTTCAGTCTCTTCTCTTACAGAAGTCTTCCCATGTCTTTGATAATTTTCATCCCTCACCTTTGAACCTCCTTTCTTTATGTTATATTCCTTTTGAGAGAGCATGACCAGAATGAAACACAGTATTCCAGGGAAGGGCGTACCACTGATGTATATGATAGTATACTAATTTCAATATTTTCTGTCCTCTTCTTTAGGAACCCTAAATTTTGTTTGCTTCTCTGACTACTCCTGAACATTGCACAAATATTTTCATTGATTGGTCATAGTGATGCCCAGGTCTTTTTCCCTAATGGCTCCAGTTAAATTAGTGACTGGTCACTTCATAGTTTATTATTTTGTTTCAACAAGTCTCTCTCGACATCTCAATCCTTAGAAGTAATTCCTGTATATCAGTACTGGGCAACCTGTGGCCCATCAGGGTAATCTGATTGCGGGCCGCAAGACATTTTCCTGGCATTGACCATCCATAGGCATGGCCCCCCCCCGGAGCTTTGTGGTTCACCATTCCCAGCCAATGGGAGCTTTGGGCCGCAGGGACGTGCTGGCCACTGCTTTCCACAGCTACCATTGGCCGGGTACAGCAAACCGTGGCCACTGGGAGCTGCGGGGGGCCATGCCTGTGGACGGTCAACATCAGCAAAATGTCTGGTGGCCTGCAATCAGATTATCCTGATGGGCTGTATGTGGCCCACGGACTGCAGGTTCCCCCTCACTGCTCTATATTATCTGAAAAGAGTTGTTCCACAGCATGTCCTGTAGTGAACACTGAGGCAAAGAAATCATTTTGCTTGTTTGCAATGTACTTTAATGCTCCTACACTGATTCTCTTGCAGCTGCCTTCCTGCTTCTGATACATTTCTTAGATTTTTCTCTATATATTGGGCTATTTACTCTTCATCTTGCCTCTTAACATGCCACATTTCCATTACGTTTTACTTTCGCCTTCCTATTATCTTTACTGGTCTTGAATTTCCATTTTCTAAGGGATATCTGTTTTTCCTCAAACAATGTCTTGAACCTTGCCTTTTAACCGTATTGCTTTTCTCCCTAGCCCTCCTGCTTGTTTTTTGTTTACAGGTATGACTTAGCTGTAGTATTCTTAAGTAGCTTTCACAAGGAGTCTAACTCCTCGTATTAGACTTTTGGGTCATTTTTTTCATTCCCTGCCTCCCCTCCCCCGCCTTTTTTTGTTGTTAATCCCCTTTCTAAAGTTTAGTGTCTCACGGCTAGCACTTGCTACAATCTCTCTCCCAAAGCTGTTGAACTTAATTACTATTTGTTAGTGGCATAGTTACTAAATAGTTCCTATTTGTTATAGTTAATATTTTTATATATTATACACACACACACACACACACTATAATAATAGTAAACAGCTATTCCCGTGAGTAATTTAGGATTTTTATTAAGAGTAGCCTCTCCTGTTATATAATCTAGAACCAGCTGTTCCAAGGGGCAATTTTTTTAAATGTCAAGAAATTGCTTCTCTAGACGTTGTCTTGTTGTGACATTTGACCAGTTTATAAAAGGGGAACCTTCAACTCCTCATTTAACTGTTTATTATGCTTACTTACCTCTTTGGTCTTTTTCTGATAAGGAAACTAGTAGTAGAACTGTGCTTGTATGTCAGTGTTCTTATGATTTGGAATTTGTTTCTAAACAGATGTAAGTATGTGGTCCTCTCCATTCAAATATGTGTTTCTTTAGATTTTACGGAATCTTTTAGGTACAGTGTTACTTGGCCACCTCTAAAACCTAATCTGTCCTTACTGGTTGGTTTATAGTAATTCTACCATATTTCTCCAATGCCATGTCATCTTCCATTGCCAGGCATTATAGTTTGCCTATTTTTGGTTTTTGTGCTTCTTTTTTTAGAGCAGTTGTGTTAACAGGTAGTCTCTGAAGAAGATCTTGCTTGTTAATTACTCTTTTCAATAACCTCCTAATTTCTTCTTTTTTTTTCTCCTCCCTCTCTCCCTGAGAAAAGGTCTCTGGATTCAAGACGGCTCTTGAACTCAGCACTTCCATTTCCACTCTCCAGTGTCCCATATTCTTTATTTCACATATCTGCCTTCTTTTGAAAATATCTTCCAGGTCTCATTTTGAGCACTTTCATTTGCTTTCTACTTAAGTGGCTTTTATTTAGTTGCCACTTTCTCTGCTAGATACATAGATGGAGTTCACTGTTTATTGACGTGACTTATTTGCAGATATTTCCAGACAAAGTTGTTTGAGTTACATCTGGACTTCATCCCTTAAATTGTCAGACTCTCATGTAAATCCCTTTTCCCAAGACCCAGACTGGGCATTGATTGTTAATTAGATGTTAAGAGGGCGATCAAATTTTCTTTATCCCAGACAAAGCCTCTTTGAAATTCTAAGAAAATTTTGTTTGCTGCTATAAAAAAAATAAGATTTTAGCAGCTTTTTATAACAAGCATTGCGTGTGCAGTGAAGACTATCTCAGTAATCCCTACCAAAATGTAACCAGTCTCTGTTCTGGACAGTGTACTAGAGACACTTCAGTCTCCTGGGCAAACAGAATTTAGGCAGCAACGTCTGATATATGCAGGACTGGTATATGGTGCCTGTTTCATTCTTACACAGATGATTTTGGTTGAAGAGAACTACTTAAACGAAGGCACCTCCTTATTTTCATTCCTTGCCACATCTGCTTGCTGTATGGACTCTTGTTTCATAGGATGGGAGAAGAGGGGGCATACAAAAATGCAAAATTACATACTAGTAATTGTGTTTGTCTTAGTCTCTCTTCTCCCATCTTACCTTCTTCCCTGCTTCCCCTCTTACATAATCCTGGCTTTATACATAATGATATGCATCCTAATTCTGCAAAGTTTGTGCCTTACTTTTTCAATGACTAAGGGTGGAATGAGTGGAATATTACCATATTAAAATACATTCTGTGCTGACAGTCTTTTTGCCTCCTGCTTCCCAGTAGGTAGAACTATAACGCTTGCTGTATGGAATCTTGTTTTGTAGGAAGGAAGAAGAGGAAGGACTACAACAACCACAAATAGTGGTATGTAATTTTCCCTTTCTCCTTTGTCTTTCCCTATTTATTAGCCTTATAATTGATGGTATAATATAATGTCTTACCTTTGTTTGCTGTAACTTATATTAACATTACCTTCTGGTCTTATATTGTCTAATTTGACAAAGTATTTTGGGGAAGAGTTTGAATGAAAGATGATGTACCAAACAAAGTTATGTCAGGTGGTAGTGACTCTTGGTGAATTTGAAGGGTGAACTAAATGAGAGAGGTCTGAATCCCATTACCAGTGATCAGAGCCATTCAGTCCTCCCTTTTAGCTTTTATACAATGTACAAAAAGTTGGATTTGATAGAGAATAACTGGGGGGAAAATAATCACCTTTTTTATTCAACAAAACTACTGGATGCAATCAGAGTGTTACTTTTATGACCAGGTGACACTGCATAGCTGATAACAACTATGAAAGAACAAGTTGGATTCTATTCCCGCTCAAGTAATGTAAGAAGAATTGTGACCTAAACTCCGGTTGCAAACCCTTGACTAGTGGTGATGATGCATAGGCCAGAAGGAGTCCAGCTTTACAAACTATAGGTTTCAGAGTAGCAGCCGTGTTAAATTTGTTAGTCTCTAAGGTGCCACAAGTACTCCTTTTCTTTTTACAAACTACAGTTTGCTTGCAGGCTAGAAGTTTAGGGGAACTCCTCCCCTTTTTTAACTGATAAACTGAGAAAATTTTGATGCAAGAGCCACTGAGATACAACAACAGATACAACAGAACCTCAGAATGCAATTTTTCAGTGGTTTATTTTCAGAATAGAACAGCATTGTGCAGCACACTGCTGTGTAGTGTCTGAACTGACATTTCATCCAAAGTTTCCCACTTCGCACAGCAGATGTTCTAATCTATATTTACATCCATGAGGATCACTACTCTGTCACCGCCTAATTAAAATAGTACAAATTGGCAGCGTCATAGTTGGGGAGAGAAAGTGAAAAATACCTTATCAGGTTTAAACTTCAACGTGAAATGAAGTAAGCAAAAATACAATTAAAAACTGGAATTTAGCCTGGGCACTTAGCAAAGTGTGCCATGAGGATCACATGTGGTCAAGACCTTGGATCTGAAATATGCTATCTTCTGAAGCACAGTTTTTCCCTCCAACACTGTTCTGGGTTATTGATTCACTACTAACTTAGAAGTAAGCTTGCCATCCAGTGAATCATCACCCCTTTCTGCCACTCAGTAGGTATTCCTTGGTGACCTCCCATCTAAATATTGACCAGACTTGACCTGGCTTGCCTTATGAGATCACGGCTCAAGGTGGTATGGCTGCATGAATAAGTTACAAAAAGTCATAATGTTTGGAACAAATGTAATAAGATTTTAGTTACAAGTGTAATGTCAAAGTTTGACATTACACTTCCAACTAAAAATCTTATTACTTCTTCCATGACACACAGAATCTTCCTCTAGTACAATTAAAAAACAAAAAGTCAGTCAGTAACCAGCTTGTACTCCTATTGAACACTGAATATTAAGGGCCAGATCCTGAGATCCAACTGATCCATACAGAACATGTGTGTGCAAATCTGGCTTAAAACTCATCCTTTCACTTATCTAATTCTGGTGCTGCCGCTGTTCAAGGCTGGACCCATTGTAGTAAAATAGAGCAAACCTCAGTAATTTATAGATTGACATAGTATAGATGTGTCCTGGACAATCTCACTTTTTTCCCTGCCACCATATCAACATGGAGAGGGAAGTGCTCCTGTACCATCTTATACTATCGGAAGATCATCCTTTCAATGGGATGATCTTTCTGGGCCAGGTGCGGTGGCTTAAGGCCAAGTACACGCTGCAATGTGGAGCAAAGCTGTCGCATCATGCTAGAAAATCAGTCCCTAAAACTATTTTAATTAGATAATGACTCAGTGTTGTAGAAATATATGAAATAAGATAATAGAGAACTCATTAAGATCTAGCAGTTTTATATCCATGACTCTTCCTGCTGGCATTTAGAGAAAAGTTAATTACTTTTATTCCACCGCTCTTAACAGTATCATTATTTTTTGTAATAATTTTTCTGCACAGACATGACACTGTAATGTTCAACAGAATTGTCTACTAAAAAGGAAACACATGGGTTTGCAAAGCAGTCAAGAAAAATCACATTTTCTCAGTCCCTAGAGGAAACATGTTCACTCTGGAGTAAATCTGCAAGTGTTATATCATTATATTTATTATTCTTTGATGTGAAAGTTGGACATTTAACTAAAAATCAGGACATGAAGGTTTGGCAGTGTTCTTCTCCACAAATGATACAGAGATCTGTCTCTCTCAATTTCCCAACTTTAACGTGTCAAAAGTAATCCTTACCTTATTGGGAAGTGGTGACCATCTCTGATTTTTAGTGCTACAGTTCATTTCTGTATGTAAGCAATATAGATAAATGGTATTTTAAGTGTGGGTGGTTTCACTATAAAGGGGTCTTAGTCCAATTGGAACATGAGAGTATTGTGTCAGAAGGATGTTGCAAAATATTTGTGATATACTAGCTGTGTCTCTGAATCTTCTTTAGAGAGCAATTGACACAGCATGCTAAATTGTGATGTATTTGAATTTTCGTTGGGAGAGGGGGTGATGTGATGGTCTGCTGAGACTACAACTATTGTTTAAAAAAAATTTCCTCAGGACATAAACAGAGAATTAGAAGAGGAAATGTAGCTATGTTATGCACAAATTACCATGTGCGATTTTTATAACTTTTCTATTCCACCTAGCGAAAGTCACTACTTGAAAGATGGATATTGAAGATTTGAAATCTTTTAAGGTGTCCAGAATTTTTGGGATAGACCCTCCTGACTGCTAAATTCTCCTCTCAACATATAAAGAAGAGGAGGGAAATAGTCCAAATTATCTAGAAAAGAAACCTGAAGGCTGATCTAAGAGTGTTACAAGATAGGATGAGAGATAGTGTTTATGCAACTTTTGGTTGTCAGAGGTGTACTTATAGCTAATTTTCTCTATTGATAATTTTAATTGTCCTGTATAAGTGTGCCATCTTTGTTTTACTGGGAATATAGTGCATAGTGGCTTTCAGCCACTTCTAACTCTGTTTCTTCTTTTAGCCTTAATAGATTTATTAGTTCCTTTCCCCTCTCCTTTTCTGTGCTGTTTATAATTCTAATTAATAAACGGGGAGAGAGAAAGATTCTTCTGGTGGCTGTCTGTGAAGGATTGGGCCTATCTTGTAGTGCCCTTTAGGGGCTGGACCCAGCCTGGTGCTTGCAGATCCAGCTCCCTCCCTGGAGAAATACTGTCTAGGGCCCTCTCACAGCATCTAGGCAGGGTAGTCTCCAATCTGATTAATTGCTGTGGATTTTGTTTCAAGTCTTCTTAATGAAGAAAAGATCAAAGCTTCTCAGCCTTTTTCCTCAAAGTCTGTACAGGTTAGTCCTTTCCCCCAAGTCTGTCTTTCACCCCACAAATTCACCAGCCCAATGTTCCTGACTCTCACCTCAGAGCCCTTTGTGCTAAAAAGGACTTTTCCCATCTCCCTTCTGTCCCTCTGTGTCTTGGAGCAGCTCTTTCCAGCAGTTGCTCCAGCCTCTAGCCAGTATTGCTGCCTCCTCTCCCATTTCCTGCTCCTCCTTTTATGAGGATCAGCCAGTTAAGTTGCCCTTCTTTTTTCCAGGTGCAGAGGGAGGGGGGAAGCTAATTAGCCAGCAAGCTGCAGGCTCCTGACCCCAAAGTAATACTATCCCTTATTCCTTCACACTGCCCTTTAAAAACACTACTGTATAATTGTAGAGACAGAGAACCCTTAGCTCTAGGCTTGATATTCAAATGGAAGAGAAGTTCATTTGGGAGCAGTGCATTTCACACAACTTTCTGTCCAAGAAAGGGTAAACTATCAACATATTAGGACCTCTTTGGGGGGTCTGCAGGAAGAAAGCTGTGCTAGATACTCAGAGAAGTGCATCCCAAACTAACAGACCTGATTCTTTTCTCTGACCATTATTTTAAAAACAGGTAGAACTTCATTGATTTCAATTGAGTTATTCTTGACTGTCTTGAAGGAAAATAGCATCTTAACTGTGTGATAGGTTTCTCTTTAATAGAAATGAAACAGTTCGTAGATGATGGGCTCAATCCATGTCTCAGAAAAAGCATGCTTACAGCGGCCTGACAGATTTGGCACTCAGCATTTGATTTTTGTGTTTCCTTGTTTATATGGAAGACAATTTGTTATCCTTTGTACCTCAAACTGCTGTGTAGGATGGAATAAGACAGACAGAAAGTACCATAACCTTAATTGTAGCTTTAGGGTGATGATGAAGTGTTTTATAATTAGCAAAGTGAAAATAGTACCCAACATGACCAAACTGTATATGGAATGTATGTAAATATCATTCCTTGTAGGGAGCCTCTTGCATCACTCAACACCTATACCAGATAATAAGCAGAGTTGAAGATCTCAGAAGGGGCTTCTGTTTAACCTTTCACAGCTGGAAATATGGTCAGAGTGTGAGGTTTGGGAATAAGAGATGGTTTTTGTTTTTTTTTAGGTTTTAGCTTATTTTTAACTCATCATTAATTTATTTTATTCGCATCTTTTATCCAAATAAATGTGTAGATTTTACTGTATTGACTGTCTTGTTCATGTCCAATGTTGTTTTTTTTCCTGAATTGTGACTTTTCCTGTTTAATTTTCTTTTTCTTTATAAAATATGTCAAGGGGGAGAGGGAGGGTGGAAGGAAGTGTTTTAAATAGAAGAGACCACAATGTGTCCACTGAAAAGAGCTATGAATCTCATCCATATGATCTTAAAAATGTGCTAATTACACACCCAGGATAATAAATCTGGAAAAATGACCATCAATGGTGTCTAAAGCAAAGAGCAGATAAATGATCTCCAGAGACAAACTTCTTTCTCTTGAAAAAGAGGCAAAGGGAAGTGTGTTGATCTTGCTGACCTTTTCCTGTTCATAAAGCATCTTATTGCATTTCCCAGATAGTAAATTAGATAGTCTTTGGACAAGATCATTACTAACCTTGCAAAAAACTTCTTCCCAGCTTCCACTCCAAAGCCACCGCCTCCTCTTCAAAGGCCTTCAAAATACTTTTACAATAACATTACTTTTGAAACCTTTCATGCAGGAAGTTTTCCTTAAGCCTTATTAAGCAAAATTTTAACTCATATTTTATTAATTTCTAATATATTTTCAGAATATGAAATGGTGCATTATAGGAAAAAGCACTTGCAATTTAAAGTGCAGTTATACTTTGAGAAGTAAGTCAAATTATCACACTATGGGGGTCCTTGTTTAAGGTGACCTCAGGGATTCTGAGCACTCTTGGTTCTCACTGAAATCAATCATAGGGCAGCACTGGACCTATAAAATCTTTATTACTGGTGATAATGAGCCTTAAGGAATCTAATTTGAAGGAACTGAACAATTTTGGAATCCTGCAGGATCAGGCCCTTATTGTCTCAGTGATTTCCATATTAAATGTGCTTAGTTTAAAAGATGTTTTTTAGTGGCTGTCAACCCTGCTCAGTCTGGGATCTGAGTCAAGCTGGGTATTTTCTGGCTCTCTGTTATCACTATCAGTAAAGACTTTGCACGCCAAATGCTGCCGTTATTGTTCTCATATGATGGCCATAGTTACCTGTGCAACTTCAGTCTGTGCATGTAATGTGAAGACAGTTGGGTTTCACTGGTAGTCCTACAATTGAAACTTTAACAATTCTCTTGGTAATTTGGGTCAGAAAAGAATCCAGTTCACACTCCCAGAGAACTGTTGGCTCATGTAGTCTGACATTATTAAAATGCATTCACTAACCCCCAACGGCCAGGGGGTGTGACTTTTAGATTAAAAGGGGCCCATTTTACATAGTTAGTTTTTAGAGTGCAACCACCGTTTAAAATCTCAGCTCAGCTTTCTGACTATTCAAGGGTGATGGTGATGGGGAAATCAGTAGCAACCGGTGGGCTGGAGTTAGCAGTCTGCATGAAGACAGTTGAATTGGCAGTGACAGATGACACAGCTGGTTGGAAGCTATGGCTTGTCTAGCTCTCATAGGCAAGGAGCTGCAGCTGTGTATTCCCTGGCACTGAGGAGGAGTCTTGCACCAGCTTATATGGCAGCCAGACAGGACAATTTTCCAAAAGCTAGAACTGCAATGGCAGTTTTGTTTATAAAAACTACTCTTAATGTACCACTTAATAGTGTGTCAGGCCTGAATGGTTATAAAGACACATTACAACCAAAACCTCCATCAGACATTACCTTTTTTCACATAGCAAATACAAAAATAATAATAGATGTCTGTTTATAAAGTGTGCCTAATACAGGGCCAGATTTGGCTCATGCTAAATCCTCTTTGTACCATGCTGACAGCAGGAAGGAGACTTCAGTCAAATGTGCATAATCTGCTGAGGACCATTGCACTGGCTAGAATGACCATGGTTGGAGGCATGGAATCAGGCATTGTAAAATGAAGTTCCCAGATTTGGCTCAATCCTGCAAGTCCATAAAAGGAGACTTCAGTTGCGTTGCCAGTCCTCCAGGATTCTCCTTGAGTCTCCAGGAATTAAAGATGAATCTTTAATTAAAGATTTTTTCACGTGATGAAACCTCCAGGAATACAGGACCAACCAAAAATGGCAACCCTACACTTCAAGCTGTCCTTCAAGCTGGGAGTTATCAACATTCTCAGATGCAATGATGCAATCTAGAATTATTCATATATTTATAAGGCCAGAAGGGGCCTTAAAGATAATCTAATCTGACCTCCAGTATAACACAGACCATAGAATTTCATTCAGTGATTCTACATCAATCCCAACACCTTGTTGAACAAGGGTACAGTTTTCAAAAGCTCCTAAGTCCTATTGACTTTCAATTAAACTTGAACTCCCAAGTGCCTTTTAAAAATGGGACTTAGGCTCCTAAATCACATAGTCACTTTTGAAAATTTTATCCCTAGACAATAGACATCCAGTCTTGTTTTGAAGACTTCAGAAGATAGGAAATCCACCACCTTCCTTGGAAACTTTCCAATGGTTAATTATCCTCACAGTTTTTTTTTAAAGTGTCTTATTTCTAGTTTGTATTTGTTTCAACTTTCAGCCATTGGCTTTTGTTATGCCATTGTCTGCTAGATTAGAGAGCTCTGTACTGTTGGGTATATTCTCTCTCTATGTACTGAATGTTGCCCAGTTCAGTCCTCATCCCTGACAATCTCAGTCTGGAGACAAGGATGAACTGAGCATCCTCAGTGGTGGGTGGGAGAGGATTTGAAAAAGTGTGTATCAATGATATCATGAGTGAAGCTCAGGCAGGCAGGATAGGTACACCAGAATTCACGTTCTTGAAACCTGTCCCAGAATTTAAGGGAAGGCATGAATGGATAGTTTGGTAAAGACCAACATAGACTCAGTGACACTTGAACAAATTTGCAAGTCTAATGCTTTACAAAAATTACTAGTAAATTTACTAAAAAGAAAAGGAGTACTTGTGGCACCTTAGAGACTAACAAATTTTTAGAGCATAAGCTTTCGTGAGCTACAGCTCACTTCATCGGATGCATTTGGTGGAAAAAACAGAGGAGAGATTTATATACACACACACAGAGAACATGAAACAATGGGTTTATCATACCCACTGTAAGGAGATCAGGTTTCAGAGTAGCAGCCGTGTTAGTCTGTATTCGCAAAAAGAAAAGGAGTACTTGTGGCACCTTAGAGACTAACAAATTTATTAGAGCATAAGCTTTCGTGAGCTACAGCTCACTTCATCGGATGCATTTGGTGGAAAAAACAGAGGAGAGATTTATATACACACACACAGAGAACATGAAACAATGGTTTTATCATACACACTGTAAGGAGAGTGATCACTTAAGATAAGCCATCACCAACAGCAGGGGGGGGAAGGAGGAAAACCTTTCATGGTGACAAGCAGGTAGGCTAATTCCAGCAGTTAACAAGAATATCAGAGGAACAGTGGGGGGTGGGGTGGGAGGGAGAAATACCATGGGGAAATAGTTTTACTTTGTGTAATGACTCATCCATTCCCAGTCTCTATTCAAGCCTAAGTTAATTGTATCCAGTTTGCAAATTAATTCCAATTCAGCAGTCTCTCGTTGGAGTCTGTTTTTGAAGCTTTTTTGTTGAAGTATAGCCACTCTTAGGTCTGTGATCGAGTGACCAGAGAGATTGAAGTGTTCTCCAACTGGTTTTTGAATGTTATAATTCTTGACGTCTGATTTGTGTCCATTCATTCTTTTACGTAGAGACTGTCCAGTTTGGCCAATGTACATGGCAGAGGGGCATTGCTGGCACATGATGGCATATATCACATTGGTAGATGCGCAGGTGAACGAGCCTCTGATAGTGTGGCTGATGTGATTAGGCCCTATGATGGTATCCCCTGAATAGATATGTGGACAGAGTTGGCAACGGGCTTTGTTGCAAGGATAGGTTCCTGGGTTAGTGGTTCTGTTGTGTGGTGTGTGGTTGCTGGTGAGTATTTGCTTCAGATTGGGGGGCTGTCTGTAAGCAAGGACTGGTCTGTCTCCCAAGATCTGAGAGAGCGATGGCTCGTCCTTCAGGATAGGTTGTAGATCCTTGATGATGCGTTGGAGGGGTTTTAGTTGGGGGCTGAAGGTGATGGCTAGTGGCGTTCTGTTGTTTTCTTTGTTGGGCCTGTCCTGTAGTAGGTGACTTCTGGGTACTCTTCTGGCTCTGTCAATCTGTTTCTTCACTTCAGCAGGTGGGTACTGTAGTTGTAGGAATGCATGATAGAGATCTTGTAGGTGTTTGTCTCTGTCTGAGGGGTTGGAGCAAATGCGGTTATATCGTAGCGCTTGGCTGTAGACAATGGATCGAGTGGTATGATCTGGATGAAAGCTAGAGGCATGTAGGTAGGAATAGCGGTCAGTAGGTTTCCGATATAGGGTGGTGTTTATGTGACCATCGCTTATTAGCACCGTAGTGTCCAGGAAGTGGATCTCTTGTGAGACACTACGGTGCTAATAAGCGATGGTCACATAAACACCACCCTATATCGGAAACCTACTGACCGCTATTCCTACCTACATGCCTCTAGCTTTCATCCAGATCATACCACTCGATCCATTGTCTACAGCCAAGCGCTACGATATAACCGCATTTGCTCCAACCCCTCAGACAGAGACAAACACCTACAAGATCTCTATCATGCATTCCTACAACTACAGTACCCACCTGCTGAAGTGAAGAAACAGATTGACAGAGCCAGAAGAGTACCCAGAAGTCACCTACTACAGGACAGGCCCAACAAAGAAAACAACAGAACGCCACTAGCCATCACCTTCAGCCCCCAACTAAAACCCCTCCAACGCATCATCAAGGATCTACAACCTATCCTGAAGGACGAGCCATCGCTCTCTCAGATCTTGGGAGACAGACCAGTCCTTGCTTACAGACAGCCCCCCAATCTGAAGCAAATACTCACCAGCAACCACACACCACACAACAGAACCACTAACCCAGGAACCTATCCTTGCAACAAAGCCCGTTGCCAACTCTGTCCACATATCTATTCAGGGGATACCATCATAGGGCCTAATCACATCAGCCACACTATCAGAGGCTCGTTCACCTGCGCATCTACCAATGTGATATATGCCATCATGTGCCAGCAATGCCCCTCTGCCATGTACATTGGCCAAACTGGACAGTCTCTACGTAAAAGAATGAATGGACACAAATCAGACGTCAAGAATTATAACATTCAAAAACCAGTTGGAGAACACTTCAATCTCTCTGGTCACTCGATCACAGACCTAAGAGTGGCTATACTTCAACAAAAAAGCTTCAAAAACAGACTCCAACGAGAGACTGCTGAATTGGAATTAATTTGCAAACTGGATACAATTAACTTAGGCTTGAATAGAGACTGGGAATGGATGAGTCATTACACAAAGTAAAACTATTTCCCCATGGTATTTCTCCCTCCCACCCCACCCCCCACTGTTCCTCTGATATTCTTGTTAACTGCTGGAATTAGCCTACCTGCTTGTCACCATGAAAGGTTTTCCTCCTTCCCCCCCCTGCTGTTGGTGATGGCTTATCTTAAGTGATCACTCTCCTTACAGTGTGTATGATAAAACCATTGTTTCATGTTCTCTGTGTGTGTGTATATAAATCTCTCCTCTGTTTTTTCCACCAAATGCATCCGATGAAGTGAGCTGTAGCTCACGAAAGCTTATGCTCTAATAAATTTGTTAGTCTCTAAGGTGCCACAAGTACTCCTTTTCTTTTTACTGTAAGGAGAGTGATCACTTAAGATAAGCCATCACCAGCAGCAGCGGGGGGGGGGGGGAGGAGGAAAACCTTTCATGGTGACAAGCAAGGTAGGCTAATTCCAGCAGTTAACAAGAATATCTGAGGAACAGTGGGGGTTGGGGTGGGAGGGAGAAATACCATGGGGAAATAGTTTTACTTTGTGTAATGACTCATCCATTCCCAGTCTCTATTTAAGCCTAAGTTAATTGTATCCAGTTTGCAAATTAATTCCAATTCAGCAGTCTCTCGTTGGAGTCTGTTTTTGAAGCTTTTTTGTTGAAGTATAGCCACTCTTAGGTCTAAAAGAAAAGGAGTACTTGTGGCACCTTAGAGACTAACAAATTTATTAGAGCATAAGCTTTCGTGAGCTACAGCTCACTTCATCGGATGCATCCGATGAAGTGAGCTGTAGCTCACGAAAGCTTATGCTCTAATAAATTTGTTAGTCTCTAAGGTGCCACAAGTACTCCTTTTTCTTTTTGCGAATACAGACTAACACGGCTGCTACTCTGAAACTCTTAGGTCTGTGATCGAGTGACCAGAGAGATTGAAGTGTTCTCCAACTGGTTTTTGAATGTTATAATTCTTGACGTCTGATTTGTGTCCATTCATTCTTTTACGTAGAGACTGTCCAGTTTGGTCAATGTACATGGCAGAGGGGCATTGCTGGCACATCATGGCATATATCACATTGGTAGATGCGCAGGTGAACGAGCCTCTGATAGTGTGGCTGCTTCCGCCGACGTGCACGAGCTGAAATTGTGGAAAAGCAGCATCGCTTACCCCATAACCTCAGCCATGCAGAACACAGTGCCATCCACAGCCTCAGAAACAACTCTGACATCATAATCAAAAAGGCTGACAAAGGAGGTGCTGTCGTCATCATGAATAGGTCGGAGTATGAACAAGAGGCTACTAGGCAGCTCTCCAACACCACTTTCTACAAGCCATTACCCTCTGATCCCACTGAGAGTTACCAAAAGAAACTACAGCATTTGCTCAAGAAACTCCCTGAAAAAGCACAAGAACAAATCCGCACAGACACACCCCTGGAGCCCCGACCTGGGGTATTCTATCTGCTACCCAAGATCCATAAACCTGGAAATCCTGGACGCCCCATCATCTCAGGCATTGGCACCCTGATAGCAGGATTGTCTGGCTATGTAGACTCCCTCCTCAGGCCCTTCGTTACCAGCACTCCCAGCTATCTTCGAGACACCACCGATTTCCTGAGGAAACTACAGTCCATTGGTGATCTTCCTAAAAACACCATCCTAGCCACTATGGATGTAGAAGCCCTCTACACCAACATTCCACACAAAGATGGACTACAAGCCGTCAGGAACAGTATCCCCGATACTGTCACGGCTAACCTGGTGGCTGAACTTTGTGACTTTGTCCTGACCCATAACTATTTCACATTTGGTGACAATGTATACCTTCAAATCAGCGGCACTGCGATGGGTACCCGCATGGCCCCACAGTATGCCAACATTTTTATGGCTGACTTAGAACAACGCTTCCTCAGCTCTCGTCCCCTAATGCCCCTACTCTACTTGCGCTACATTGATGACATCTTCATCATCTGGACCCATGGAAAAGAAGCTCTTGAGGAATTCCACCATGATTTCAACAATTTCCATCCCACCATCAACCTCAGCCTGGACCAGTCCACACAAGAGATCCACTTCCTGGACACTACGGTGCTAATAAGCGATGGTCACAGAAACACCACCCTATATCGGAAACCTACTGACCGCTATTCCTACCTACATGCCTCTAGCTTTCATCCAGATCATACCACTCGATCTATTGTCTACAGCCAAGCGCTACGATATAACCGCATTTGCTCCAACCCCTCAGACAGAGACAAACACCTGCAAGATCTCTATCATGCATTCCTACATCTACAATACCCACCTGCTGAAGTGAAGAAACAGATTGACAGAGCCAGAAGAGCACCCAGAAGTCACCTACTACAGGACAGGCCCAACAAAGAAAACAACAGAACGCCACTAGCCATCACCTTCAGCCCCCAACTAAAACCTCTCCAACGCATCATCAAGGATCTACAACCTATCCTGAAGGACGAGCCATCACTCTCACAGATCTTGGGAGACAGACCAGTCCTTGCTTACAGACAGCCCCCCAATCTGAAGCAAATACTCACCAGCAACCACACACCACACAACAGAACCACTAACCCAGGAACGTATCCTTGCAACAAAGCCCGTTGCCAACTCTGTCCACATATCTATTCAGGGGATACCATCATAGGGCCTAATCACATCAGCCACACTATCAGAGGCTCGTTCACCTGCGTATCTACGAATGTGATATATGCCATCATGTGCCAGCAATGCCCCTCTGCCATGTGCATTGGCCAAACTGGACAGTCTCTACGTAAAAGAATGAATGGACACAAATCAGACGTCAAGAATTATAACATTCAAAAACCAATTGGAGAACACTTCAATCTCTCTGGTCACTCGATCACAGACCTAAGAGTGGCTATACTTCAACAAAAATGCTTCAAAAACAGACTCCAACGAGAGACTGCTGAATTGGAATTAATTTGCCAACTGGATACAATTAACTTAGGCTTGAATAGAGACTGGGAATGGATGAGTCATTACACAAAGTAAAACTATTTCCCCATGGTATTTCTCCCTCCCACCCCACCCCCCACTGTTCCTCTGATATTCTTGTTAACTGCTGGAATTAGCCTACCTTGCTTGTCACCATGAAAGGTTTTCCTCCTTTCCCCCCCCGCTGCTGGTGATGGCTTATCTTAAGTGATCACTCTCCTTACAGTGTGTATGATAAACCCATTGTTTCATGTTCTCTGTGTGTGTGTATATAAATCTCTCCTCTGTTTTTTCCACCAAATGCATCCGATGAAGTGAGCTGTAGCTTACGAAAGCTTATGCTCTAATAAATTTGTTAGTCAGTACTCCTTTTCTTTTTGCGAATACAGACTAACACGGCTGCTACTCTGAAACTAGTAAATTTACTGTTTTTAATTATTAGATCCTAGATTTAATTTACCCCTGAGTGAAACTCTGTTGATTGTGATGGGTTGTGGTGTTATGTGTAGAGGCAGAAGTCTTAGTGGCAGATAGGAAAATATGACAAGATGAATCTGTGATGTCAGTAACTTAGTAGCCACTTCTCTCTAGTGGTGATGTCAGAATACCTTCTCAATTCAAGATCAGACAGTCAAAGTAGAGCTGGTTGAAACTGAGAATGCTGTTCTGGGGGAAATTCTGAATCAGTTCAAAATATCTCCTTATCCTGAGTCAGAACAAAAGTTGAAATTTTCCTGTAAAATTAACATTCAGAAAAATTTTCATTTCAGAAACTTCAAAATGAACTAAAGTAAAACTGCTGGAAGGTCAAAACACACTTCGCTAAGTAATGGCTTCTTAAATAGGGGGCACTTTTTATGTAAACTAAATACATCAGCTATATAATCTGACCCATTGATTGTGGGATAGTAAAACAATCACTTGGTGCCTACATAGAAGAGATCCTGATGATCGGAGTAACTCTTTCGTTTTCACACCAGTCTAGTCTGGCTCATCTTCATTGTATTCATTATATCATATCATGGTATGATCGATACACACCTTTTCAAATCTTCTCCCACCCGCCACTGAGGACGCCCAGTTCATCCTTGTCTCCAGACTGAGATTGTCAGGGATGAGGACTGAATTGGGCAACACTCAGTCTGTCTCCTTCTGCTGAGTGCCCTTATATTATTGAAAGTAGAGCAGTAATTATGATTTCATTATTTCCATCTGGTGTATTGAGGCTGTGATCTCGTGCATCATTAGGGCAATTGAATCCCAAACTAAAATGAAAGCCAAAAGTTTCCCAATCCCCACATATGATATCTTTGGCAATAAAACTTTTCTGTCTTTTTAACAATATAACCTTTTGCCGTTTGTTTCTATTACTGAATTGGTGTATGCAAAGTCTGATGCAAATAAAGGTGGGTGGAAAAAATTTCACCTTTTTGAGTGGTTTGAAAAAGAATCCCTGCATACTTAAAGCCAACTGGAGAATTGACAAATTGGAAACTCAATGAATAGGATTGGTTTTGTGCAAGAAGGATGTCCACCTAAAAATGGTTAAGTCATTGGAGTCCTGTGACTTGACTTGCAGAGATTCTGACTCAGTATGTGCACCTGAAACTGAAATCAGTGGGAGCTGGCGAGGCTTAGCCTCTCTGAAAAGCAGGCCATTTGTGTATATTATTCAGTAGCATTTTCACTCAAGCAACAAAGCTGCCAATGCCAGATGGTGATGGATGCTTTACTACATTAAGAGATGCTAACGAAGATGCATTCAGGATGTGAGTTGTGTTACTATAGTAACAGGATGTGAAGCTTTTCAAAATGAAATACATTTAAAATATGTCGTATCATTAATTTATGCTACATTATTAAAGGAACAGCTCTATGAAAAATAGTAATTTTTGGATAGATTTTTCTTCTCAGAATGAATGTGTTATGATTAAGTAGAATATAGACAGAACCCTGTCACAACTTTCTTTTGCTGGCTGCCCAGGAATCTGAGCACAGTGGCTGTCTGTCTATACTTTTTTCAAGGTCAGTTATTTCTATGTGTTCTCTGCCCATTCTTGTTCTCCCTTTCTCTTTCACCCTGTCCTGGCCCTTTTCCCCTATAAAATTGAAAAGAGCATGACATTTTTTCTATAATATTTTTGAAACATCCTATAACAGGGATTAATTATGATTAATAATAATTGATGTTTGTATTATGGTAGTTTCTAAGGATCCTAGTCAGGGATGCAGCATCCCATTGTGCTAAACAAACACAAAAGAAAAAATACAAACTTTGCCCTGAATATCTTTATCGTTACAAGAGACATAACAGGTTGACAAAAGAAATAAACTGGAAGAGGGGTGAGGTGGAGTATGGGGGAATGGTTAAGCAACTATATTTTGCTTTGGTAAGCATTGGATACTGTGTATTATCTGCCTGGACAGGGATGTCATCCCTTCTTAAATGGTATAGGTTTTTAAAAGTACTTCTTACAGAACCCAATTTGTTTCACCCCTAATGAATTCTACAGAATTTTTCCAGAAGGGTACCCTCGGCTGGAAGGTGGGAACAAGATTTCTCTCAGAAGCAGTCATTCATTACTTCTTGTTGTAAAGGAAGGCTATGACATGGTAAAACAGCCAGGAAAGGGTTAACGTTACCTGTCATGTGACCTAGCAATGAACATAAGGTAAGGCAGTGTCCCCTTTCTAGGGGCTGAGAGAGGAAAGGGAAAAGCCTGTGGGGACTGCAGCCTCCGTTGGTCAGGACAATTGTTTTGTTTTGTGTTTGCACTTTGTACTATAATTTATGCCCCGAGGCAAGGGTCTGAAACTGACTCAGGCATGGGCACTGGCTCTTTCCTGGTCTGGGGAGGTTGGCCACCAATATACACAGGTATTGTTGCAATGTAGCATCCCTTCCCCTACAATTGGGACCAAATCTTCTTCCCTTCATTCCTCACCAGCCTGACTATGTGGTGCAGTGGTGGGCAACCTACAGCCCATGGGTCACATGTGACCCATCAGGGTAATCCGCTGTCAGGCCACCAGTTTGTTTACATTTGCATGGATGCTCACAGCTCCCAATGGCCGCGGTTTGCCATTTCCGGCCAATGGGGGCTGCAGGAAGTGGCGTGGGCTGCAGGGACATGTTGGCCACCGCTTCCTGCAGCTGTCATTGGCTGGGAACAGTGAACCGCAGCCACCTGGAGCTGCGGGCAGCCATGCCTGCGGATAGTCAATGTAAACACTGTCTCGCAGCCCACCAGTGGATTACCCTGATGGACCGCGTGCGGCCCGCAGGCCACAGGTTGCCCACCACTGCTTTAGAAGAAGAGAGAAAGAGTAAGAGTTTTTCTACACAAACAGCAGTTGTAGTTCTAATTTCTTATATTTTTCATTGAACATTAAAATATCTTACAGACATTGCTACAGGAACCAAACAAATATATGCAGTTCAAAGAACTGCAGTACTCAGACATGTATATCTCTCATGAATATACATAGCATAGCATATTTAATTAGATTTTGGTGTTTTGCAAAATCTCTTAGGGAAACCAGGCAGACTACTTATGCGCCAATCATAAAGTGTTTTACCACTAAAGATTAGTTCTGCATTTCAGCAATATTACAGATTACATAAATTCGGTGTTTAGGCTCAATACTAGGCAAGCTCAAATTAAAAGGAAGCTCAAGTTTCAGAATAAAAGCACCAAATAGTAGTGAAATAAAGAAAGTTTGAAACAACCCAGGGTATCTGTTCCTCTTCTATTCAGTGTTATAGTGAGACTTTTCAAATACTTCTCAGATGTATCTCTGCTCTTCCTTTAATAAATTCCTTCAATGAGGAATCAAATCTGAAATTGTTTTTCTAATTCACTGTGTATTAGGTGTTACTATGAAGCTACCTCAGCCACCTATAAATACCAGTATTTTATTGCAGCATCTACGTCACTTATCCATCTGTATAACGTCAGCTTACAATATAGAGAGGGTATGGGTATTTGTGGTTTTATAAATATTATATGAGCGCTTTTAGCTTTATGTAATTATACTGCATAAAGGTCCTTAAAGGAACAACCTATATCATCCTCTTTGTGATTGAAACTGAGAAACTAGCAACTTTGCTGCCTTTTTTTCCTGGATCAAAATGTTTTGCTCTTAACCTTTAAATATATATGTATGTGTGTATACACACACAACATATTTAAATACATATTCCACTTGCTAATGAAAAGCAAATGTAGCTCTGTAATCTTCTGTTCTCTATTTCTGTCAAGTTTTGGTTGCTGCATTTAATAATACTAAAATTTAATTAGTTTGATTTTTTTGAGCAAGTGCTCCAGGTTGGATATGTTTTACCTCTTCTCTCTCTCCCAGTAGTGAGTAGTCTCTTCTCGGTGACTTTGTGACTGGACCAGAGTAAAGATTCCAAATACAGTTCAAACTAAGAGCATCTTAAATAACAATTTTTATATTTCTCTTAATTTTCTATAAAATTAAAAATAAGAAGTACCAAACATATTTGTAGCTAAGAGTACACACTATCTCACCTAAGTATGCCAAAGACTTAGTGTTTCAGTAGGGATAAATTGGGGAATAAAAACTTTCATTCTGGGGGTGAGATCCTGGCCTCATTGAAGTCAATAGCAAAACTCGCATTGACTTCAGTGGGCCAGGATTTCACACTGGAGGTTGTTGTCTAAGTTTGTGCATCTCTCCCTAGATGGACAGCAGTGTATCTGCTACACAGATCCTCTGTGAACTTGAAGTGTGTCTTTCACAGGGTTCCCTCAGTTATAGGTTCCTTTTCAAGTTGTAAACAGCTTCCATTGCTTAAGGTCTTTTAATGAGACATGTAATGGCTCCCTTTCCATTGGAACAAAATTGAAAAATACATATGGTCTACTTTCCTACATGATTTTGTTGAGCTCTTTCCATCTATCATATCCCCTCAAAGGCCACTTTGAAAATTCACCTATGCAGGTTCTATAATAACACATAACCTTTCTTTCCATGCAGCTTGGTCAGAAAAAAAGTCTTTTTGGATAGCTTTTCCTGTGCACATTTCTCAAAGTGGATATTACCTGTGTGGTTGAGTAGATTATAAAGAAATAAGTATCCTACCTTTCATTGTACAACATGGAGTGCAAATATACTTCCTTGAGCTTCATTTTTTTCTTCCTTATTTTCCACAGGAACAGAGAATATGTAGGCCATGCTTGTGGGGTAGGGGACTCTGTGCTTGGGCAAATCAACTCTAAGGGGACTCAGAGCAGCAGCCATGTTAGTCTGTATTCGCAAAAAGAAAAGGAGTACTTGTGGCACCTTAGAGACTAACAAATTTATTAGAGCATAAGCTTTCGTGAGCTACAGCTCACTTCATCGGATGCATTTTCTACCAAATGCATCCGATGAAGTGAGCTGTAACTCACGAAAGCTTATGCTCTAATAAATTTGTTAGTCTCTAAGGTGCCACAAGTACTCCTTTTCTTTCTAAGGGGACTATAATCATAAATTAACAACTGTATTGTTACTCCAACCATTCATTACTGTTATGTGTGTTTGTGTGTGATATCTAGAAACACATGAGCATAAACTTGCCCATAGATTTTCAGGGTAGTTGTAGTCGTGTTGGCCATGGGATATTAGCGACAAGGTGGGTGAGGTAATATCTTTTATTGGACCAACCTCTCTTGGGGAGAGAGTCAAGCTTTCAACATCCCCCACAACACACCTTTCAAGATCCATAGATCCTACACTTGCCTATCACAACATGTGGTGTAATAATAATAGTAATAACTATGTGAGTGAAACCAGACACTCTTGAATGAACTTATACAGAAAAAACGATGAAAGACCAAAACACCCAGTCATCTTTGGGTGAACACTTTTCACAAAGTGATCACTCTATATCAGTGACCTATCATTTTTCATTCTCAAAGGAAACCTGCACAACACCTTCAAAAAATGAGCCTGGGAGCTTAAATTCATTAATCTTCTAGACACTAAAACACTGAACAGAGATACTGGATTTATGGTTTATTACAACAATCTGTAACCCACTAACCACCCCCCCTGCACTTTTTTTGTGTTATGACCGCAGCGGTGTTAATGGGTCACTCTACCTTGAATGGTCCCTTACAATATGTGTTAACCACTTCTGATAAATAATCTGTTCCACTTTGCATTTTGCTGTGATACTTGGAGGGCCTCTCCCAGACCTGAAGAAGAGCTCTGTGTGTCTCAAAAGTTTGTCTGTCTCACCAACAGAGGTTGGTCTAATAAAAGATATTAACTCACTCACCTAGTTGTTCCCCATAGATTTGCATTAGTCTTAAATTTTGTGACTTTTGAGGACAATCATTTGCATGCACACTTCATTATAATATACAAATTTTTGAAAATGTAGCCTCATATTAAAATAACACATTTTTCTTACATTCATTTTAATTTGTAAAATGTATTGTTGTAAAATGATTGCCACTGCTTCTTGCAATGGAACAATACATATATTCATACTGTATAATACAGCACAGTCAATACAATACTGTGCTATCTGTCATGCAGGCCTGCAAACATAAGCAAAATGAACAAAATGCATGTCTGGCTGAATCAAATAGTATATTAGGTAGGACTTCAGTGATCAGGAAATTGGAATTGGATTCTGAAGATTTTTCCTTCTAAGTCAGAGTAATAAATCTAATCTAGTACTTAATAAAAGTGGCACACTTGATGGCTGCATGATGTGTGCGTGAAATAAGATGGTTGCCTCAGACTACTCCCCAGTGATCAAGTGTCCATATCACAAACAATGCCACCTCATTTGGCATTAATTGGCACATTTTTAACAAGGTAACTCTGCCTGAAGTGACTCAAAAGCAAGAACACCAACCTCAGGGCTGACTTTTAGGAACCAGAGCAAAAATCCCAAATTGGTTGTGAGTTCTATATGTAGATTTCACCAACCAAATATCAAGTGTAAACTCCTCAGTCACTATAATAGCCTAACATGGAGTCACAGACTCCAATCTATCTTGCCACCCAGGTGAGCATGCCTTTTTGATAGATGCTCCCCTACACCAAGAATCACAGCAGTGTTTAGGTTACTCCCAATCCCAAAGTACCAGTCACTTATCCCAGATCAACAGCACCTTAGGTCTCACACAAAAGAAATGCTTCTTGCCAACCCTATAATAAATTATATACAGATTTATTAAATAGGAAATTGAAATCAGAGGTATGTACAAGGTTAAAGCAGATAAACATAGATACTCAAATGAGTTATAATCTTAAATTTCAAAAGGTAGTAAAAGCTTCTATTATCAGCAAGCTCTATAGGTCCTTCAGGACTAACCCAGCCTAAGCAGCTGGGGATCTCTGGGTTTACGCCTAGAAACAGTTTGGCCCCCAGAGTCCAAGCAGCATCGAGATACCAAATTCCTTTTGTTTTGGGTTTTTATCCCCTTCCTGCCACGTGCTCTGACCTGCAAACTCAGCTGATGGGAAAAGTCCACGCATCTTCATGGGGAGGAGAGCAGGACAGGACAAGTCTTATCTTCTTGTTGATGGAAATTCCTGTTGCAATGTCCCACAATAGCCCATCTGGTATCGATGGACCTTTCTTTTTGGGAAGGGAACAACACCTTCTGTGGCAGATCAGCCCTTCATGCTAATTAATGTCTCTCTCCTGTCAAGTTCTTTACACAGCCACAGATGTTCACAATACAACTGTTCAGATATTACCTTACAATATGGGATACAGATGTTATAAGTGCGATTAATGCATGCAGCAACTCATAAGTATTTAATAAAGTGGAAACATTAAACACATTATTATAATTCTTATACCAATTGTAACATTACTAACACACAGCTGAGCCAGACTGATTCTAGCTACGTATTTGTCAGTGTTCAGCTGAGACATAGGGACCTTGACATGAGCTGACACTTGGTCTGCCAGTCTCACAGACAATATTCACAAATCTTTGGCTTCTGTGATGAAGCAGAAGTACCCATTCATTTCTAGGAGCTTCATCCATGACACAGTTTAGGCACAGCGACATGTGTAAATCTGAACAGTTTCTACCAGTTCTAAGAATAAATTAAAAGCATTATAAAATGAAATATTCTGTCATTGTTTTCATGATTGCTATAATCCTTTAACAAAAATTGGATAGTATTTTAATCAGCTCTAGCTTTTGAACTCTCTTACTGAAGAGCCGACTTCCCTTCTGCTATGAGTTTTGTGCCCTTCATGAAATAAATTATATGTCACCAAGAGCAATATCAAGTATATGAGATTTCTTATTTTGCCATTTACTCATAAGGAGGGGTTTCTTTATGAATCTTTAAAACTTGTTTTGACAGTAAGTGACTTGTTTCATATTAAATATCAGTATGAAAATGGTTTGAATGAAAGTGTAATTGCATCCTTGACAAAATAATGTTGCTAGTGTAACACTAAAATAGGGCTCTATAAAATTACCACTAAAAGTCTGAAAGTCTTTTCATTTGTTGAGTTTAAACTAAAAGTTTGTCCATCAGTCTTAGATTTTGTTAATTATTTATTTGCATTGTCATTATGGACTAGAACCCCCATTGTGCATGGATATCAACTGGGGCCCCTGAAGAATTTAATTGTAGGTGTCACATGTTCCGCAGTACACTGCTTAGGCTTGTTGTACTAGCTCAGAATCAACCTTTTGGTGGGTAAGTTTTTTATACAAATACATACACATCAGTTATAGCAACAAACTGGGTGCTACCACGTGAATCCTTTGGAAATAAATATTACTTTACTAGGTGATTTCCAGTGCTCTTCTAATTCTTCTTTTGCTTTAATGCATAATTTCTATACTCTCTCGTCTCATGTTCTGTGCATAGCAACTTGTTTAACTTAATCTAATGTAGGATTCAGAGTCTTTTTTCATTTTCTAGAACTGATTTTCTGCTAGGAATATATTTCTGAATTAAATGTTTCCAGTTATCTTGCTAATATTTCTGTTTCTGAGTGGATATGGAAGAAAATATGGACTCCCTGTATGAAGCTTTATAAAATTTTCTAGTTTTAAATGCAAGCTTTACAAAAATAAAATGAAATGACTTGGCCTTCAAAGTCTTGGATAATTTTGCTATGACTGAAGTTGTGTATATTGCTCATCAAAGTGTTCTTTAAATTGTCCTTATTTAATAGTTGAGTATGGGATTTATTTTAAAATGTTGCAGTTAGAAAGTAGATGGATATATAAGTAATACATATGGGGTGAAATCCTGGTCACACTGAAGTAAAGGAAAAAACTCCCATTGGCTTCAGTGGGGCCAAGATTTCATCCATAATAAAAAGGTAGAGCTTCAGCTATGACCCATTATAGTTAAGATTACATAACAGCTTTTGTTAAAAGCCCCTCTTATCACTTTCTCCTAATTTTCTGAAACATTAACCTTTGATACTAGAATTTCTCAGCCTTTGTCTCTGCCCAAATGTGAATTTATTATTTATTTTTGGGTTTCTTAAAGTTTGGGCAAAAACTGTTTAGCCATTATCGACAATGAAGAGAGTGATTTAAACTCCCTTTCCCCATTATATGAAAAAAATAATTCTTTAACCTTGTCTCTGCACAAAATGATTGGGTTAGAAAGTTCAGTTCTTGGGATTTACAACTAGAGAAGGGAGCACACACTGGGAGGTGAAATGTTTTGCACAATTTTCTGTAGAGAGAAAAGCTGAGAGAGAGAAGGTACCTGAAGAAGCAATGCTTTAAGGGGTTCTGCTGTTGGGGATGGCTCAGTGTATCTAAACGTCAGCTCTGAAATGTTTATGTAAGGGGACTGTTGCCCACTTACTAACATTCAGTGGGGGTGTTTTAGTTGCTAGCTTCCAGTACTAAAAGGGGAAGGGTCTAGGGAAACCAAGACCCTGAGACTGATAGACCCCAGGAACAATGGGGAGAGGCCAATGCTCCAGGTCAGCCTGAATGACACGGTGAGCAGGCTAATCAGGGAGTCAGCAGGCCAGGGAGGTCCCATCCTCCGTGTGAGCTGGATTTGCCTGGGTCAGACAGAATGGGGCTGAGCTAAGGAGAAAGCGGGCCCCAAGCTAAGCTGGGGAGCGGAGCTGTGGCCAGATCCAGAGGGACCAGAAAAGCAGCCCAGAGAGAGCAGGCTTGCCCTGGGAGCAGAGCTGCAGGAACCAGAGCCAGAGGGGCCAGAAAAGCAGCCCAGGAAGCAGTTCAGTGCTGGGAGCAGAGTCATAGAAGCAGCCTGCAGAGCAGACCTGGCCTGGGAGCAGAGCTGTGGCAACCAGAGGCAGAGGGGCCAAAGAAGCAGCCCAGGGAGCTGGAGGCAGAGCAGCAGAGACAGAGTGGTGCAGCTGGGGCTGGAGCAGTCTGGAGCTGGGTTCGGTGAGCAACTGGGGAGAGCGAGGGGGATCCTGGGCAGCGGGCCCAGCACAGGGAGACGCCTCAGCGAAGAGGCTCTGCAGGCCAGGCTTGGATCGTAACCCCGATAAGGTGGGGGCAACATTGGGCAGAAGGGTCCTACCACTTAGAGCCTGAGAGCATGTGGCCAGCACCAGAGCAAGTGTCCAACCCACAGCATCCCTGCAGCCCAGCCAGGGCCTGAGCAGGAGGCCTGGGACTTACAAAGAACAGACTGTGAACTGCCCTGACATTCCAGAGACACTGTTTGTGATGTTCCCTGCCACAGAGCGGGATGATGTGTTTCCTTTAATCTTTCCCATTTTTCCTTATTCTTTTTAAAATTAATTGTTGATTAAATAACTTGCATTTGCTTTAATTTGTATGTAATGGTCAGTGGGTCAGAGAAGTGCCCAATGCAGAGAGAGTACCCCGGAGTGGGGACACCCTAGCTCCTGTCCTAGGTGACCACAGCAGGGTTGGGGGTCGAGCCCCCCAGGAATCCTGGGCCCAGCCTTGTTGGGGTTACAAGGACTCTGCCAGACAGGAGAGTGGAAGGGGAGTCCTCAAGGGCAGGGAGGCCACTGGGTAAAGGAAGTGGGAGTGAGGACTCGGATCCTTTCGCTAGCCCACTTCACCGGGGTAATGCAGAAGCCAGGAAAGTTCCCCACAATAGCGGGACTATTCCCCCGCTTACATTTAGTTTCCCCAGCAAGTTTGACTCAGATCTTCATCCTCCAGTGAGTGCTGTGCAGTTTGCTGTGAGTTCTTTAAAAACTAGGCCTTAACTGAAGCTCTGTTGGCTGTGTGTGGGCATTACAGTCCATGATGTGTTTCCCAGGAGTAAAAGTTTATCCCATTACCATTGTGCAAAATGTGTCTCCTACACCTGTTGTACAGTGCTTTGGGCAGCTGCCTACTGGTGCACTTCTTTTCAGAAGCTGCTCATATTCAGTGGTACAAGGTTCTCTGCATCTAAAGGCCCTCATATTTTTCCTAAGTTCACATGTACTTTTCCATATTTTTGCTGTTGTAGGTACATAAGCCCTGATGAGCACACAAGTCAGGGTTGTGTGTGCTCAAACAGGTGTGCGTGCATGAGCACAAAATCACTGACTTAGGCATGCATCAGATGTGAAATCTTGGCCCCACTGAAGTCAATGGGTGTTTTGCCATTGACTTGAATGGGGCCTGGATTTTACCCCAAGTGTTTAGCCTCTCAACTTCAATCTATATAGGCTTATACAGCTACAATATTACAGTATGTACTCATTCATTGGAACACAGTGTACACTGGAAACTAACTTAGGGCTAGTCTACACTGGCAACGTTAAAGCGCTGCCATGGCAGTGCTGCTGCTGCAGCGCTTGAACGTGGCTTGTGCAGTTGCGGCAGAGCAAACCACCTCCCAGTGCTGAGGCACTGTCTACACAGGCGCTTTACAGCGCTGAAACTTGCTGCGCTCAGGGGGGTGTTTTTTCACACCCCATGAACGAGAAAGTTGCAGCGCTGTAAAGTTCCAGTGTAGACAAGTTCTAAGTCTCCTACCTGCCAAGATGAGCATAAACTAAGCTAGTACAATAGGGAGTTATGAGGTGTTAAACACTTGAAATTCTGAGGTCTGACTGTAGCCTCAGAGTTCTAGTGCTTTGGTCAAGGATGGCAGTTTTCCCATGGAGCATAGCCAAATTGTTTCAGTTTATGGAATTTACATGGTGTGAGCTGGATGCTCTTTTCCATAACATCATTGATGTATTGTTTTTTTTAATATTCTCAGGGTTTCTTTGTGGGTTCTCTGTTAATGACCCGGAGGTGAGAAAACGCTAAACATGAGGTTGTATGTGCAATCCTACTATTTGTGCATGTGCTTTGTGATACATTCTTTAATTATCTCAAATACAATATAATAAACCATTTTTCTCAAATGTTATATATGTGCGTAGCATCTTGTAGTATTGTGTTTTACTGTGTGTAGATCTATGATCTATGAATGTCATTTATCTGAAAATTATATTGGCCAAGATTTTCAAAAACTGGTGCCTAAAGTTAGCTTAACTCCACATTTAAACCCGTAAATAAAGGCCCTATGTAAAGCTCACTTAATGGGAGGCTTTTGATCATGTACTCCGTGACTTGATTTTCAAGTACCCAGCCACTTTACATTGGCTTGAATGGGAGCAGTTGGGTGCTAAGCACTTTTGGAAATCAGGTCATTTATTTAAGTGCCTTAATATGGCCATTATTTAATTGAATCAAGTAATAACACTTTCAACCTGGAAACATACAGTTTTAACTCATAGAAAAATCAATGTAGTTGCACAATTAGAATTGTATTTCAAATCAGTAAAGAAATACTGTAAATTCTGTACCAGAATCTTACTCACTAAACAGTTAAATAGATTTTAAATAGATTTGACTATTTTGAAAGAAAGAAACCAGTATTTGGACTTTGAAAAATTTTGAGGGCAGGTGGTATGAAAACACAAAATAGTTGTACTTCTACATCACAGGTCTATTTAAAGAAGAAACCATAAATATACACTCTCTATACAACACTGTGTTCTCGTCTGCAAAACGGTTTGAGATACTCCAGTAATAATATAGATACTGGGATAATTAAATTAGTTTAAGAATTAATGTGTGGGGGAAAATGTTGTGGAAAACAGTGCATGATGATTGAAAAATAGTATCTGATCATATACTTTACAACTGTATTATGATGCATATGCACATGTGGGGAGATTTAAGGTTGTGCGAGCAATCTTGGCTGTGGCAGTTCCTGATGAGTGCTTAATTGTACAAACTTGACTTTCTGTAGTCTTTATATAAAGTGTGTCTGTATAGCATATAAATCTATAAGGGTGAAATATATCGACTTATAGAGTGAAAAAGTGTAGTGGGATAGAATGTTTGAAGAAAACTTCTTAGATTCTTATTGTTGACTTAGTCAGTTTTTCAATAGGGGAGCAACCAGTGATGAGCTGCCTAAAGCTGAAGAACTGGTTCTTTCAGTCACTCCGGGTCTTCGGCGGCACTTTGGCAACGGGTCCTTCAGTCGCTCTGGGTCTTCGGCGGCACTTCGGCAGCATGTCCTTCAGTCGCTCTGGGTCTTCGACGGCACTGAAGGACCCACCGCCAAAGTGCTGCTGAAGACCCGGTGTGAGTGAAGGATGTGCTGCTGAAGTGCCGCCAAAGACCCAAGAGCTCAGGCGGTCCCGCAGGACAGATGTGGGCCAGAGTTTGCCCACCCCTTTAACAACCGGTGCAGGCCAGAGTTTGCCCACTCCTTTAACAACCGGTTCTAAACCGGCTTCAAAATTTAACAACCGGTTCAAATGGAGTGAGCCGGCTCCAGCTCACCACTAGGAGCAACTGTCTTCTTGGTAATCATAAATACTAGTTTCCATATTTTTATTATGCCTTTAAAAAAAATCTCTTACAGTCAATGCAAATGCATTTAGGATATTTCAAGGATTTATTTTTGCTTACAGTGCCCTCATCTGTAGTTCAGGGACAATTGCAGAACTCTAGCAGTATAACTGGCACCTATGTTGGTTCTGTATTTGGATCTTAGCTGCCTAAGAAATCAACTCTCTCTATGTACTATTCTGATCGCTGGGAACGGCTAATGTGCTCCAGCTGACACGCTGTGCTAGTTTGCCAAATGATAGTTGGCTGATATAGCAGCTTTTAGTGTACTCCAAACACCGTTTATTTTGATGTTGAACCTCAATTTTGTTTTTCATTCTGTAATGGAGTTTGAAAACACAAATGATGTCATCAGCTCACACTTCAATTAGAATAACCTTCCTTAATCCAAACCATTTATCAAAATCACACCTATTAATTATGAGATGAAACAGACAGATCAAAATAAAAGCAAATGAGTGAAAGAAAAGAAAGAATTAGATTAACTCTCGTGCTGGTTGACAGTCCAATTCTTTTTTTCCATCCCTCACTTTTTCCTTTAGGCAAAGGCATCCATCCAGGCAGAAACTCTCACAGATGTTGACAGAATCTGCCAGTCCATGCAGCTGTTCACATCTGGTAATAGCCAGCCATTCTTCCTTTAGTAAGAATGCAAGAGAGAGAAATTATAAAGACCTAGAGTTCATTATGTGTTCTAGAAGTGTTAGTTTAAGATACTGTGCAGTCTTTCAGCTTAAGTCTACTCACAACATTCAGCAAGATGTTTTAAGTCCATAGCCACAGAATTAAAGTAGAAAAGCCTCTAGGCCAGTGGTGGGCAACCTGCAGCCCATGGGCCGCACGTGGCCTGTCAGACTAATCCGTTGGCGGCCCACCAAACAGCTTGTTTACATTTGCATGGCTGCCCGCAGCTCCCAGTGGCTGTGGTTTGCTGTTCCCGGCCAATGGGAGCTGTGGGAAGCGGCAGCCATACCCAGAGCGTGAGATGGGCTTGCGCAGCCTGCACTGAAACCTGTACCTGCTGGGTCCTTGCCGCTATTTTCAGTGAGATAGCTAGATTAAAGCAAGCTTTGTTATGTCTACCAACCACATCCCTGAGGAGGGAGCCTGCCTGAGCTGTTGCCCAGAGGAGGGATGACAAAGAGCAGCAAAAATTCCCAAATTTTTGTTTATAAAGGCAAGCCACCAATGCCATTTTGTTTCTTTTATGACCTACCCAAGGTCTAAATTCATGCTGGGGTGACCAAATCATAGGCCCCCATCCTTCTTCTTTGCTGTTGGAGCCTCCTTGCCCCACTGGGGGGGCACCGACCACCTGCAACTGCACCACCCTCCGCCCCAGCACCACAACCCTAATCGTGGCCCAATGCATAGGGAAAACCCCAGTGGTTTGGAGAGTGAGCCCAACAGCTCTCCTGTCTCATGGGTCTGGGCCTGACTCCCTGCTTCAGGCAATGTAGGGGTCGCAGCACTACTCAGGTTTGGGCTGGCCGCCCTTCCTTCATGACGGAGTGAATGAGCCTCCGATAGTGTGACTGATGTGATTAGGTCCTATGATGATGTCCCCTGAATAGATACGTGGACACGCTATCAGAGACTCGTTCATCTGCACATCTACCAATGTGATATATGCCATCATGTGCCAGCAATGCCCCTCTGCCATGTACATTGGCCAAACTGGACAGTCTCTATGTAAAAGAATAAATGGACACAAATCAGACGTCAAGAATTATAACATTCAAAAACCAGTCGGAGAACACTTCAATCTCTTTGGTCACTCGATTACAGACCTAAAAGTGGCAATTCTTCAACAAAAAAACTTCAAAAACAGACTCCAACGAGAGACTGCTGAATTGGAATTAATTTGCAAACTGGATACAATTAACTTAGGCTTGAATAAAGCCAGGGAGTGGATGGGTCATTACACAAAGTAAAACTATTTCCCCATGTTTATTTCTCCCCCCCCCACTGTTCCTCACAAGTTCTTGTCAACTGCTGGAAATGGCCCACCTTGATTATCACTACATAAAGTCTCCCTTCTCCCCCCGCTCTCCTGCTGGTAATAGCTCACCTTACCTGATCACCCTTGTTACAGTGTGTATGGTAACTCCCATTGTTTCATGTACTCTGTGTATATAAAATCTCCCCACTGTATTTTCCACTGCATGCATCTGATGAAGTGAGCTGTAGCTCACGAAAGCTTATGCTCAAATAAATTTGTTAGTCTCTAAGGTGCCACAAGTACTCCTTTTCTTTTTGCGAATACAGACTAACATGGCTGCTACCCTGAAACTGATAGAGTTGTTATAGCTCATGCACATGGCCAGTTATGTGTCTAGCCATGTTTGCATATAAACACCAGATTTGTATATGCATTTCAGTGGGGTAATCCCCTAAGGTAGGAGTGGGAGGGAGTATGTGCAATTTTGCATGTACTAATATTTAAAACCGGTCTCTATGTCTCTTTTTAATTTTTTTTACCTACTGTGTGTTACAAATAACACCCAGGATTATTAAGATTAAGGGTTATAATAAAATATATTACTTTTCAGCACTTCTGTTTCACTTCCACAATGAAATTAAGGTGGTCAGTTTGACTTCTGTTTTCATTCAGTTTGTAGTCGATTTAATTTTTCACATCTCAAGCACTAGCATAATGATGCAATGTTTGCATTGCAAATACAGCAGAGGACTATTTCTTACAAAGAAAACTATTACCAGTGGATATTTATTTCATTAAAATGTTTCTATTGATCTGAGGTTTTCTAAAACCATATTTTTTCAAAATCTTAATTTTAGGCCAAATTTAAACTTGCAGTTTTTTTCTTGTAAAGGTCAAACATGGGGCGTTTCCCCCCCTAAATTTGCTGCAGGATAGAAGTTATATGCTGAACTTTCCCCTTTCAATACACAAGTTTATTTTATGCATTTTGTCTCAGCTGATGGCCAGCTGGTAGATAGTTGTTTTTCATGAAAAGCATAGGGAGGTAGCATGGGAAGTAGGGGCTGGTAACCAGGAATTTCTGAATCCTTATCCCAGCTATAACACTTATTACCACTATAGTCTTGGGCAAATCACTTAGGCTGTCATTTTTAGAAGTGTTGACTAATTTTGGTTGCCCAGTTTGAGACCCCTAGGTGTGTCAAGTTGAGCACCCAGTAACCAAAGAATCCACCTCTTTTGAAAGCATTGTCAATCTCTGCCTGGTGTTCCCTGTTTTTAAAACTAGGGTAATAAAATGTAGCTGGCTCACAAAGTATTTGAAGGTTAATTAGCTTGCAAAGCTCTGTTAGCTAAAGAATCTAGTCTTTTGGGAGGTTTGGAGCAGGAGGTCTTGAGTTCCATTCTTCATGCTGTCTATTTATGGATTAGCTGTTCTTGGTGATGAGGCTGATGACCAATGTCTAAAGCCATATATTCAAATTCTCTGTGCTGTTGGCTTCTGCTGAGGTCACAGTTTCAGCCAGGACTTAAATATGTGACAGAGAGAGTGAAAGCCCTAGTAATTTGAATAGCCCTAGGCAACAGCACAAATGCTATCTTGCAGGCAGACTGAATTTTTAACTTCACATTGCATGACTGATGTTTACTCCCAGAGCAACTCCTGTCATGTACTATATCTCTTGGGGGGTGAGGGAAGTATTTGTCTGTATAAGGTGAAAAATGCATCTTCATTACTTGACCCTTATCAAACACATTATGTGGAAATGTTTGTGCTTGTCTCTTCATCCATAATAGTCTATACTGTAGCAGCTTAGTTAGGGATATTAGTCTGCTTTATATGTAAATACCCATTGTGGCTGCAAGAAAAGAAGAAATGACAGTGTTCTGAAGATCTTCCTCTGGGCTTTTTTATGTGGTTTAAACCAATTCAATCTATTATGTCTTCAATCTATCTATTAATTCAATCTATCATGCTTATGGGGAAAGAGATCACAATTTGAGCCAGGCCTAGTCTATTGTCTGTTTTGTGAGAGTTCAGTGTACTTTGCTCCTTCACAGAGAGCATCAAGACCAGGAATCGGCAACCTTTGGCACGTGGCCCGCCAGGGTAAGCCCCCTGGCGAGCTGGGCTGTTTTGTTTACCTGCTGCGTCTGCAGGTTCAGCCGATCGTAGCTCCCACTGGCCGCTGTTCGCTATTCCAGGCCAATGGGGGCTGCGGGAAGTGGCGGCCAGCACATCTCTCGGCCTGTGCCGCTTCCCGCAGCTCCGATTGGCCTGGAGCAGTGAACCATGGCCAGTGGGAGCTGCGATTGGCTGAACCTGAGGGCGTGGCAGGTAAACAAACCAGCCCAGCCTGCCATGGGGCTTACCCTGATGGGTTGCGTGCCAAAGGTTGCCGATTCTTGATCAAGACAATAATGGCCCCCATGAAACAGTTCACATATTCCATTCAGGTTGTAATAAAATATTTTATTTGAAATTTTACATTAATAGAAGATCCTATAATATAAAGCAAAAATAAACATGTCTCTATTAATGCTATGGAAGGGAATGTTAAACCGGCACTAAGTTGAGTGATAAGAACGGCCATACAGGGTCAGAACAATGGTCCATCTAGCCCAGTATCCTGTCTTCTAACAGTGGCCAGCACCAGGTATTTTAAACGGAATGAACAGAACAGGACAATTATCAAGAGATCCATCCCCTGCTGTCTATTCCCAGCATCTGGAAGTCGGAGGCTTAGGGACATCCAGAACATGATAGATGGAACTATCCTATCCTGATTTGGAAAGATAACTTGAACCAGTGTGATAGAAGCCTGTCTCTTCTCACAGCCTCACAGGGAGTCAGTGTGACAGTCTCTGAGAGATAAGTGGTTCCTGTAGCAATAGGGTAGAAATATGCTGTAGTGGCACTGGACTGGGACTTGGGAATCCTGGGTACAATTCCTGGCACTGCCACAAAATTCCTATGTGGCCTTGAAAAATTCTCTTTGTCTACTTTGTTTCTCATCTGTAAATTATGATCATCCTTCCCGCCTCGTAGGGCTTTGTAAGGATAAATCCAATGATTGTGAGGCACTTGGATGCTGTGAGCCATATAAATACCTTTATAACTAGGTGGGTAAGCCACTGCCTCTTGCCGTAAGACTGCAGTGAGAAAGAGAATTGTTGGAAATTTCTTTTAAAATCTATAAAATTTAACAGAGAATGATTTCCTTTCTGTAGATTCTTTTTAAAAATATCCTATACTATTCTATAGCAAGGATAATAATTTATTAGCATGTATAGGACTTTTTCATGGGAAAGCTCATAAGGTTGAACTAGTCATCTTTGAAAAAGTCATCTTATGTTAAAGTTCAGACAATAGAAATGCATAGCCATTATTTTCTACTGTAATTATCACTGTAGTTTTCATGACATTTATTCAATTAGCTCCTCTAGCTATGGAGGTATCTGAGCAGCGATAATGGCTTGGGTACTCTGAGAAACATTAGGCTGGTTGTAATGATAACTTTCTTTAAAACGTATCTTTGGGGTATGACATTTCTTATGCTTGGCCTCAACCCAAAGCTGAATTTATTTGGAAAATTTCAAGAAAATTGGTTGAGCTTGTTTTGTGTTACGGGAGCATGATTAAATATATATATATATGTGCCCCTTAAAAAATAGAACACTTTTTTTACACTCTGATGGTTCGAGATGAGTTAGTTTTAGAACTTCATACTTGCCATGGACTTATTCCTCAAGGAGAACAAGCACCTTTTTCATGCTTGAAAAAATTTGGTTCACAAATTTAAAGGACTAGAAAAGGATTCCAACACGAAACATGTATCAGAAGTGATATATTAACACATTATTCTTCATAGCTCTGTCTGATGTTCCAAACAGTCACTGTGGTGAAATCACTGGAGTTATTTAACAAGCAGTTCTTTGGTGGTAATGATAAATCACCTCAGAGACTGGTTTGCCTTTTCTCATTTTAATTTTTTGTAACATCCAGATGGATTTCAGCATCCATTCTATTTTTGATTTGGGAGAAAAACCAGAACTCTCTCTCACTTATGCACCCATTCCTATCTGTAATTTCTTAAGCCATGTCTACGCTAGCAAGCTTACAGCAACACAGCTATATCGATACAGCTGTGCCACTGTAAGAATACTCATGTAGCTGCTGCAAGCTGACAGGAAAGAGCTCTACCATCGACATAATAAGTCTGTGGTCTCTGAGCTGGCAAAACAAACAAACAGTCTGGCTGGAGCAAAACAAACAACCAGTTTGGAGCCCTGCAGCCTCCTGGCTGGGGCAGACAATAGTATTTAGCGGCAATTAGGCTGCAGCCCCTGGGAAGCCAAACAAACAGTCTACAGGCAGGCAGTAGCACTTGGGGAATTAGCCCCCAAGGCAGGGAAAAGCAGCAATCAGGCTGCAACCCCTGAGCAGGGCAAAGCAAGCAAACAATCTAGAGCCCTGCAGCCTCCTGGCTAGGGCAGCAGTGGCACTTGGAGAATTGATGCTCTGGGCAGGGCAAAGCAGCAAGCAGGCTGCAGCCCCTGAGTGGGGCCAAACAAAGTCTATAGGCCTAACTTCCCTCTGGGCTGGGACATAGAACAGGCAGCAGCCTCCTCAGCAGGCGGCAGCTTGGTTTCCCTGGCAGTCTCCACAGTCAGCGAGTGACCTGGAGCGTAGTCCAGGTCTTGAGGCTCTACCGCCAGGGGCATCGCAGGCACCCCTGCAGGAACCAGCCATGTACATCCTTCCTCTTCCATCACCTGCCCCAACTGAGCTGGGCTGCCTCCTTTTATCTGGCTTCTCCACCTGGAGCATGCGTAGCAGGGGTAAGGGGACATGGTCGCCTGGGCCCACAATGATCGGTCCGCCCCCAGCAGCCTGGTGCAGGATTGGTACACCCGTCACAGGCCTATACTCTAATTATTGCCATAAACAAAATACAAACAAATCTTTCCTCTTACTTTTTTAGAGTTAGGTCAGTAATTTCCTTTTACATGCCTTCTTTCACAGAAACAGCAGCATTAATCACAAATGACATATTACTAATATGGCAATGTTGTCTGTCATAGTGATTTATACTGGGGAAAGAAAATTTGCTTCAGTGAGAATTTTTGAGAAATAGTTGAAAATACTTCTGTCTGAAAGCTGTGCTTATGATAGGCATGACCAGTGGTGATCTGGAGCCGGTTTGCACCGGTTTGCGCGAACCGGTTGTTAAATTTAGAAGCCAGTTTAGAACCGACTGTTAAAGGGTTGGGAAAACTCCAGTCCGCGTGCCACATCTGGCCTGCAGGACCGTCCTGTCTGGCCTGCCTGAGCTCCCGGCTGGGGAGGCTTCCCTTGAGAATCCCTTTTTACTCACTCGACGGTGCTTCGGGTCTTCGGTGGCACTTTGGCGGCAGGTCCTTCACTCACTTCGGGTCTTTGGCGGCACTTCGGTGGCGGGTCCCTCTGTGCCGCCGAAGACTTGGAGCCAGTGAAGGAACCGGTTCTTCAGATTTTGGCAGCTCATCACTGGGCATAACATTAAAATATACAGCGAGACCCTCATGCTTTGCACTTGTAACAGAACTTGCTAATTCAGCAGCTTTAGAAGACAGTATTTGGTAATTTACAATAGCTTCGCTTCATGTAATGCGGTGGAGGTTCAACTGATGCCTGGTGGAAAATGAAAACTGCTGCAACCAGAGGCTTCCTAAACTTAAAAGCTAACTTTTGGCAAAACTGCAGGTGTACTCAGTCACTATGTAGCACCATTTTAATATCAACTACCAAGTTTTTAATAAGCTTCAAATATGCCAAAACAGAATAGCAGTATGCAAAAGCGTTACTATTAATCCTTGTTTGCAGTGTTGTTTCAGCATGTTAGTTCCAGGGTATTAGAGAGACAAGGTGGGGGAGGTAATATCTTTTATTGGACCAACTTCTGCTAGTAAGAGAGACAAGCTTTCAAGCTACACAGAGCTCTTCTTCAGGTCTGGGAAAGGTACTCAGTGTCAGAGCTAAATAGGAGGGGGAACAGCTTGCTTAGCATAAAGAGCATAAGAAATTATTTGGGTTCCATACTTTCACCCCTCTCCAAATTTCAGAGCTGTTTACATCAGGGGTTTGGCTTCTGGCTCTTCTCTTGAATGACTCCTATATTTGCCAGTTTTGACTATGAAATCCTGAGTTCTGGTCATTGTCATCTTTTTAAATGTTTAAATTTTGGCTTCATGTCCAAATGCCAAGTAATGACAGATTAAACAGGTGAATAAAGTTAAGTGGAATAGTAACTAGAGTGGTAGTTTTTTTTGTTGTTTGTTTAGATGACTTATCCCAGTACAGTAATCAGAAATAGCAATCTTGCCGTTTTGCAATTTTGCCTATTTAAATGAAATTCGTTGCACATTTATCTCTTTATAAAATATTGCATGGATTTCCAACCCCCCTCAGGAGAGAAAGCTGGCATAATTCCTCCATATTTATAAAGTAGTACCCATAATAACAAAAGTCTTGGCACGTCCAACCAGTATTGCTATCCCCAAATGTTCAAAAATCATGAGATTGGTTTAAAAGCGTTGGGTTCTGTTTATTTGCTTTTTGATGTTTGAGCCTTTAGGGTTTGAGTTTTCAGGCTTTTGTCTGGATCCATGGGGGCTCGAAACTTTTTTTTAAAATAAAAGTTGAGAATCTTATGTAACCATGTGATTCCAAGAGCTGGCACTTAAAGAAAAACATAAAATATTGTGGGACTCGCAATGTTATTGGGAGAGTTGGCAGCACTAAGTAAAAGGAGTAAGGTGCTCCTTATGCTCCTGCACTAGCCAGCCACATCATGGATAGCAGTGAATAGGGATCAGATTTCAGAGTAGCAGCCATGTTAGTCTGTATTCGCAAAAAGAAAAGGAGTACTTGTGGCACCTTAGAGACTAACAAATTTATTTGAGCATAAGCTTTCGTGAGCTACAGCTCACTTCATCGGATGCATTTGGTGGAAAATACAGAGGGGAGATTGATATACATACACAGAGAACATGAAACAATGGGTTTTATCATACACACTGTAAGGAGAGTGATCACTTAAGATGAGTCATCACCAGCAGCAGGGGTGGAAAGGAGGAAAACCTTTCATGGTGACAAGCAAGGTAAGCTATTTCCAGCAGTTAACAAGAACATCTGAGGAACAGTGGGGGGTGGGGTCGGGGGGGGGGAGAAATAACATGGGGAAATAGTTTTACTTTGTGTAATGACTCATCCATTCCCAGTCTCTATTCAAGCCTAAGTTAATTGTATCCAGTTGGCAAATTAATTCCAATTCAGCAGTCTTTTGTTGGAGTCTGTTTCTGAAGTTTTTTTGTTGAAGGATAGCCACCCTCAGGTCTGTAATCAAGTGACTGGAGAGATTGAAGTGTTCTCCAACTGGTTTTTGAATGTTATAATTCTTGACATCTGACTTGTGTCCATTTATTCTTTTACGTAGAGACTGTCCAGTTTGACCAATGTACATGGCAGAGGGGCATTTCTGGCACATGATGGCATATATCACATTGGTAGATGCGCAGGTGAACGAGCCTCTGATAGTGAGGCTGATGTGATTAGGCCCTATGATGGTGTCCCCTGAATAGAAATGTGGACAGAGTTGGCAACGGGCTTTGTTGCAAGGATAGGTTCCTGGGTTAATGGTTCTGTTGTGTGGTGTGTGGTTGCTGGTGAGTATTTGCTTCTGATTGGGAGGCTGTCTGTAAGCAAGGACTGGCCTGTCTCCCAAGATCTGTGAGAGTGATGGGTCGTCCTTCAGGATAGGTTGTAGATCCTTGATGATGCGTTGGAGAGGTTTTAGTTGGGGGCTGAAGGTGATGGCTAGTGGCGTTCTGTTGTTTTCTTTGTTGGGCTTGTCCTGTAGTAGGTGACTTCTGGGTACTCTTCTGGCTCTGTCAATCTGTTTCTTCACTTCAGCAGGTGAGTATTGTAGTTGTAGGAATGCATGATAGAGATCTTGTAGGTGTTTGTCTCTGTCTGAGGGGTTGGAGCAAATGCGGTTATATTGTAGAGCTTGGCTGTAGACAATGGACCGTGTGGTATGATCTGGATGAAAGCTAGAGGCATGTAGGTAGGAATAGCGGTGAGTAGGTTTCCGATATAGGGTGGTGTTTATGTGACCATCGCTTTCTGCAAAGCCTCTATACCCCTTCTCACATGGGCAAGCAGGTATGCATGGGGACTGGCAAAGCCTTGGCTCAAAGCCCCAATGCACTGAGCAGCATAACTGTGCTAGGGAATATACACTGTGCCAGGTATAGGCCTGGGAAAACCTCCCACTCCTTTCCCCTTCTCTCCAGAAAAGGTGGGAAATTGAGATACAGATGGTGACTCTCTGATTCAGAATCTGCTTCATGGTTTGCTCCTGGAGCAGCACAGTAATGCGCTGTCCCATATCTTGGACTTGTGACCAAACTGCAATTTAGTCCACAGAACCAATCAAATTTTGTTCCAGTCCTTCAATTTGTGAGGCTCCAGTGGGGCAAAGGTAGCTTACAGTCACCTTTGCACACCACCTCCTGGGGAGCGTTGTGTGTTGTTTCCCATATCTAAGAACTACACTTACTGTATTTAGTTGTGTAGTTTTATGTCCTTAGCTATATGTTTCCTTTCCTTTCTTTCCTGGGTTTCTGTTCATGATGTCCAATAGTTAAGTACATTATTGTCATTAATAGCTCTAACTAGTTTTTGAAACAAAGATATTTTGTTTAGGGAAACTTCTTATTGTTGAATCCGTCTTATATGTTGCACAGATACTAAGAAGAGTATATAAAGCTTTGGATGCAGTTTTCTCACCATTTTTATGGACTCAGTTACAGAACATGCTTTATTGAAAATCACAAAAACAAACTGTGGAACACAGTGTACTTCACTATATTTGCTTCAAATGCTTTGTTGGCATGATAAATTGGTGAGCTTCTAATATGCTGAAATGACTAGCAAAACAAGCTATGTAAAGAAAATGCTGTATCATGGGTCAAAAGAGGTTTTTTTAAAAAAAGCGGTTGTAATAAATTCCAAGTACTGGGCTGGTTAGTTATTTTGAGCCTGATCCTGGTTGCATCAAAATCACTGGAAGTTTTGCCACTAATATCCATGAGGACAAGATTTGGGCCCTTTTTAAACTACAGCATATATAAACTGCAAGTGCTGTCATGATAATTGCTATATAATAAGCTGTCATGAAAGAACATTCAAAAACAATAATACAAAATTTAGGAAGCTGTTGTTACTCATGCATATTCCGTGTCCATGGTTTCCCAGACAATTTGATTATCCAATTCCAATGTCCAAAATAATTGAGCAAACTGTTCAGTGAACAAATCAAACCCATGTTTATGTGCAAACATTCTTACTTGTTAGTAAAATGTGAATCTCTTCCTATGGACCAAGAGGACAGGTTCAGTGAAGCACTCATTCATCCTTAATGAATGTTTCAAAGCCTCTTTTTAAAGAGATCCTGCATATGCCACGGTGACAGATATTTCCCTTTATATTTGGTAAAAGGAAATCTTTCATTCATTAAATTAGGTTTTTAAATTAAACATTCTAAATACTTGTTTAAACTTTGTAATAGAATACTAGCATCATATACCTCTGTACCAGTAATTTCTTTCATAGTAAAGGATCCCAAAATTGTTTGTAAACTTTAGACACACAAGAATTGCTTCATCATGAATGCTGCCCAATCACCTCTGCCAAAACATTGCACATGTTGTAACAAAATACAGCAACATTGCACAGCTGTTGATCCAATGGAAACTGAGCTCCAGTCCTAAGTCACTTAGGACTTGTGTAGACAGAGTGCAGCACACTGGAGTATATATTTACAGCACACTAATGTGTTGTGCAGTAACTATCCATGTGGACCCAAGCCAGCATATATTAAAAGTTCCCTACCATTTAAAGTGGAGTAAAGCGAAGTGCACTAGAGAACTTTCAGTGTGTGTCAGGGTCCACATGGACAGCTAGTGTGTAGCGTGCTGTAGATTTACAGCGCACTAACTATCAAGACAAGCTCCTAGATGCTTTTTGAAAATCCCACCGTCAGGTGCCTAAATATGGACTTTAGACTCCTACTACTGAAAATGTTTGCCTGTATATTTTTGGTGTTGAGGTGTCCACCACAGCATGAAGTACTCCAGGTGTGGACTCACTAGAGTTCCTTTGAAAGGAGTTGTTTTTCATGACAAATTGGAGCCAATTACCTCACTACACTACTTTCCCATTTACACCTGATGTGTAATTTATACCACTATTAAATCACCATTAAGATTAGTATAGCAAGCCATATTTAAGTGGTTACAGTTGTGTGAGTTAGGCACTGTAGAGGGTATATGTGCCTGGACGGTGTCATTTGTAATGCTGTTATAATTCATTGGTAGTGTTAAATCTCACATGTCACTGTTGGTATGTGTGACCAGAGTCCCAGAGGAGCCACACTGAGGTTACTCAATTAGGATAAACTGCAAAGAAGGAGGCAGACAATCCCCAAAACTGGTGGATATTCTGATACTTAGATTTACCAAACCAGCACAAAACAGCTTCTATAATACCTTACTGGTTACCCAGCACCAACAACACAGTTCCTTTAAAGCAACCCAGCCTTAGGCCTCCACCCAGACACCCAAGTCAAATATGATGAGGATTACTGAAAATCTTATTCATCGTATAAGAATGTTCTACTAATCCCAAAGGACGGGACACATTACCTCCCAGGATAATGAATATTTACCCAAATACACGTACTGCTGGGGGTTTGCAGAGGTCTTCCAGGGGGTACATCAACTCATCTAGCTATTTGCCTTGTTTTACAACGGGCTCCATAAAAAGCACTAGCAAAATAAGTACACAGACTAACACGGCTGCTACTCTGAAACCAGCAAAATAAGTATAAGCTAAAATTTCATACAGACAATGACTTGTTTATACTGCTTTATGTATTATACTGTACACTGAAATGTACAATATTTATATTCCAATTGATATATATATATAAAACTAATTTGCTGGGAAGTCGTGCCCATTTTTCATTCTCTGTGTGGCTTTGATGATCTTGTCTATGCAGTTCTCAGAAACTCTACAGGGAGTGAGCAAACTAGCGATTACCAAATAAGAACCAGACTCCTCAGCCCAAACACTGAACTAAATCTTTTAGAAGGTTTGGTTTAGTTCAGAGGTTCTCAACCTTTTTCTTTTTGAACCCCCCCAACCACTCTATAAAAACTCCACAGCCCACTTGTCATAAATATAAAGGGAAGGGTAACCACCTTTCTGTATACAGAACTATAAAATCCCTCCTGGCCAGAGGCAAAACCCCTTCACCTATAAAGGTTTAAGAAGCTAAGATAACCTCGCTGGCACCTGACCAAAATGACCAATGAGGAGACAAGATACTTTCAAAGCTGGAAGGTGGGGATGGGGGACAACAAAGGGTCTGTCTGTCTGTGTGATGCTTTTGCTGGGAACAGATCAGGAATGCTCTTCAGAACTCCTCAGAACTTTTGTTAAATTAGTAAGTAATCTAGCTAGAAATGCGTTAGATTTCCTTTTGTTAAATGGCTGGTAAAATAGGTTGTGCTGAATGGAATGTAGATTCCTGTTTTTGCGTCTTTTTGTAACTTAAGGTTTTGTCTAGAGGGATTCCCTATGTTTTGAATCTGATTACCCTGTAAGGTATTTGCCATCCTGATTTTACAGAGGTGATTCTTTTACTTTTTCTTTAATTAAAATTCTTCTTTTAAGAACCTGATTGATTTTTCATTGTTCTTAAGATCCAAGGTTTGGGTCTGTGTTCACCCATGCAAATTGGTGAGAATTTTTATCAAGCCTTCCCCAGGAAAGGGGGTGTAGAGCTTGGGGGGATATTTTGGGGGGAAGATATCTCCAAGTGGGCTCTTTCCCTGTTCTTTGTTTAACACGCTTGGTGGTGGCAGCATAGGACAAGGACAAGGACAAGGCAAAGTTTGTACCTTGAGGAAGTTTTAACCTAAGCTGGTAAGAATAAGCTTAGGGGTTCTTTCATGCAGGTCCCCACATCTGTACCCTAGAGTTCAGAGTGGGGAAGGAACCTTGACACCAACTGTGCCACAACAACTGGTTTTCCATATATAAAAGACAGAGCCAGCATTATGGGGTAGCAAGCAAGGCAGTTGCCTGGGGCCCCATACCACAAGGGCCCCTGCGAAGCTAAGTTGCTCAGGGTTTGGCTTCAGCCATGGTGGCAGGGCTCAGGGCCCCAGGCTTCAGCCCCATGCAATGGGGTTTGGCTTTCTGCTTTCGGCCCAGGGGTGAAAGTAACTTAAAGGATTTTACCAGTACGCCGGAGTCCTGAGGGGGGCGTGGCCTCAACCCGAAGAGGTGTGGCCTCAACCGGAAGAGGCGGGGCTCCGGCTGTGGCTGGGAGCCCCAGGGCTTTTAAATCACCCTGGAGCTACCAGCTGCAGAGGCGGCTGAGAGCCCCAGGGCTCGGGGTGAATTAAAGGGCCTGGGGCTCTGGCCGCCGTGCAGCTCCGAGCCCTTTAAATCTCTGCTATCCCGGGGTAGCGGCGGCTGGGCTCCGGCTGTGATTTAAAGGGCCTGGGGCTCCCTGCAGCAGCTGGAGCCCCATGCCCTTTAAATCACTGCTGGGAAAGCTGGTCCAGCACGGCATACTGGCTCTTGCCGATATGCTGTACCAGACCATACCAGCTTACTTTCACCTCTGCATGGGCCCCAGTGAATCCAACACTGGCCATACTTGGTGGACCTCCTGGAACCTGATCGCGGCCCCACAAGGGGGTGCCAGACCCATGGTTGAAGAACCGCTGGTTTAGTTAATTAATTTCATCTCCCTTCTCCGTAGCATACATATTTGATTAAGCTTTGTTTTAACTTTCAAGCTCCATTGTGGTCATAACTGGTCAGCAATATCTGTTGGGTCAGTTTTTGTGTCTTAAAATCATATGTTGCAGGGTCAGAGGTACCCAGTGCATTTTGGAATATCATATGAGGAAGTTCAGTGAGAAGAGTGGGGAAATATTGTAGGGAGCATAGGGGCAGGATGAACAATGGAATACACTAGCTCCAGCCAGAAAGCTGATTATATTCCAAAGAAGGAAGGAGAGAGGGAGGATTTGGGATCACATAAATGTAGCTGTAAAGGGGAGGGAAAGGTAAGGAGAAAGTAGTGTGGGGATGAGAGAGAGAGAGAGAGAGGAATTGAATATGAAGAAGAGTGAGAAAGGGAGTAGATTTCATCATCTCTATTAGGCATAACCTTCTTCAGTTCATTGACAAACCAAGATGGCTCACTGAGTAGATTGGTAAAGTACTTCCTAATCAAACAAGGGAACTTTAATCTTCAAGCAATTATACATCATTCCAGTTGCTCAGGATACTCAGTAAAATCATTATTCATTGCCCTTCAAGAGATTATTATCCTGTATTAAATCTCACATTTCTGAAGGTTCTAAAGACTGAATCATCCTGAAAGATTGAAAGGTAACAGTTTCAACAAAGAATTATTTAGCTAAAATAGATGTGACGAGTGAAATTTAAGTGCTTTTATTAATCCCTCTTTAAGGAACCTTCTCAAATTTAATCAACAGTCACAGCGGAGGATGGTTACAGATTTATGACCTTTTAAAAATATAAAATGTACTATGTTAATGAAGCCACATTCCCTCTGTTTTCTTTGGGAATGGAGAGCACAAGTCATTGTTTCAACTGACCAGAGCTTGGTAGGAGAACCAGGGTTGGGGAGGGGCAAAGGTAGCTTTATCCCACCTCTTTCCCTCCCCTGTTCTGGGCCTGGTGTAGAACAGTCACAGCTGCCCTTTCTTGCCCCTAGGTGCCAGAGTGCAGTCCACCCAGAGCTCATTTCCCCAGGAATGGCCTCTCTGTCAAGGACAGTTGTGGGCGGTTGATGTAGAGCTAGGTACAGCCATGTCACGACACACCCTATACTGGAGGCATTTCCTTGTGGCTAGTTAAGGTGGCTTCAACATTCCTTTAAAACACCAAAGCTGGCCTGGGGGAACCACAAATTGAACCCAGAGTTTGTAACTTACTTAATATACGGAACTGTATGTTTCCTTCTGTTTTAAATGTTCTGTTTGTCTGATTTTGTCCTAAGTAAATAAAAATTCTAATTCCCAGGAAAGATTGTCAATACTCAGGATCACATTTTGGGACTTTACAGATGACGTGATTTCCCAAACTTTAAATATCTTGCTTCAAAACACCACTACTTTGGTACCATTCCCTGATATGCATAAAAGCCTAACTATATTTCATTTTATGAAGCACAGAGGTAAAGAAAGCTAAAAGTATATTGTTGGGATAAAATCATACGTTAATTAAACATTTCCCTACTAGCACCTTATTTTTACCAATGACATGTTTGCTGTTAAAGATTTCCATACATTTAATTCTGCTTGTTTTACTTTTTGGTATTCCACTGAAAAATGAAACTGGTGGACTGACCACTTTCAGTTGTGAAAATATATCATTTCACTACCCTCAGGTCCATCTTTAGAGGAGGGCAACATGGGCGACTGCCCAGGGCACCGTGGTTGGGGGTGCCCTAGTGCTTAATGTGTAATGAAAGACATGCTGGAGCTCAGCCCTGGCACAAAGTAAGCACTGGCTGGGTGGCCGGAGAGCAGTGGCTGCTGTCTGGGTGCCCAGCTCTGAAGGCAGCACCATTGCCAGCAGCAGCGTAGAAGTAGGAATGGCATGGTGTGATATTGTCCCAGGGGAGGCCTGGGGTGCAAGGCCACGGAAGGATGAATGGACTAAAGGTGGATAGAAAGTTGGCTAGATTGTCGGGCTCAACGGGTAGTGATCAATGGCTCCATGTCCAGTTGGCAGCCGGTATCAAGCGGAGTGCCCCAAGGGTCGGTCCTCGGGCCAGTTTTATTCAATATCTTCATTAATGATCTGGAGGATGGTGTGGATTGCTCCCTCAGCAAGTTTGCAGATGACACTAAACTGGGAGGAGAGGTAGATACGCTGGAGGGTAGGGATAGGATACAGAGGGCCCTAGACAAATTACAGGACTGGGCCAAAAGAAATCTGATGAGGTTCAATAAGGACAAGTGCAGAGTCCTGCACTTAGGATGGAAGAATCCCATGCACTGCTACAGACTACGGACTGAATGGCTAGGCAGCAGTTCTGCAGAAAAGGACCTAAAGGTTATAGTGGACGAGAAGCTGGATATGAGTCAACAGTGTGCCCCTGTTGCCAAGAAGGCCAATGGCATTTTGGGATGTATAAATAGGGGCATTGCCAGCAGATAGAGGGACATGATTGTTCCCCTCTATTCGACATTGGTGAGGCCTCATCTGGAGTACTGTGTCTAGTTTTGGGCCCCACACTATGTCAAGGTTCCTTCCCCACTCTGAACTCTAGGGTACAGATGTGGGGACCTTCATGAAAAACCCCCTAAGCTTATTTTTACCAGCTTAGGTTAAAACTTCCCCAAGGTACAAACTATTTTACCTTTTGCCCTTGGACTTTATTGCTGCCACCACCAAGCGTCTAACAAATATATAACCGGGAAAGAGCCCACTTGGAAACATCTTTCCCCCCAAAATCCTCCCAAACCCGACACCCCCTTTCTTGGCGAAGGCTTGAGAAAAATCCTCACCAATTTGCATAGGTGAACACAGACCCAAACCCTTGGATCTTAAGAACAATGAAAAAGCAATCAGGTTCTTAAAAGAAGAATTTTTAATTGAAGAAAAAGTAAAAGAATCACCTCTGTAAAATCAGGATGGTAAATACCTTACAGGGCAACCAGATTCAACATATAGAGAATCCCTCTAGGCAAAACCTTATGTTACAAAAAGACAAAAAAACAGGAATATATATTCCATTCAGCACAACTTATTTTATCAGCCATTTAAACAAAACAGAATCTAATGCATATCTAACTAGATTGCTTATTAGTCCTTTACAGGAGTTCGGACCTGCATTCCTGCTCTGGTCCCGGCAAAAGCAACACACAGACTGAGAGAAACTTTGTTTCTCCCCCCCTCCAGCTTTGAAAATATCTTGTCTCCTCACTGGTCATTTTGGTCAGGTGCCAGCGAGGTTATCCTAGCTTCTTAACCCTTTATAGGTGAAAGGGCTTTTCCTCTGGCCAGGAGGGATTTAAAGGGGTTTACCCTTCCCTTTATATTTATGACACGCCCCCCAAATCACAGGTAGGGTGAAACGCTGGCTGTGATTTCTTCCTGGAGCTCTGTGTCAATGGAGTGGTATGCCCGTTCAGTCAGTCCTTGGGTGGCTGAGAATGTCGGTGCGTAGCTAGTGCACAGCTCCTTGATCTGCTGTCGCTGCATATGCCCAAGGGTCATGGAGAGGTTCACCTCTTCCACACCACCACCACTTTTCCCTTCGTCATAGACACCTTCAGGCCACTCAGTGTCATCTCCTTCCTGGGCTGTAAACTGACAAACCATTAATTTCTCTGGAATAAAAGGGCTTTAGAGAATTAATATGGTGCACCTTTGGCTTTTAGTTGGAGGTGAGAAATGCTATGAGATAATTAGCTCCCAGGCGCTTCTGGACCGTGAATGGCCCTTCCCACGACGCTTCCATTTTATGGGCCTGGCGTGCCTTTAAGACCATGACCTGGTCCCCTACTTTGAAGGAATGCTTGCTGGCATGTTTATCAAACCAGGCTTTTTCTTCTTTTTGAGCATCCTGTAGGTTTTCTTTAACAAGGGCTAAAGAGGTTCGGATGGTGTTTTGTAGGTTGGTTACAAAGTCCAGAATGTTAGTTCCTGGAGAAGGTGTAAACCCCTCCCATTGCTGCTTCACCAACTGTAATGGCCCCTTAACCTCGCAGCCATATACAAGTTCAAATGGTGAAAACCTTAAACTGGGATGTGGTACAGATCCGTAGGCAAAGAGCAACTGCTGCAACACTAGGTCCCAATCATTGGAGTGCTCATTTATGAATTTACGTATCATGGCCCCCAAAGTCCCATTAAATTTCTCCACCAGGCCATTTGTTTGATGATTGTAAGGGGTGGCAACAAGTGATTCACCCCATGAGCTTCCCAAAGGCCTTTCATAGTTCCTGCCAGGAAATTAGTTCCTGCATCTGTGAGGATGTCGGAGGGCCAGCCTACTCTGGCAAAAATGTCTGCTAGTGCCTGGCAAACACTTTTAGCCCTGGTGTTGCTTAGAGCTACTGCTTCCAGCCATCGGGTGGCAAAATCCATGAAAGTCAGGATGTACTGCTTTCCTCTGGGTGTCTTTTTTGGAAAAGGATCCAGAATATCCACAGCTACTCGCTGAAATGGGACCTCAATGATGGGGAGTGGCTGGAGAGGGGCTTTGACCTGGTCTTGGGGTTTTCCCACTCTTTGGCATACCTCACAAGACCGGACATAGGTAGAGACATCCTTGCCCATTCCCTCCCAGTGGAATGACCTCCCCAAATGGTCTTTGGTCCTGTTCACACCAGCATGGCCACTAGGATGATCATGGGTTAAGCTCAAGAGCTTTACCCGATACTTAGTTGGAACTACCAACTGTCTCTGAGGTTGTCAGTCTTCCTGGTGTCCACCAGAAAGAGTTTCCTTGTATAAAAGTTCTCTTTCTACAACCAACCTGGATCAATTAGAAGAGCTGAGAGGTGGTGGGTTGTTTCGGGCCGCCATCCAAGCTCTCTGGAGGCTTTCATTTGCTTCCTGTTTGGTCTTGAATTCTTCCCTTGATACTGGAGACATCAGTTCCTCATTGGATTGTGGACCTAGGCTTAGTCCCTCTGGAAGCGATGTAGGGGATGGGGCTGTTTCCGTTGACTGTGAACCGCTCTCCGCTGGTGCACTACGTTGGGGTTCAGGCTCCGGCTGAGCCTCTTGTGTAGGGTTATCGGCTGCTGCCGGTTCAGGTTTGGTGGGGCCCTCTGGTGTTGGGATTGCAAGTACTGGATTCAGTGCTGGCAGTGAGTCTGGTGCTTGTTGTTCCACCAGTTCCGGTTCTGGGACTGGCTCTGTCTGGGTCTCTGGGACTGGATCCACTACTGCTGTTGCAGGTCCGGTTCCATCACCTCTGACCGGGTCCCGGTAGAAGTTTCCGGAACACAGCTAGGCGTGACGGCTTGCTTAGCCTGGCTGCGGGTGACCATTCCCACCCTCTTGGCCAGCTTCACATGATTAGCCAAGTCTTCCCCCAACAGCATGGGGATGGGATAATCATCATAGACTGCAAAAGTCCATGTTCCTGACCAGCTCTTGTACTGAACAGGCAATTTGGCTGTAGGCAAATTGAAAGAGTTGGACTTGAAGGGTTGAATTGTCACTTGGATCTCTGGGTCAATTAAATTGGGGTCCACTAAGGAAGCATGGATAGCCGACACTTGTGCTCCGGTGTCCCTCCATGCGGTGACCTTCTTCCCGTCCACACTCACAGTTTCCCTCTGTGGGTATCTGAGAGGTATCTGGGCCTGAGGACCTCTGATGTGATTCCAGTGCAATGAACTGTAATCTGTTGGAGTTCTTGGGGTAGTTGGCCTTTACATGCCCCGGCTCGTTACATTTAAAACATCGTCCAGATGATGGGTCACTGGGGCGAGGTGGGTTCCTGGAGAACAGTGTGGCAGGATGATAAGGTGTCTGGAGTATTCCTTGGTGTGTAGTTGGGACCTTGGACTGCCCCCAGCAGGGTGTGGTCCGCTCCAACTGCGACCAGGGTTGTTCCTCTCTCCTCCCTCCAACCATTTTGTTCCGTCTTGCCCCGCCTCTCTGGTGGTCTGGGATTGCTCGTATCGATCAGCATAAGAAGCAAGACTTTCTGCTGAGTCCATTTCCTTATCCCATAAACACTGTTTTATTTCCTCGTTGGACATATTCAGGAATTGTTCCTGTGCTATCAAATCACCACATTCCATCAAAGCTAGTGACACCCCTTCCTTGGACCCTTTTATCTAACAGATCCTTCATCTGATTTAGATAAGCCACATTACTTAGTCCAGGCCCTCTCTTAAGGGTTTGAAATTTTACTCTGTACATTTCAGATGTAATTTGAAATTGCTTTAAAACCAAATCCTTTAACTTATTATAGTCAGAAGCCTCATCAATAGGCATCTTATTGAATATGTCCAGAGCTCTTCCAGTTAATTTTGCGACCAATGTAGTCATCTTGTGAGCTTCAGGAATTTTATGGAGAGTGCACAGTCTCTCAAAGGTGAGAAAATATTCAGCAATATCACTGGATTCATCATACTGTAGACATAGACGCTCCCATTTGTGGATTATTGGGGAAGGATGGTTAGGGTTATCCAGTAGATTCCACTCAACCTTTGCCTTCTCCATCTCCAGTGCATGCTTCCTCTCTTTTTCCTTCTCCGCCTCAGCATGCTTCCTCTCTTTTTCCTTTTCCTCCATTTCTTTTTCCCTTGCCTCCATAGCTCTCCTGTGGGCAGCCTCTTGGTTTTTTTTTTCTACCTCCATAGCTCTCCTGTGGGCAGCCTCCCTTTCCTCCTCAGCATGCTTGCATTCTTTTTCCTTTGTCTCCATAGCTCTCCCGTAGGCAGCCTCTTGGGCTTTTTCCTTTTCCTCCATTTCTTTTTTCTTTGCCTCCGTAGCTCTCCTGTGGGCAGCCTCTTTGGCTATTTCCTTGGTTTTTGTCATATTTGCCTCTCTGTTTTTACCTAACTTTACACCCGAGGGTTAGAAATAAAACAAACAACAAACAAACAAACAAACTTGGTTTGTCAAAATATATATATATATATATATATCAGTTGTGCTGTAACCGTATTCCTATGTTCTCTGATAGTGATTGTCAGCCTACAGAAAAATCCAGAAAAACCCCCCTAACACCTTTGTCTCCGGGCAAATAGACAGAAAACCCCTCTAGTTGCTCTTAGGTAAAAAAAGAAAAAATCAACTTCAGGTCTGTGAAGACTTGTGAATTTCCCTGCAGGAGGTTAACTACCCTGCCTTTAGGTAGAGAAAACTCCAGCTCACAAAACACAATTCCCTTTTGTCTCTGCTCTGGCCCCCAAGCAGAGACAAAAAAACTCTAACTGCTTTCATCTTAAAACCTGCTTTCCAGCAGCCCAAAGAAAAAAAAAATATTTCCTTTTAAAAAATCCTTGCTTCTGGTTCAAAAAATCTCAAATTGATCACAAAATGATTTCAAGTTAATCCCACGGCTACCACCATGTCAAGGTTCCTTCCCCACTCTGAACTCTAGGGTACAGATGTGGGGACCTGCATGAAAAGCCCCCTAAGCTTATTTTTACCAGCTTAGGTTAAAACTTCCCCAAGGTACAAACTATTTTACCTTTTGCCCTTGGACTTTATTGCTGCCACCACCAAGTGTGTCTAACAAATATATAACTGGGAAAGAGCCCACTTGGAAACGTCTTTCCCCCCAAAATCCTCCCAAACCCTACACCCCCTTTCCTGGGGAAGGCTTGAGAAAAAACCTCACCAATTTGCATAGGTGAACACAGACCCAAACCCTTGGATCTTAAGAACAATGAAAAAGCAATCAGGTTCTTAAAAGAAGAATTTTAATTGAAAAAAGAGTAAAAGAATCACCTCTATAAAATCAGGATGGTAAATACCTTACAGGGTAATCAGATTCAACACATAGAGAATCCCTCTAGGCAAAACCTTAAGTTACAAAAAGACACAAAAACAGGAATATACATTCCATTCATACAAGGGGAAATAAATATTTGATTATTTGCACCTCTGGCTTTTGAAAGCATGGGGCATGTTAACAGTCTTGGGTCTTGGATTGAATCCGTGCTGTAGAGAAGAGAAGGGACACATTTTAATATAATTCTTAAGAGAACTGTGCCAGAAACAAATGCCATTTTTTGGAGTATAAAGACTGTCACTGTTGTTTCTGCAGCCAGGTGGTTAGTGTGTGTAGAGGGGGAGGACGCTGACATTTCACATGCCTTACTCCTAAATTTCTGAGTAAATTGGCCCTTAATTTTGGTTCTATTTAATCTACGTACCATTACTTTCCTTTTATTTACATTAGTGTACCCAGAAGAGAGATTATTTTGAAATGTAGCAACAGGTTATTCTGTCTTTTCTAACTCTCACATACATACCTGGAGGAAATATTACTATTTCTTTCATTTAACATACAGAAGAATGTCCCAATGATTGCAGCAAATAGTAAGGGAGGATCAAAAGACTCAAAATGTGCTTCTCAGACAGCTTTAAATTTATTTTTTGTTTTCCTGATCTGTCTCTCCCTATGCCCACCTTATAATTATAAAGAATTATTAATTAACATTTGTATTGTGGAAGTTCCTGGAGGCCAATGAGATCGGGGACCCATTGTTCTGTACAAACATATTGAAAATGACGGACCTTGCTCTAAAGAGCCTAGAATATAAAAGACAAGACATTAGAAATGGGTTGAGGTGAGGTGAAGAATAAAAAAGGATGTGCACAACTCTTGGCCTTTGAGGAGCAGTAACACAGCTTGGCACTTGACTTATTGTCAGGTTTCAGTTTACTACATGCATTGTAGAAAAGGGTGAGTTTTCAGAAAGGACCCGAAGGAGGATAAGATGGGGGCCTTATGGATTTGGATTGGGAGCTTTTCGCACTTGTAGGGACCAGGATGAGAGAGAGTGTGTGAAAATGGTTGTTGAGAAGTAGAGAATCAGGGCACTCGAGGCTGGCATCATTAACAGAGTGAAGGTGGCCATTGACCTTGCGCTAAGATAAAAGGTAAGATAGGCCAGGCCGAGCTAAACTGTGAAGGGTGTGGAAAGTAAGGACAAGAAATCTGAGTTACAAGAGGGGTAACTAGTGGAGGGACGTAAAAGAGGAATGACAGACTGAGTCAGGAAGAAGACTTTAGCAGTCATTTTGAATGGGCTTATGGGCAGTGAGGTTGCAGGCATCAAGGCTAGAGAAGAGGAACTCAGAGTAGTAAAGGTGCGAGATGATGAGGGATTAGACAAGAGTTTTGGCAGTGTGGATAGAAAGGAAACATTGAATCGTGGAGATATGCAGGAAGAAGTGGAGAGATTTATACTCACTGGATGTGAGGAAGGAAGGAAAGAGAGGGTCAGTTCAAAGTTGAAGCTAGGACTATGGATCCAAGTGACAGGGAGAACAGTGGTATTGTCCACCGCAACAGAGGAAAATAGAGAGTTCCAGGGAAAAGATCAGCAGCTGTGTTTTGGCCACATAAAGTTTCATTTTGAGGTTAGACATCCACAAAAACATGTCAGAAAGACTGGCCAAGATTTTAGTCTGGATGTGGTCGAGCAGAGAGGTAACTTTGTGAGCCACGGACATGAAGATAGTATTCAAAGACATGCTTGCAAATGAAATCGCTTGCCTGTTGGATGGGGGAGGAGAAAGAAGGTAACATCCCTAACTCTGTGTTCTAATGTTTGGTGCTCTTTTGTGTGTCACACATTTTACTGGTGAGGATTTCTGGGTTCTACCGTATATTTTTTGTAATTAATAATTAAATACTTTTACAATTAACACAGTTATCGCAGCTACGTACAAAGGACTGAAGCACTGTACTTGCAAAAAAGGACAAGTGAATTTTAATTATATGGCATTTTAATATAGATCTTGGTATGAACTAGGGAACACACTTGGAAAATCTATATGCCTTATATTCACAGCAAGTCTGTATTGCATTAATAGAAAATGTCTTACATTTAAACAGTACTTTTCACCCTGTAACATCTCAGATCTCTATATAAACATTACAAAAAAATTAGAGCCATATCCTGACATTGATCTGTGGGAGTTCTATGAAAAAAGGATCCTAGCCTTTTATGTATGTAAAGAATGTGTGGTTGCCTAAACAATACTTTTCATTACTGTTAATCAAAAACTACGTAATACAGCAGATAAAGCCTTTATTTCTTATTTCAAAGATAGTGAGTTGAAATACTGTTAATACTCTGCTTCTCTCATCATTTCTGATCACTTTTTTTCTATCAGTTCTTGTGTCTCTTATTTCTTTAGAAATCTGCTCCAAAATATTGCACATGTTTAGGGGTGGGAATGGAGGTTGGGAGAAGAAACATAGGGAAAAAACATAGCTTAACTATGTGAAAAGATATTAGTCATTTGAATGACCATATTAAATATGACACATCTTTTTGGTCTAGCTTTGATTCCCCATTCCTTAATTCAGAGTTTCCATGTGTGGGTTCATAAACCTGTGGAGAGCGGACCTTGTTTTAAAAAAAATTCTCACTAGTGCAGCTGCACCAATGGTAGCAATGGTGGGAGTATTAGAAGGTCTGTGGAGGCCATTTTAAACCACTCATTCATCTAGACTTCTTCTGAGGAGGATTAGGTTACACTAAGTTGGAAGAAAAAGTAGTGTTGTGTCGAAATAGCCTAATAACATTTTAATTCTCTTGATCACTTAGATGACATCTACAGAGCAATGTGCACCCATGTCTTATCTTGCATGCCCAGGGGCACATGTTAGCCAAGCCAGCCTCTGAGAGTCTATGCTGCAAAGCTGCACACACTCCATACCCCACGTACCTGCATCTTCAGTGACCCTGCAGTTACACATGTTTGACACTAGGATTTCTAGACATGTATCCCAGGGTTTATAGAGCTCGATCCTCCAGGCAAAATTTCCATCTTCAACAAGACTTTTGCCTGAATTAGGACTGAAGGATGGGGTCCTTTAACCAATTCAGACATGCCTGTATTTGAGGATATCACACTTTCTTTTTAAATATGGCTGAACTGTTTCCCACTGTCCCTAATTTGTCCTTTTTATCTGTGAAATAGTAAATTCCATTTATACCGTATTGGTGGCTAAGATGAGATAAGTGAATATTTGACGAGTATTGTCTATTTAAGTTAACCTTAGACCTAGATACGCTGGAGGGGAGGGATAGGATACAGAAGGACCTAGACAAATTGGAAGATTGGGCCAAAAGAAATCTAATGAGGTTCAATAAGGATAAGTGCAGGGTCCTGCACTTAGGATGGAAGAATCCAATGCACCGCTACAGACTAGGGACCGAATGGCTCGGCAGCAGTTCTGCGGAAAAGGACCTAGGGGTGACAGTGGACGAGAAGCTGGATATGAGTCAGCAGTGTGCCCTTGTTGCCAAGAAGGCCAATGGCATTTTGGGATGTATAAGTAGGGGCATAGCGAGCAGATCGAGGGACGTGATCGTTCCCCTCTATTCGACACTGGTGAGGCCTCATCTGGAGTACTGTGTCCAGTTTTGGGCCCCACACTACAAGAAGGATGTGGATAAATTGGAAAGAGTACAGCGAAGGGCAACAAAAATGATTAGGGGTCTAGAGCACATGACTTATGAGGAGAGGCTGAGGGAGCTGGGATTGTTTAGTCTGCAGAAGAGAAGAATGAGGGGTGATTTGATAGCTGCTTTCAACTACCTGAAAGGGGGTTTCAAAGAGGATGGCTCTAGACTGTTCTCAATGGTAGCAGATGACAGAACGAGGAGTAATGGTCTCAAGTTGCAATGGGGGAGGTTTAGATTGGATATTAGGAAAAACTTTTTCACTAAGAGGGTGGTGAAACACTGGAATGCGTTACCTAGGGAGGTGGTAGAATCTCCTTCCTTAGAGGTTTTTAAGGTCAGGCTTGACAAAGCCCTGGCTAGGATGATTTAACTGGGACTTGGTCCTGCTTTGAGCAGGGGGTTGGACTAGATGACCTTCTGGGGTCCCTTCCAACCCTGATATTCTATGATTCTATGATTCTAAATTATCTATTATAGCAGAGAAATGACTGATGAATTACACAGCAAACTCTTTTACCCTGTAATTCGGTAAGTTTTGTCATTGTCACTTAAATGTAGATTTCTATTGGTTCATATGGGCTTCTTACTGTCTAGGTTTGCTCTTAGCTTTTACCTGTTGTTTGTTTAACAAATATCTGGTACATACTGTACCTGCTCAGAGCCTTGAGTTTCTAGTATATCAGAATCCTGAACTAAGTGCAGCAGGAAGAAAGATGAAAGCCATAAAAAGAGATATTCTGAAGGCCATAACATCACCAAATGCTCAGGAAAAATTACTAGTTGCAACATGTGAAGTTACATTTTATATATACTGACACCTAAGCCATATGTCAAAGTCAGTAATGCTTGATAATTCATAACATTTTAAGACCTGTATATTAAAACTACTCTACATAATCTTTTAATTAGTGCTCTTGTTAGTTACTGCAAGGTAATGTGACAAAATTCAAACAGCTTAATAATCTCCAAGAAACGTAAACTAGGCTTTTCTATTTTTATATCACTGCAATATTTTGGATTTCCTTTCTTCGTTTTAAAATACTCAAGCACTGCTTTAATAATTGTTGAAAGCTAGTAATAGCTCTTTCTTTTGAATAGTCTGAGAGGCACTGACAACGCTTGAAAAGAATTTCCTCACTGGCTTTCATATATGCAGTTACTTAAACCTGAGGATCAGTAGTTCCTTTAGGCCCGCCTTCAAAAAAAAAAAAAAAAAGAAGAAGAAGAAGAAAGAAAAACAGCCAAAGAGGAAAGAAGAAACTACAAATACAGGCAGACAATCATAGACAGATGTGGAATGGAGCTATTGGATTACCCTGCCCATCTTCAGAATGGGAACCCTGTTTTAATCTTGTAGCCTTTCCTGCACATGTATTAATGTTGGCAACATATCTCTCAGATGTATGCTATATAGAGTATTCTGAACTTTCAGGACTAGATTGCTCTGGTCATTAGCATGGGTGTACAAGCAGCCTTCACCCCTCCTGCCCCATTGTACCCTCCCAACTAAATGGCCAGGGATTTGGCAATCCTGCACTGTTCTCTTTTTGCAATCCAAAAGAGGCAGCCCTAAGGGAAGCAGGGAAGAGGTGGGATCATTTTTTCTCCCCAACCCAAACTGACCCACTGAGCTGGCTAGTCACAAGAGGACAGGTGGCACTATCCCAAAGGATAGTTCAGTATGCAAACTCCCTCTTCACACCAGGAAGTTTTAGGAGACATTGCACACAGTCCCTATGGAGTGCCTCTTGGGGTAGAGCAGCTACACACCATCTCCTTCTCAGGGCTGTCGAATTTTCATAGCTGTAGTTAAATGCCACAATGTAACCCACGTGTTTTAAAATATGGATTGAAAGCAACATCACATGGGAATTGCATCCGGTATTCCTTAAGGAAACAAAAACAGGAGCTGGAGAAATTACCAAATCTGGGGAATCATAGAAATGTAGGACTGGAAGGGACCTCAGTAGGTCATCTAATCCAGTTCTCTGCACTCAAAACTACACAATACCTACACTATTCCTGAGAGGTGTTTGTCTAACCTCTCCTTAAAAACCTCCAATGATGGAGATTCCACAACCTCCCTAGGCAATTTGTTCTAGTGATTAAATGATCTGAAAGGAATTTTTCCTAATGTTCTTCCTAAACCTCCCTTGCTACAATTTAAGCCCATTGCTTCTTTTCCTATCCTCGGAGGTTAACAAGAACAATTTTTCACTCTGCTCCTTATAATAACCTTTTATGTAGTTGAAAACTGTTTCTCATGTCCCCTCTCAGTCTTCCCTTCTCCAGACTAACCAAACCCAGTTTTTTCAATCTTCCCTCAAACGTCATGTTTTCTAGACCTTTGATCATTTTTGTTGCTCTCCTCTGGACTTTCTCCAATTTGTCCACATCTTTCCTGAAATGTGACACCCAGAACTGGACACAATACTCCAGCTGAGGCCTGACCATCACGGAGTAGAGTGGAAGAATTACTTCTTGTATCTTGCTTACAATACACCTGCTAATATACACCAGAGCGATGTTTGCTTTTTTTGCAACAGTGTTATACTCAGGGGTAAAAGTAAGCCGGTACGGGCCAGGATGTTGTACCAGTAAAAAGCGGCCGCCAGGACCGGCCTTTACCCAGCTGACTTTAAAGCGCTGAAGTGGTTTGAATTTCACAAAGTAACATTTTTATTTCAGGTTGCTCAGCTCCTTCTTGTGTTTCTCTGTGGTTCTTCATTGATTACAGGCAAATGCTTTAATAAAATATCTGCCAGATTTTCAAATAGTGAAGTGGATCTTCTTAGATCAGTGGATCAGTATTTTCCCTAGATAGCTACATACAATATTTGCCTTCTCCTGTCTTCCATAAAGTACTGGTCCATGGCTAAGTTTTATTATGAAATTCAAAATAATAATAAATGAATAAGAACTAATTTGGGTGGCAAATTGCTCAGCCTCCATTCGCTGCAATATTTTGTTATGCAACCTTCATAATGTTGACGATATTTTGAGTGCACAGTGTTCTGTAGCAATCAGTTTAAAAATTTGAATGCTATCAAAGTACTATTACTTGTTAAAAAATGGGATTACATTCAACAGGTGGACTAAGCTTTAAGAATGTGTTTTACTTACTAACACCTTATGTGCCTGGCCCTTTATTCAATGCCTGAGGCTACATTAGTATGGAAGGTTTTTTTGTTTGTTTTTCAATAAGTGACAATAGACAGTAAGACATAGTAGAACCTATGTCGCAGGTCATATGAGTGTCATTCTGCTGTTATTGGACTAAAAGCAGTTGCAGAGCCAGTTTTGCAACTAGGGAAGATGGATCACCAGTGGTGGCTCCATCTTTCCCTGCCCCCCACCACACTTGGGCTTTGGCCCCCATCCCGAGTGAACTCCTCTGGGTGTCAATCCAAATGGCATCCTAAGGTGCAGGAGGAGCTGCACCGGACCGGGGAGGGGGGGGCCTGACATGAGGATAGGAGGGGGGGATATGCAATACAAGGGTGGATCAGTAGGGGAGATAGTACAGAGGGACTGGAGTCTGGACTCAGGGTGGGGTTGGGACTAGGACCTGGAGAGAGGCCAAGACACAGGGGCCAGATGGGGTGGGATTCAGGATACAGTGGGGGAGAAATGGGATGGGGGGACTAGAACATTGGGGGCAGATGGTGGGTTTAGGAAAGCAGGGGGCAGGAAAGAGATCATGGGTAGGTAGGACACCGGGGCAGATGGGGCAGGACTAAGGTGACCAGATGTCCTGTTTTTAAAGGGACAGTCCCATTTTTGGGGACTTTTTCTTATATGGGCGCCTATTACCCCATCTGTTTTTTTCACAGTTGCTATCTGGTCACCCTAGGCAGGACAATAGAGCAAAGTGACATGGCGGGCAGGATCTGAGGGGCAGATGTAGGGGGAGGACATGCTGGGGCAGGACCCTGGGGAAAGGGTGGGATAGATGGGGGGACAGGACACAGGGTGGAAGAAGTGCTAGGACACAGGTGGAGATGGGAGTCAGGAAGGCTAAGGCAGGGGGTTAGGATGCGGGAGAAAGGGGGGCTTGGATGGGGTAGATGGAATGGGGGGGTGGAGAATGGCAGGAGGACTAGGGCAGGGAGAGATGGGAGGCAGGGGATGCAACTTACTGGTCACTGCCTACTCTGGGAGGCCCCTTGTCCTCGGGATCGTCCAGGGACAGTCTGCAGATGTCAGGCCAGGCTGTGGGCTTCCCTTGCAGGCCGGGCCCTTCAACCATGTGGTCCATGCCAAGGCCACTGAGTGTGTGTTAATGTGTGCATGCAGGGAACATACCATGTGCACCCTGTTGATGTGTATTAACAGTGTGCTAATGTGGTTTGTTCTAGTCTCACTTCAAAGATGTCTAGATCAAAGCGCATTGAGGAACTGTTAATGTGCGTTAGGGTGCACATGGACAGTTAGTCCACACCATGGCAGGCTGTTACGGGGTATATCACACCATAACTTGCTGTAAATCTGCCACCTGAGGCAGCTGCCCTACTTGCCTATGCCAAGAACAGCCTTTGCGTACACCTCCTTTTGTCAATTGCATAATATGCTTGAAAAGGGGACACCTAAAGGCTGCCGAGGTGGGGGCAGCATTAACTCCATCATGGACTGAAAACTGAATAGCTATATTTCATGCTTATATGGTCGTCAGACATTTTCTCCTAATGAGTTCCCTTTATCCTTATAGTAACTCATTCCAAAGTGGTCAGAGCCGCATCCTGGTTCTCTTTTCTGGATTGGAGCTCTTTTATTTGGCTCATCAAATGCCTCTACTGATCAGATGCCACTCCTAGTGTTCATTCAATTCCTCTACCCACTCCAGGTCTGCAGCTGAAGTCAAGGCCTCAGTCCTATAGTTTGTGCTTCACTACAGAATAAAGCTGGAAACACCTCAGGAAGTCTTGAGATTTGGGGAGCTATTTTCACAAGCACAAGGGCAGTTAGGCACAGACTGAAGTTATTGAAAGTAACTGTGAGTTAGGTACCTTTCAAAATCTCCCTGTGGAACTGCTGCTGTGGCATTGTTGTAGAACTGTAGCAGCAAATACATCTCAAAGGCACATGCCCAGACAGTAGAAAAAAAAAAAGAAAACCCAGGAAGAGTTGCTGCAGGTTAGGTTCCCAGGTGGGAATTGAGATAAATGAGCAAAAGCTCCTAGACTATGGAACAGTGTCCTGCCTACCTGCTGTTCGGGGCTGAGGGCATTCAATAAAATAATACAACTGAGTCACAGTGTAGGCAGCCTTTTGATGGATGTTAGGAGCTAGATGGAAATTTTGGTAGATGTATAGGAATGGAATAGAACTGGAAGCAATATGGTGGAGAGGAGTCTCTGGATAGAAAGTTGGGAGGATGGGATGTGGATAAGCCAGTATGAGGTGGTATTCTGGAAGGATGACAGCAAAAGGGAAATAGTGAATAAAATACTTTTGAAATGAAAGACAAGGAGAAGTATGCGTGTGTGCACGCACTGCAGGTCATGCTATCTGAAAAAGAGAAAAATCTGCAGAAGAGAAAAATTGGAAGAGAAAAAAACTGTTTTACTGCTGTGAGGTTGTTCTTGAATTATGTGCTGTTTTGAAAAATTGAAAAATTCTATAAGGCAGGTAGATAAAACAAAAATAATTAGGTGGACTTTACAGGCAAAGTTTCAAAGACACAGGTTCTGTTTTGTGCCCACAGTCCTTGACAGTGGCAAAGAGCAATTGATGCTTTATTTTAAAAAATGTTTTGTGTGCCACATGAAATTCTTGTGTATCTGGAGTAAAATCCTGGCTTCCTGAAGTCAGTAAGTTTTGCCATTGACATCAGTGGGTCCAGGATTTCTCACATTCTTGAAACACCTCTCTTCTACTGAAGGTGTTTTCATGAAAAGAAGAACTGTGCACAGTAGTTCTGTCCAAAAGAGAGAGAGAGAGAGAGAGAGTGTATACACAAGAGTACATAGGTAGTTTGGAGAGCTTGTCTGTTATGCTACAGATGCCTTTCCAGTAGAGCTGAACTGGTACAAGAATAACAGGAGAGCCCCCTAGTGTATGTATGATGACAGAAGTAGTTCTTCTGCTGGCATAGTAACACCACCTTCCTGAACAACATTAGCTTTGTTAACAGAAGCACTCTTCTGTTGGCATAGTTGCGTCTACACTGTGGGGTTCGCCAGCATAGCTACTTTGGTTACAGAATATGTTTTTTTCACACCTCTCACTGACATAGCTTTGTAGTGTAGATCTCACCTTAATGCTGAGAGAAGGAGATAAAGGAGAGGCTGGTTTCAAAATACAGTGATGAGGACTTGTGAGAGGAAGACAGAGGTTCGGGTTTTTAAATTAAAAAAAAAATAAACATGACTGAAGAGAGACCAGAGGGGAGGTTGGAAGAATGAAAAGAGAAAAGGGAGACACTGAAGCATGTAAATGGGGTGAAATGGAAGAGGATAACAAAAATATGATGCAATGTAATGTTGAAATGGAATTTAAAATGTTCAAAATGACTGAAAAAGTACCTCTTTATCAGACATCGAGGGTACAGTGTGTGTGAAATAGATATTTAAAAAATCTATTGGAATAGAGAAAGCATTATTAAAGCAGACTTTTTGGATCTCTCTGCACACATTTTTGTCAGACCTTTAAGATATACTGAGCAAACTCTTTAGTCACTTTTGCCAGACTATTATACTAGTAAAATATTACATGCTATGTAATGATCATTGTATGTATATAATAGTCTCGATAGAGGAATGGAAATGTATGTGGGGAGCTTAAAGTGTTATTTGAATGTTGAGATTAGAAGATGATTTCCTTAAATGTTGTAATACTTCCTAAGAAGATAATTCATATAATCTGCGATGAAACCCTTACAGTGCTCTTCTTCAGTTCTTCCACATTTTTCCCCTAGCAGGCATTAAAGCCCCCTACCAATTGCTGATCCTTAGCTAATCCTTCCAAAAATTGTAGAGAGTGCCCCAAAATCACCCTCTTTGTCATAGCTGATTCACTTCTTCTCCTTACCCACTTGTGCACTTAGGCGGATTTAGGGAAGCATCAAAACATGCTGAAGTGCTTGCTTGACTAGGGATGCTTTCCTGAATCCGGGCCTCTGTCATCAGCTCCCTGTCTGTCTCAGATCTGTCCAGATGCCTCACAGACATGTTCTTCTAGCTTTCAGAGTAGCATCCGTGTTAGTCTGTATTTGCAAAAAGAAAAGGAGTACTTGTGGCACTTCATGATGAAGTGAGCTGTAGCTCACGAAAGCTTATGCTCAAATAAATTTGTTAGTCTCTAAGGTGCCACAAGTACTCCTTTTCGTTCTTCTAGCTGATTGTCTTCTTCCTGCTGGTGCCTGGCCTGAAAGAATGGGTGACCTGGGAAGAGTGTCTTTTGAATAATGGCATTATGAAAGAAAGAAAGAAACATATTGGCTGATCAGTGTTGGTACTGACTGCTAGTGTACATGTGCAGGATAGAGCCCATTAGTTCACTTCATCAAATGTAATAAACATTTTTATAAAAGCAATACAAAGTAGATACTTGTAAGAATTACAGCTTCCCTAGCTACCCATGCTTCTTTGAGGGGGCTTTTCACTTTGTGCCACACAGCCAGTATTGAACTCATTATGTGTTATGATTTAAAATGAAAATACTGATGAAATATTTCTATCAAACAAGACAGTATATAATAAAAAAACAAATTCACATTGTCTGATAATGTACAAATTCAAAAAAAATCAGAATCTCTCCAAGGTTTTGTTTAGCACAGGTAATCCAGGCTCCTGCACCATTTTAGAAGTAAAAACAGAAATTTGCCAACTTGCCTGGCAGACTTTCTCGCAATGTCTTAGTTGATAACTAGTGAAACAGTGTCCACTGCTGGCAAATCAGATAATTGCACTATAAGTTATGGAGCTGTGTTACTCATCACAAACAATTTTGATGAGTAACAATTGATCTTTATGGCCAAATACTTTCTAATTTAGATTTGTAGGATGATGGTAAGAAATCAGGTCAGTGAGCTAAGATTATTCATACTATTATCACTGGTAATAGTAAATGTTATAAAGGTTAGTAAGCAGTAACCAATGTGTCAGTGTAAAACACAGCCCCTGCTCTGAGTACTTTTTCCTTTTAGAAAACACAGGGCTGATTTTTAACACTTTAAATATGCTTGTATTGGTCAGGACTTTTATAATGATACATCTTCAAGACTGAGAGAGAACACAGGACAGATACTGTGGACTACATCTTGCTTTCCTTATTTACAGGAGTAGTGAGTAAGGCAAGCAGGAGATCTCACATATCAACCAAGAAATTCACTACATAATATTAATTGTTAAAATTCCAAAAGCTTCCAGCATGAGCTACGCTATTAGTGGTAAATGTTATTTCTACCAAAAAGTCTAGGTGAAATATAATTGAAATTGGTGTTACAATTCAGACAAAAAAATATAAATGGGAAAATGCAGTGGGGTGCTAAAATTTACAGCTAGCTTTGATGCAGCTCAGGACTTGGTAAAGGGATTACAGAGGAAGGGAAACTAAGCAGAGGATCAAAGAACTGATTTTAATAATTGTATTTCTTATGGGCTTTGTAATAGATTTCACTAAACAATAACAGGCAAACACAATATATTAGCATGACGATGCAATGAAAACCTAAAGAGATGTGAGCTTTCCGTCACGGAAAATAATATAAATTCAAATAAAGTATTGGGGGCAGGTGAAGGAAAAACATTTGAAGGAATAATATACAATTGTTCACAGGCTCCTATACATAAAAGTATTTGTCTTATCATGCCTTTGAATATCTACTGACTTAACTAAGGGAGAAGCTTTGTTATTTCTAAAGCAAGAAAGGGACTTAAAATATTGATCTGTCTCATCATTTTATACCATCCAGTAGGAGTAAGTAGTCAGCTTTAAAGCAAAGAAAAGCAGAAAATGCAGGTCCTAGGAAATATATCAGTTATCTTTGGTTCTCAAGAGTGGGAAGAAAGGTGATAAAAAACTGCTTTTCAACTCCCCCAATCCTGAAGGCAGCTGGAGGCAAGATCAGCCCTTGTAAATTTGAGCAGCATTGGGATTGCTATAACCTGTGTTGTGTGGCAACTGCTGAGAGTAGACAGTGTAGCTCTAGGTTCTAGAGGAATCCCTAGTTACCCTGTTAAGACAGTTCCTGGCCTTTTTACATCACCAGAGTACTGCAAAGGTGCCAGAGGAAGGGCTACAAATCAAGGGTGTTGTCACTTTGGATGCACAATTCTAATTAATGCCAGTGTAACCCACAATATCACATCAATTAATGATCATGGGACAGATTCTAATCTGTTCCACCAGTGTAAATCTACTAACTTGGAGATATATAGATTAGAATCTGCCCCAATGCTCCTAAAAGTTTTAAAAATAAACAAAGCTTTGAAAGTGTCAGTAAATGAAATAAAAAGAGGAGTACTTGTGGCACCTTAGTGACTAACAAATTTATTTGAACATAAGCTTTCGTGAGCTACAGCTCACTTCATCGGATGCATGCAGTGGAAAATGCAGTGGGGAGATTTTATATACACAGAGAACATGAAACAATGGGTGTTACCATACACACTGTAACAAGAGTGATCAGGTAAGGTGAGCTATTACCAGCAGGAGAGTGAGGGGAAGGGGGAGATTTTATGTAGTGATAATCAAGGTGGGCCATTTCCAGCAGTCCACATATCTATTCAGGGGACACCATCATAGGGCCTAATCACATCAGCCACACTATCAGAGGCTCGTTCACCTGTGCATCTACCAATGTGATATATGCCATCATGTGCCAGCAATGCCCCTCTGCCATGTACATTGGCCAAACTGGACAGTCTCTACGTAAAAGAATAAATGGACACAAATCAGATGTCAAGAATTATAACATTCAAAAACCAGTTGGAGAACACTTCAATCTCTTTGGTCACTCGATTACAGACCTAAAAATTGCAATTCTTCAACAAAAAAACTTCAGAAACAGACTCCAATGAGAGACTGCTGAATTGGAATTAATTTGCAAACTGGATACAATTATCATTGTCTTGAATAAAGACTGGGAGTGGATGTGTCATTACACAAAGTAAAACTAATTCCCCATGTTTATCCCCCCCCCGATCACTTACCTTACCTGATCACTCTTGTTACAGTGTGTATGGTAACACCCATTGTTTTATGTTCTCTGTGTATATAAAATCTCCCCACTGTATTTTCTACTGCATGCATCTGATTAAGTGAGCTGTAGCTCACAAAAGCTTATGCTCAAATAAATTTTAGTCTCTAAGGTGCCACAAGTACTCCTTTTCTTTTTGCAGATACAGACTAACATGGCTGCTACTCTGAAACCAGCAAATGAAATGTGTCTGTTGCATCCATCAAACAACTGCCCATTACATGTTGTGATGGACTCTCTGGCTTTCTGATCTTTCTTCTTACACAGTGCTCAGATTGTAACCACAATTTTACTTCATCACCTTGAAGTTACACACATATTTACAACTCCTTCTCCAACCGTTCATTTTATCCTTACCTGGGAATTCAGAATCTTGCAGGATCAGTCCATCACTAAAGACCAGCTCTAGTTTTCCATCAGTGAACAAGACAGAATATTTGAAAACTTAACCAGTATACAGTCACCACAGTATTTAAACATTAATTGCACTGCTGTATGAAAAGATTTTGAAGGGCCAGATTGAGGCCCATCCCGTGTACCCATTCAGGACTATAAGGGGCCATAAGGCACCCCTTTACTCCCCTGCCCTGTTAAATTATGGATTGAAGCATGAGGGGAGGAAACAAGTTTTGTAGAACAGCTATTTCCCCTCCCATCCAAGTGAGTAGAGACTTGGCTTCACTCCCTTTCACCAATGCATGTCATGTAACTGTGCTGGTGTGCAAGACTATTTGCAGTGTTGTAGCTGTATTGGTCCCAAGGTATTAGAAAGACAGGGTGGGTGAGGTAATATCTTGTATTGGATCAACTTCTGTTGGTGAGAGAGACAAGCTTTTGAGCTTACACAGAGCTCTTCTTCTGATCTTGGTGTGCAAAAGGCATATACATTGCCCCAAGTATTGAGCTGTGTCCCTGTAGTGGGCGAGGGCAGGGGAGGATGACTGTGTAACTGAGCCAGATTTGTAAAGGTATTTGGGTTCCTAAAGATGCAGATAATAGGCACTTAGTGGGATTTTCAAAAGTATTTGGGCACCTAGGTGTTTTAGTAAACCCCACTCATTGCCTAGTTGCATATTTAGCCACCTACGTAGCTTTAAAAATCTGACCCCCAAACACAATCTGCCCTCTCATCTGTTCCTCGGATGATGCAGCTATACACTACACTAGACATGGGGCTAGTGGACAGCGCTTTATTATTGTTAATTAAAGGCTGGATCCTGCATTACGGCATTCAAGAATTTAGACATTGACTTACTGGGAGCACAGCTGTGAAATAGGTAAATATTCTGTGTTATCATCTATGTGACAGAGATGGCATTTTCCTGCAATATCTTTGGGAGATCTTACACTGTTATGTTTATGTATCATGTGGGCCAGGGATTGTATTTAATTTCATGGCGAAGGGTAACCATGGCTCCTCCAGAAATTAAGAGAATGGGGGTGATTAAGCAAATTAACTCGGGTTATAACACCTTCAGAGAGGTAGCACCACCTGCAGAGGCTCTGGTTCAGAGTCCAACAGATAAAGAAAGGGCTTTGGGATAAATAGCCCAAGTTTAAACTGACTCAGGGCTTGCTTTCTGATCTAGCAACCAGACAGGACCTTCTGTCCAAGGGGGGCCCGAACTTTTCTGGGAAGGTTTGGAAGGACTTTGGCCTACTGAGGGCCCACAAGACTGCTGGGTGACCTCTGGTAAGCTTTTTAGCATGCCTATATCAACCTTTATAGTTTTTATGTTTTCTCTGTAATGCTTTCACTTTAGAATAAATATGCTGGCTTATAAAGAGCTCTGTGGTAATTTGTCTGTTCCTGGAGAGAGAAAAGCAAAGCACAGACACTCGTCCATTTAGGCAGTCTGGCTTACTGAGAATATCACAATGTAGGCAGGGAACTATGCAGCCTGGAAAAATCCAAGTCAGGAGAGAGAGAGAAACGCTGGATCCAAGAGAGGTGATGGCTGAGGAGCCAGAAGCCTAGAATAGGTAGCATTGGTGGACCATGTAGGGGAAATACAGGTGCAGTTGCCTTGAACTGTGCCAATCTGCAGGGCCACATCTCTTTGTTGTTCCTCCGTCATCTCTCAGCATTTCCCCTATATCTTTCAATGTCACCCTGCCATTACCATTTGCAACACTGCTGGGAGAGGGTCCCTCATTCCTTGCCCTTGAACCAAGACAAGAGCAGATGGCCTAGGTTCCAGAACTATTCACCTTGCTGGCCCCTCCAAGCAAGGAGTGTAGGTGCTTTTCTCCTTCAGAGAAGGAAGGATATTGTGGATGTTTGCATTCTAACTTTGGAAAAGTGAATCTAGATATGTTTATTTAGACAATCATTTATATGTGTTTAAAATCCATCTCTTTCTATTTTCAAATAAACATTGATTTACAAGTTATGTGGGTCTATGTTTCAGTCTTACCCAATTGCTTTCTCTTCTATTATTTTATTGCATGATTCACAGAAAAAACAGTGTTCTGACCCTTTTGTCAGCTGACAGCATGCTGCCCTTATATCCTGCCAGACAGTGTTTTTTCTGTGTCTGTGTCTTAAAATAAATTATCCTTCCTGGTCACTCTGTGATGTTCAGGTAAGAATCAATTAACATACTTACAGAGACCCTCAGGCTAGTACTTTATGTGCCTATTTGCTCTTAAAGGCATGATGAGCCACTGTGTTGTAAATGCCCTCAATGACCCTATTCTGTGTTCCAGGAGAAGGTATTTACCACTCTGGGACTATGTGATAACCAAAAAGCCTTGCCTTCTCTTTTCCTTATAGTCTTAAATATAATGGATAAACTAAGAGCATCAGATAATATCCCAAAAAGAAAAGGAGTACTTGTGGCACCTTAGAGACTAACAAATTTATTTGAGCATAAGCTTTCATGAGCTACAGCTTGTGAGCTCATGAAAGCTTATGCTCAAATAAATTTGTTAGTCTCTAAGGTGACACAAGTACTCCTTTTCTTTTTGTGAATACAGACTAACACAGCTGCTACTCTGAAACCAGATAATATCCCACCACCTCTGTAAAATATAATGGATAATTGTCACTTGTCCTACATTCTCATTTTACATATGGGGAAAATGAGATAAATCAAAGCAATTAAGGAGGCAACAATTTACAATATATAAAACTAAAAAGATTGTAAATGTTTAATTCCAGTACTATGTTATATTGATATATTGTATTTCCTGCTGGCTGAAATCTTGAGTTACAAATAAGCTCAGAAAAATAATAAAGTGTTTATATTACTTTTTACAGTGCCCGCTGACACATTCAGCTCGCTAGCTTGATCACACTTTTCCCCTCAAGAACAAGGACTATGTTAAGCAGAATGTCTGTGTTCTCAACCAAGTAGGACTGTTAACTTCAGAAATTTGTCTACACACAGAAGTTGCGCTGGTTTAAGTAAAATCAGTTTAAAAATCAATTAAAAACTGAGAACATCTTTGTGGGGACATATCAGTTTAAAATTGGTTTACAACCATATAGTATATGTCAATGTCTATGTGCAAAAGTTGCACCAGCATAATTTATAGCTATGTAAATAAACTGATAAAACTAAACAAGGTAAGATTATACACTGTGCTGTGCATGCACTAGTTTCAGCTGCTTCACATTTGAAACCAAGGGCTTGTCTTCATGGGGAAATGTACCGGCATTACTACACCGATATAATTATACTGCTATAGCTATACCAGTATAACCTCCCATGTGAACACTCTGAATTGTGATAACAGTGACCATTTAGAAGTAACATAAGCCAACCCCAAAAGGGCCACTGTTATTAGGAAGTAGATGGTCCACATGGGGAGTTATACCAGTATAGCAGCATAATTATACTGGTATATTAATGCCAGGAAGTTCTCAGGGTATGTCTTCACTACCCACCGGATCGGCGGGCAGCAATCGATCCAGTGGGGATCGATTTATCACATTGAGTTTAGTCGCGATAAATCGATCCTTGAGCGCTCTCCCGTCAACTCCTGTACTCCAGCTTCACGAAAGGCTCAGGCAGAGTTGACGGGGGAGCGGCAGCAGTTGACTCACCGTGGTGAAGACACCACAGTCAGTCAATATAAGTACGTTGACTTCAACTACGTTATTCACGTAAGTGAAGTTGCGTAACTTAGCTCGATTCCCCCACTACCACCCAGTGTAGACCAGGGCTCAGTGTAGACAAACTCCAAGTCTCCACATAGTACTGTGATGTATTGTTTAAAATGTGTTTAATTTATTGATGCCCTGATTAATTCCACATGTAGATAAGCTCTAAATCAGTTTTTAAATATGCTTTTAGTTAAACTGGTGCAACTTTGTGTGTAGACAAGACCTGAGGTTAAGATCACTGGGTACATTTAGTAAAGGTATCTTATCTTTTGTTTGCAGCTGATACAGTTACAAAGTTACAAATTTCCTTGTATATATATATACACACACACACACACACACACACACACACATTTGCTTTAATGCAGCCTCCATGGAAAACTCATTTAAAAACATCCTTTTCAAACACTAGCTTTTGATCTTGTCAGTTGTGTACTGAGTGTACATTCTACGGCCATGTCTATACCATACCGCTCTGCAGCGGCAGAGCTGTACTGATGCAGCTGTGCCGCTGCAGCACATCTGCTTAAGATGCTCTATGCTGATAGGAGAGAGCTCTCCGGTTGGCATAAAAAAGCCACCTCCGCGAATGGCAGAAGCTATGTCGGCGAGAGAAGCTCTCCCACTGACATAGCACTATGCACATGAACACTTAGGTCGGTGTAACTTATGTCGCTCGGAGGGTGGTTTATTCACTCCCCTGAGTGATATAAGTTATGCCGACATAGGCTGTAATTAGACATAGCCTTAGTGACTTGTTTTCTCACCCTAGCTAGGAAATTGGATTTTTCCCATTTTGTTTTGAGCTAAAATGGATGGCTATGACTCTCCCAGACACAATTAATTAGTATGCATATGTTGGAATGTAGAAGAGGTAACACCTCTGGCTTTGTGTGACCTGGATTCCTTAAGCATCTAAAGTAGGCTGATCTTCCATTCTCAGTGAATTAAACTAACATTACAGAAAATGTAAATGTAAAACTCCAGTTTGAAATGTATGAATATTATGACATGCAGACAGACTACTTGTTTTTATTCAGTAGTATAGTCTAGTTTTCAGTTAAAAAAATATCCACTTCCCTAGAATCTCCCTGGATTTTATCATTTCTTAGCAACACACATACCTTTCATGTATTTACACATTGTTTTAAATGGTGTGAAGGATTAAAGATATCTAAACATATGATAAAATAATATACCTACGAATGTAAAATGGACACTTTGAGTACATAGTAAGTATTCTCTCCTATTGTCCCAAAAAGAACAATTACAGATATACTGGCAAATATTTCCCTTATCTCCTTTATACGAGAGGTTGACATTTTGTGGGCATCTCTTCATGTAGTTTAGAAATATATACTTCAGCAAGGCTTGCTGCCACTGCTGAGAGGAGGCTATCTCTTTTCTCTCAAATCAGTTATTGTTTTGGGAATCTTCAGGTCACCATTCCAGTGTTCAGTACAGTGCTATTTTACTAGCATTTATGAATTATGAAGCAACATGTATCACTCCATAAGAAACTTCCTTCTATTAGCCCTTCTCTCAGATTTATGATGAATCTGAGCTAGAGAATGCAGATACATTCATTACAATTTCTTATCTTTTTGTCTATTTCATGGTGACTAGAAAAACATTCCCTTGAGAATACTAGTCAATCTATGTACAAGAGTTTACATATTTTCATGCTCTGCCAATAGTTCTGACTCTAGAGGAAGTTCATTGTAGGATTAAGACCAGATTTCTGCTCTGAGGCAAGGCATCCTTATTCTTGCTTGTAAAAATAAATTTGACACTTGAGCAATAATCCATTTTAGAGTGATTTTCAATTACTTTGAAAAATAGCAAAAATTCTGTCACAGTTTGTAAAACTGAGGCATAATCCAAGAAGGTAGATATTGTGGACTAAATCCTGCCCTGGCTATATTAGGAAGGAGGGGAAACATAGACTGACTTCATTGTAGTTTTGAATTCGCAGCACTTTTGAAAATCTGTTCACTTTCTTTTACGGGTGCCTAATCTTTAAGATTTTCTTTGCATGATGTGTGTGCATAGTCGCCAACTCCATAGGTGCTCCGGGGCTGGACCACCGACGGGGAAAAAATGGTGGGTGCTGAGCACCCACTGGCAGCTCCTCTATCAGCTCCCCACAGTGCCTCCCACTCTCCGGCAGGCCTCGCGGATCAGTGCCTCCTCCTCTCTCCCCGTGCCTCCCACCCACTGCAAACAGCTGTTTTGCAGTGTGCAGGAGGCTGGGAGCGAGGGGGGAGGAGCAAGGCCGCAGTGTGCTTGGGAGAGAGGGGCAGAACTGGGCAGGATGAGGCAAGGCGGGGGTGGATGAGGGTGGGAAGAGGTGGGGTAAGGATGGAGTGGGGGTGGGGCCTGGATCAGAGCCAGGGGTTGAGCACCCCCGGCACTTTGGAAAGTCGGTGCCTGTGTATGTGTGTGGACTAGAAATGGCACATTTTTAAAATGAAAGTTTAGATTCTGATTTCATCATGGGACTTCAGGAGCATGGACCAAAGCACTGGCATGAAGGCTCTGATCCTGTGCCATTAAAATCAAAAGGAAGTTTTCCCATTAACTTTACTGGGAGCAGAAGAAGGTCTATATTTTCTCTGTGTCACCATTGTCCAGCCCTGTCTCCAGTAGGACTACTCAAAGTATGTAAAGTTAAAACTGTGTGTAAGTCTTTGCAGAATCTGGCACTGACCTGGCATTTTCACAGCTTTTTAATTATTTTTAATGAATTTGTTTTAAAGCCGACCAACCTTTTTGAAATCTTAATGAAAAACAACCAAAAACTTTACATATTTTTTCCATTTATTAGCCAGCTCTGATTTGTTCTGTGCTGTCTGTTTAATCTTCTCTTGAATTAGTAGCCTTTACCGTAATTGAACAAATATTCTGTTAAATTATTTTATTATTCTTTTTTTTTATTAAAATATCAAATTTCTACTGTGCCTCATGGAAGAAAAGCTCTGTGTACAGTTTGGTGTAAGCCTGAGTGATGGATAAGGTCTGCATTCTTATCCTGGAAGGCACAATCCCCTTAGAAAGAAGATTCAGGAGATTCGTGACCACTCTCCTTTTCTTTATGGCTACATGGGAGCGGGGGCTTGAAACTTTTTCCTGTTGTAAAAAGTATGGAACAGGATGAAAACTAGTGGGTTAGATTTGTCTTTAACAGACATGCAAAGATTTTTCCTGGACCACTTCTGATGGTTTGTTTAACCCACTTCCTGCCCAGACCAGCTCCCCAGAGTTTCAGGCAGTCTCTAGCTCTGGGTTCTTCAGATGTTCTTCGCTGCCCGTCTCCATTCTCCAGCCAATCCATGTTTTCTAGCATCACCCATCTCCACTCTGCAGCCAACCCTACTCCCTGGCTGTCTTTGTGTTTCTCCAGTCCACTTGATTTCCTCAAGTGAGGTATGCCATGAGGGGAGCCCTGCTCCATCCAACCATAGCAGATATAGATTTGCTGAAAGTGCCTGTATATCTGAGCTCAATGACTCCCCTTTTCTCTCCCTTTCCCTACCCCTCCATTATCTCCTCCAGATTCCCTGGGTTCAGTGCCCCACAACTCACCCAGTTTTGTAAATCCCCTCCAGAATCCTAGTAGTTTCAGATAAGTCCTTAACACTTCAGCAAGTCACTGTTGATAGCAGGAGTGCAGGAGCAGAGGACCTGCAAGGGGTCTACACCTCTGCCCCCATGAAAGCCAGAAAGTGCTATTGCCAGCCTATTTAAACTTTTCAGGGTGGAGCCTCCCTTGAAGTCTCCCAAGGACCTTGGTGGGGTGAATAGGTAACAAAGCAGAGGTGGGGGTGGCTGTGGTTTTGCAGGATGGGCAAGTGGGGATCAGAGTCGTTTGATGGAGTGATTGTGGGTAGAACATTTTGGTTGGTGGCAAGAAATTGGTTGAGTGTTGCATGAGAGTGGTGTTGAAAGAGAATTGCAGGGGATGTGGAGAGAGTCCAGGGGTGTTAAAAGGCATTCGGTTGGGGAAATATTGTGGGAGATGGAACTTGGATAGCTGGCATTTTCTGGAGACCTCTCCTACAGCTCCATGAGTCTTAGTTGGCTTACTAGTCCCTGGCAAAACTATTTGGGCTCTTTGAGGAGTAACTAGACCATTTAGGCTTCCTGAGGGAATAGATCCCAGCAAGGAGCTTCTAGAGACTATGGTGGGGAGAGGTGAGATATTGTGGATAGATGGCCATGGAAGGGAGAAGGGAGTACTGAGCAATGAATGAAAGGAGTCAGGGAGAATTTGAACTGTGGTGGGGGGAAAGGGAATGGAAGTAGGTGGAGTAGTTCTGGAGAGTTTGAGGGACCACTGAGTAATGTTACACAAGACAGCTTACAAAAATGCTAACTTGTGTGTATCTTTGCATAAAGGCTCCCACAAAAGGGATCAATTTAAAACCTATGATTTTATTATTGTTTTCTGTTGTAGTTTTTTTAAAAAACCCTCACTGTTTTCTTCCCTGTGTTTGAACAAACAGATCAAACAACACATGTGCCAATTTGTGAATGTAAAGTGTATCATGTCCTGAAAAAACAAAAACCACTTCAGCAAAATGTTTAAAAGTGCTAATTTGTGATTAAAGTTTTAAGTATAATTTTGAAAGGAAAAACTATGTGAAGAGTGGGTAATGTCAGTTATACTTTAGTTATTATGAATGTTTTGTTAGGGGGCAGAGTTAAGGTGGTTTGGTGCTGGTTTTTCATTTTGTTCAATTATCTCTCTGTGAATTGGGAATTAAGGTTGGGGTCAGAAAGCCTTCATGGAAATCATTATTTTAGGTAACAGTGTACCGATGTTCCAATCTGGTCACATCATCTCAAAAAGTTATAGCAGAAACAGAGAGGGTAAAGTGACAAATGTTGAGGGTGATCAGAAGCCTGAGAAGACTCTTATATGAAGAAAGATTGAAAAGATTGGAAATGTTTATTTTATAGAGAGGTGAATAAAAGGTAACATGATAAAGATACGCAAAATTAATGAATGGCATAGAGAATCTATTTTGGGAGCTTCTTAATCCTTTATCATAATATAAGAACAAGGGGACATTCAATGAAATTGAGAGTGCAATTTAAAACCAATAAAAGGAAATGCTTTTCCAGATAAAACACAATTAGTCTGTGGAACTAATTGCCACAATATATAATTAAGGCAAATCGTTTAGCGGAATTTTAAAAAGGGTTAGATGTTAAAAAGGATAACATGATTATCCAAAATTATAGTAAGAAATGAAAAGTAACCAAATAGTTTCAGAAGTGATATATACTCTCATGCTCCAGGGCATAAGCCAACCTCTAATTAATAGAGGTTTGGAAGAAACTTTCTTTTTGTACAGTTATCTGATAGTTGTGTTTCATAGACTTTCTTTCACCTTCTCCTGAAGCAGATAGTACTGGCCACTTCAGGAGACAGGATACTGGACTAGATGGACCTCTGGTATGATAATTCTTAGGTTTCTATGTTTTTGTATCTTAGCTTGTGATTTCCATAGTTTCAAGGACAGACACCAAAGGGAAGGACTTGCTTCTAAAGGTGAACTAACATATAACTGCAAAGCCTGGCTCCTGCAAATACATATGCCCTTTTAATTAGTTCTATTGACTTCAGTAGGACTATTCACAGTAACTAATGTTAAACATGCCTGTATGCCCATGCGGGAATGGGCTAAAGTGCGTGCAATCATTTAAAAGTGTATTAGGCCATGTCTACACTCCAGAGTCAAGTTGATTTAAGTTATGTTGATGATCATAAACCACTGTAATTACATCGCTTGTACATGTTCCTTGTGTTGGCAGAGTGCATACACAGTTGGTGCTCTAGCACTCACACTTAGAGCAGTGCACCATGGGTAGCTATCTCATTGTGCAGATCACCACCTTCCTCTGCTAGGAGTTCTGGGAGTGGATCATAGTGCATCATGGGGGAGGGATCACCCCCACATAATGCAGTTTTCTCTGTCCCATAATTCCAAGGGCTTCTGACTACATTTCATGCCATTTTTCAACTGCTCCTGTAAACTTTGTGCCCCCCATCTCTGCCTGAAAGCATGGATCCTGCACTGCTCACTAGTCCTGTGATAAGTGTTAGAAACACAACATGGCTGATCATGCAGTATTTCATGAGCTGTAAACCTGAACAGGAATCCGTGCTGCCTGTCCTGCTATGTGGCTTGGAAAGAAACAATTCAAGATTGATACTGGCATTCACGGAGCAGCTACACGTGGTGGACCGTTGCTATTGGGCTTGGGAAACAAACACTGAGTGGTGGGATCTGATTGTGATGTAGGTCCGGGATGATGAGCAGTGGCTGCAGAACTTTCATATGTACAATGCCATATTTCTTGAACTCTGTGTGGAGCTTGCCCCCACCCTGCAGCGCAATGACACCAAAATGAGAGCTGTCGTAACAGTGGATGTGTGGTGATCGCTGTGTGGAAGCTGGCAACTTCAGATTGCTACTGTTCAGTTGCAAATCAGTTTGGAGTTGGAATGTCCACCGTGGGGTTGTGGTGATGCAAGTGTGCAGGGCCATTAATCACCTACTACTACAAATGGCTGTTACTGTGGGCAATGTGCAGGACATAGTGGATGGCTTTGCAGCAATGGGATTCCCTAACAGCAGTGGGGCAATAGATGGCACGCATATTCCAATTTTAGCCCCAGACCATCTTATGATGGAGTACATCAATAGAAAGGGCTACTTCTCTATGGTACTAGTGGATCACTGGGGTCATTTCATTGACATCAGCATTGGGAGGTCAGGGAAGGTGCATGACTCATGGCCGCTACTCTGAAACCACACATCTTCTGGAATGCTGGCCTGTATAGAAAGCTGCATGCAGGGACTTTCTTTCCAGACCAGAAGATTCCAATAGGAGATGTGGAAATGCACGTGGTGATGATGGGAGACCCAGCCTCCTCCTTACTCCCATGGCTTATGAAGCCATACACTAGAAACCTTGACAGCAGCAAAGAGCGCTTCAACAACAGACTCAGCAGGTGCAATATGACCATAGAATGTGTGTTTGGCAGATTAAAGGGTCACTGATCCTGCCTTTTTCGGAGGTTTGACCTCAATGAGGAAAATATTCCCATGGTTATAACAGCCTGCTGTGCTCTGCATAACATTTGTGAAGCCAAGGGGGAAACATTTTCCCCGGGGTGGAGCATTGAAGTGGATTACCTGGCAACTGATTTTGAGTGGCCAGACACCAGCACTATTAGAGATGCTCATTGGGGGCTATTTGAATCAGGGAAGCTTTGAAGCAGCATTTCAACAATGAGCCTCAGTAATGTGTCTGTCTGTAATGAAATGAGCCAAACATTGTTTACTTACCACATTGAATGACCCTTGTAATGATTCCTGCCTGAGCATTAATTATAGTCTGCTAATGTGTCAGTTGTCACCATGTATAAATTTCTGTTGCAACCATCCTGTGTAGGTCACAAATAAAGAATCACGGTCTTTGTAAGTCAAAATTTTTATTAAACAGCAGTACAGACATTAACATTTCTTACAAGGGGCATGACAGTGAGCAGCACTCTCTGAAGTGAGGATCTCACAGCTGTGTGTAAGTCTAGCTGTTGTTATGGAAAATGTCCATGGGGTGGAGTGCAAGGGGTACTGCAACAGACCAGGAACATGAGAGGAATGTGTGGGAGGAGCTTAGAGAGGGCAAGGAAGACAGTTCTGTATGACCTGGGGGAGTCAAGCACGCATGTGTTCTGCCTGTAGTGCAATCAGGGACCACAGCATCTCTCTTTGGTCCTCCATGAGCTTTATTATCCGTTCCTGACCCAGTATTAGCCCTGTCTCTTCTCCTGGGTATCCATTTCTAGTTTTTTAGTTTATTGTCTCTCTCCACACTCTGTGCTCGCTATCACTCTTATCTGATGATTGCAGTATTTCGCAAAATATGTTGTCCTTAGTCCTCCTCGTTCGCCTCCTTATCTAACGGAGGTGTTGTGCAGTGTGTAGGAGCTGGCCCTCAAGGGCACATCTGCATAAACAAAAGAAACAATACACAGAGTCAGTATTTTCTGTGCACTCACAGCCTTGAATCATAAAAGTTACATACACCTCTTTCCCACTTTCCCTTGGCAAGCACAGTGAGAACACTCAACATGGTGTTTTCAGCCTGGGTATGCAAGATGGGACAAAGGGTCTGTGTGGTTTCTGTGGGGTATCCGTACAGGTGCCTATGAACACTATTCTGAACACTGGCACCATTTTCCACAGGCGAAGGCGATCAAAGCTGATATCACACTACTGATGGTAACCGAAGATGCAAGGGTGCATCTCCTGCATGCATGCGGCTTCCGACCGGGTCTGTATGCTGCTCGCTGTGTGCTGCTTTGGTTCCTTCAGAAGTAATTGCTGATTGGCATGGCAAAGTTTTCTACAATGGGGGAAGAAACAAAGCAGCTCTGCCAAGAAATTTTAAGCAGAAGATCTCAAAGTTTTTGCAGGAAAATCTCCTAGAGAGTCCCAGAGCTGGACTGCTGGGATTGGCTAGACCCCTCTGGAGCCAAAAAGAGGTCCTGGCTTGCCACACCACTGACGAGCCTGTTGCCTGTCCCACATCCTCCTTCAGCTTGACCTTGTTGTCCATCACTTCATCCTCAGGGTTGACTCTGCTGGCTGCTGCCTCCTGTCCCTTCGAAGTAGCCACAGGACTCTTGGCAGTGGAGGTAGGGTCACTGCTGAGGATGGCATGCAGCTCCTTATAGAAGTGGTGTGTTTTTGGCACCGCATCAGAGCAACAGTTGGCCGCCCTTGGCTTCTGGTACGCCTGCCTCAGCTCCTTGATCCTAGCCCAGCACTGCTGCGTGTCCCTTTCGTGCCCCTTCTCATTCATGCCACAAGCAATTTGCTCATAGGTGTCAAAGTTCCTATGGCTGGATCAGAGTTGTGACTGCACAGCCTCCTCTCCCCACAAACCAAGCAGATCCAGCAACCCCAGTGTACTCTAGGCAGGAGCATGTTTGTTGTGGAAAGTCAGCATGGTCAGCTGGGAAGATGCGATGTGAGCTGTCCATGCTGAGCAAAGAGGAAGTGGAATTTCAAAAATTCCCAGGGCTTTAAAGGTAGAGGGGTGCATGCCTGTGTACCTGACTGTGAGAAAGTGGAGTAGAAACTGCTTACCAGAGTGGTCATGATGGGCACTGTGGGACACCTCCTGGAGGCCAGTTAGGGTGCCACAAGCAAGTGCAGTATCTATGCTGAAACTGCGTGTCTCTAGCTTTGTTGCAAAAAGCTCTATGCTGTTCATCAAGGTTATTTTGTGATGTTAGCATAGCGTGAGAGTTAAATTGGCTGGAGGAGTATTGTTGTGTGTACACATCCACTGTTTTGTCAACCAAACCTGACTTTTGTTGACAACTGTGTAGACCTTAGAAAACAGCTTGGAGAAATAGAGTAACCAGATTAGTTGCAGACCTTTGCCACCTCAATATGTGTTCAAAAGCTTCTATGTCTTATTTCACAGACTCACTTGTCAATTTAAATGTGTATACCTAAACTCTCAAGTAATTGCTTACAATAGACCCATTCCCATAGACTTCACTTAGGTAAAACTTCAGTTCCTGAATGAGGACTGCAGGGTCAGTCTCACAGTGAAGAACATTTTACAAATAAGGAACAAATTAACTACTTCTTGACTTTATTTTCAGTAATGCACTTTACAACTACCCACTCTAATATCCCTGGCTTTAGGTCTGCGTTAAATTTCAGAAATATAGCTGGGATGTACATGGGCTTCATTCAAAGCCCATTGCAGTCAATGTCTATTAACTTCAGTGGACTTTGGATCAGGCCCTATTACAGTAACAAATATAGAAAATGTAAATAAAGCTGTGAGGAAATGAAAAAAGCCACACTCAACATTCTGTAAGTGGTCTATGTAAAATAAAATGTTTGTGCTATTTTACATGTTCTTTGCTATACTAATAGTAAAGGAGTGATAAAGAATCTGGACACCCAACTTTTATAGAATTTCAGCCCACCCTAAAGACCTTTTAGAGTACAAGTTTTTCATCCTTGAGAATTTTATCTTTAATGAAGTTTATGAATCTTGTACACTAATGTGTGATGGATGAACCTGTTGTAAAATTGTTTTTTTCTTTCAGTATGTTCATGCTGCATTGTAAATTGGGCTTGTGGGCTTCCCTTGAGCATCCACAGTGAATTGTAAACCTGGATTTACAGTTGCTGGACCCGGGTCTTAGAGCTGTGCTAATGCGTACATACTGCACAACGCAGACTTTGTGACTTAGGTCTTCAGCTTGAGCTGCATCCACACTGCAAAATGGCAGGGCTTGGATCTGCATCACAGTGGGGCTTGGGTTCTGACTCAACCCCCTACAAAAGTCCTAGAACCTGGGCCCCAAGTGCTTTCTGACCCGAGTCAGGCTGATTTGTGTATGGATGGAAGGGGGGCGGGGAGGGTCTTGGTCTTACAGCTGAGTCAGAGCCCAGGCTTAATGTGCAGTGTAGGCATGCTCTTCTTTTAAATTTTGTCAAATTCTTTTTTGGACTTTATTTTAAGCTAGGTATTTTTTAATGTGTAAACTGAATTTACAAACTATCAATGAGAGAAGGGGGGGAGGGAGAAAGAGAGTGTGAAATCAACATTACCTGTCACTCAACAGGGCCTGATAAAAAGCCCACCGAAGACTTGAAGACTGTTGTGATTTGGATGGCCTTTGGATCAGGCCTCTTGACTAATGTATATTGTTTTCATGTTCCTCCTCCCCTTTTCTCATTGATAGCAATTATGAATTATATTAATTTTGAAAAAATATAAAGATATAAAACTAATTAAAATGTCAAACATTTCTTTTAACAACATTTCCTTTACTGTGTAAACAGTAATATGTAGCAAGGTTTGATGTTCATACTGAACATCCAGACATCTTGGACCAAATTCATCCATGAGGTAAATCCATTAAAGTCAGTGGAATTCAAGAAGTATGAATTTGGCTCCTTGATTGTATTGTGGGTGACTTCAACATAGATGCAATGTGAATAATGTGTAATTATACATGCTGAAGTGTCTGCACTTATTAAATTTGATTCTAATCCACTGATTTCTGTGTTGGTGAATTTAAGGTTTTTAAATTGTCATTTTCACTTTCTGTGTTACACTGGAAATGTCTGAGTGAAGAAAATAATTTGTTTCTTATCTCTGATACTTTCATTCTTCTGTCATAGTACACAAACAAAATATAGAATTACAATGCTCAGCAGCATAAATCATCATCTTCTGATAAGTAACATCTTATCTTATCTTCTGATAAGTAACATCTTATCTATCTTAAGGAGACTGATTTCCAGGTGAGCAGTCATGAATGCCTGCAGCACAAGTAATTTCAAATGTATTTAAACCTTATTGCACAACCAGATTTTTATTTTTATTCTCACCACAGGGTGCACATAAACTGTCTGCAAAGGGATTTCTAATCTTAAATTTCATATGTTCGTACAGGTATATTCATATGAAATATTACTTTTTTAATGTTGATAAGCCTTTTGGGGGGTATGCATAAAACCCTGCAGAGTACAAGCATTGGGCCAGATTCTCTTAAGCGTGTTCTTGGACATGTGTAAATTATATCTCCCTGCTCCAGCTTGGTTCCTAAAGGGGATAGGCCCTAGAGATCCAAATTCAGTTGGATTACCACTGCTTACTCCCCCCCAGGGTTTTTTATCAGGAAAGGGCTGATATAATTGCAGTGGGCAGCTATATAGAAATCCATTGGAAGAGGTGGTTGAAGCCAATAGCAGAGACACTGTTTGAGGGCAAATTGTCTGCCTCTGGGGTGAGACTGGCACATGACAATGCAACCCTGAGTTAAATCTGACCCACTAAGTTTGGTCATATCCATCAGAATTAGGAGATGACAGGGAGATCGTGTCATTACAAAGGTATCTTCCTCCGAGATGTGCAATAAGTTCATACTGTGAACCAGATTCTGGCACTTTTACTCACATTGAGTAATAACACCTTACTCCAAGAGTAGTTCCTTTCTACTTGAGAGGTATGGAATTACTCAATGCAAGTGACATTGGTAGAATCTGGCTATAAAAATTAAAATGTGTGTGGTTTTTTTTTTAAAAAGCAATGTTAATTGCATAATATATTTGTTTACATTGTGACTGAGGCATAAGCTAAATCTGATGATCATATTGCAAATCTAGGAGAAATTGTCTTTGCAATGATATATAAAATGACCTTCAACTCCTAATAGTCTAGGAGAATTTCTATTCATATCTAGATTCCGAATCCTGAAATAATGATTATTGTGGATTTATAAATAGTTTACAACTTCAGATTCTAGTTTATTTAATAAGACAGGAAACCATTGAGTGTACATTTTGTTGGCAAGCAAACCGAATAAAAAAATGACTAGATCTCATGAAACCAAACCATCTGCTAGTATCAATCTGTAATCTGGTGTTTCTCCCTTTGGAAACACTGGTTACTAGCACTCTTTTGTACAGCTAACTTTTCCTCAGATCCTCAGATCAATTTATTGAATTGATCTATAAAAGTAATAACTGTGTATTCTCTGTGCGCTTTTACAAAGACGTGAACTGCTGCCTATAATCCCTTCTAGTCTAATATCAATATGAAAGGATACCAACATCTGGTGAAAAGATTGTAGCTGTTAAGGCTTGTAAATTATAATTTAAAAAAATGGCTTTAGGCTTTAGATAACCTCAACCTAGAGTTCAAAGGCAATATGGAATCTACATTGACAAACAAGAAACCCATGATATAAAATTGTTTTGTTAATATGTGGAGAGAAAAAATGTTAATTAGCATATGTTTGTTACTTTACCCAATAGCAGTTTCGTCATTTAAAGGGGACACTTTAGAATTAGATTAATCTTTGAAATAATTCACATGGTTAACTGTATGACATTGTTTAATTACATAGCCAGAGGCATCTAGCCCAAAATGAATTTGTTCTGAGACACTATTTATTGGCACTTTAATTCTATTATATAGGAAGCCTTTTACCTAGATTTTAAACAATTTGGGTGTGAATTTACAACACATATAACAAAACACATAATTTACAGATTTTGATTTTTTTTTTTTACATTTGAGAACAGTTCCTAGAAAAACAATAGGTTGGGAGTTAGAAATGAATAGATGGGAAAACAGAAAATATTGACAGGTTTCAGAGTAGCAGCCGTGTTAGTCTATATTCGCAAAAAGAAAAGGAGTACTTGTGGCACCTTAGAGACTAACAAATTTATTAGAGCATAAGCTTTCGTGAGCTACAGCTCCGATGAAGTGAGCTGTAGCTCACGAAAGCTTATGCTCTAATAAATTTGTTAGTCTCTAAGGTGCCACAAGTACTCCTTTTCTTTTTAGAAAATATTGAAAATCTAGCACTGCCCACCTTCTTGGTGTGTTTAGATAACCAGACTTTTCTTAATCAGAAAGAAAGTAGGGGTTTTTTAATACAGCAAAAATTAAAGTTTTCTCCTAAACATAATGTAATTAATTAGTAGACCTTAAGACGACCAATGTGTCTATACTTCCAAAATCCATCTGTTAGCACTTCACTCTGACTAGAATTGCACACATTTTATCACAGGTTAAGACAGCAGAGGGCTCCCTTGAGTTTTCTTTGGTGTACCTAAAGCTGTAAACAACTACCCTGCATTTCTGAGATGCAAGCAGAGAGCTTTTTATGTCTGATCTCCGGAGTAGGAAACACACTTTCCCTTTTCCCACGCCACAGCAAAACATCTCAGATTTAGAGTGACAAATTTAATTTATCTTCACAAGTTTTGGTGAAGCTCTGTTTGAAAGGGAGTTGATAAAATGAGATGTAATTGTCGATTATGTAGTGTTTTAGAAAGGTCCTTCCACTGAAGGGAATATGGATCCTATGCACTCAGAATTGCAGTTGTTAAGGCAATAGGTCTGGCTAAATCACGAGGCAACGCGGTGGCAATTAAAGGTAGATGGTAGTGGGGGGCCTGGGGTCCTTGCTTTTTCCCGTCGTCTAGAGCATCTGTTTTCCCTACTTACATAAACAACCACGATCCTTTTCTTGAGGGAGGCTTTTTGGGGGGGGTGGGGGGAGGTCCTGGCACTTCCAACAGCAAGGGAAACGCCCCACTTTTCAAATGCTGAAGTTTAGCACTTAGTCTGGTTTCATTGTCCTGTCGCAGGATTCATTCAATGTGGTTCCATTGTAAGAAGACAATGTGGACTAACCTCCCCCCCACTCGACTTTAAAGAATCTGAGGAAAGGAAGTAGTCTTAGGCAACGTCGGTTATACCGCGTGAAAACAGAAAGTTGAAGGCAAAATTACCACAATAAAATCAAATTAAAAACTCCTCTGATTGCATTAGTTAGGGTAATTGTAGCTATTGTATGGAAATTGTTGCACTGTTGAAATCGCCAGACAGAGAATCCAATCTGAATGCTTTAGCTGAATCTGTTTAGAGCCACTGTGAAATAAAATTAAAACGTATTATCCAGATCTAATTGAGCGTGTACTCCTCCGCCTTGCTCTAGCTTTCACATAAAATGTGTGTAAGGGAGATGCTTCCATAAGCTTTTGCCCTCGATGTGAAAATAGTCCTTTGTAGATTAAAGGCTTTAGGGAAATAATGGTCGAAACTGGAGCAACTGAACTATCTGCTCAAATAACTAAGCATGTTAGGCTTTCTATTGCGAAGTGGTATCTTTTGCAAGGGAGTGTTTAAGCTTCAATACGTGGTATTGGAAAGAGCTGTCTTTTGAGCTGAATAGCAATTGAAGGGGAAATAGAGGAATTTGAAAGGAGGACTAGCAAAATAACAAGTTTTTAAGTATATATAGTGGAGATATACACACAAGGAGACCTGAGCATAAACTATATTTAACTATGACACGGTACAGTCACTCTAAGGTTTGACCACTACAGGAGTTAGATGGATCAAAAACAAGTTAATAGACCCGACAGGGATGTCCAAAATCCATGCTTACAGACCAAATGCATCCCATGAAGTGAGCTGTAGCTCACGAAAGCTTATGCTCAAATAAATTTGTTAGTCTCTAAGGTGCCACAAGTACTCCTTTTCTTTTTGCGAATACAGACTAACACGGCTGCTGTGGCTCATTTTAAGTGATCACTCTCCTTACAGTGTGTATGATAAACCCATTGTTTCATGTTCTCTGTGTGTGTGTATATCAATCTCCCCTCTGTATTTTCCACCAAATGCATCCGATGAAGTGAGCTGTAGCTCACGGAAGCTTATGCTCAAATAAATTTGTTAATCTCTAAGGTGCCACAAGTCCTCTTTTTCTTTTTACTCTGAAATAACGACTGTGAAACCCATTGTGTCCTCTTATTTGGTTAGTTGCTTCAGATTGTAAACTCCTTGGGGAAAACTTCTTGGTTCTGCTGTACCTGGTACATATTGTCAGCGGCCAACAGAGAACACATCCAGTTTATACAAATAATAATAATTGCCCAGTAGGAGGGCGATCGATACATCTACCGGCCGCCCACATACAAGTGTTGGTAGGCGCAGCACAAGCAGCATTCAGTGGTTATAAAGCCCTGTAGACTATCTTCACAGGTTAAAAGTATGTTGGTTGTATTATTTCTCTCTGAGACAAAGAGCGTGTGTTGGTTTGAGTTGGAAGGTTCCCTAAGATAGGCAGGCCTGGTTCCGTCTAACCCGCCCTACATCATTCACCCGCCCAGTGGTTTTTTTTACGACGGGAACCGGCTTGCCGAGCGACCTCTTCCAGGCCCTGCCTGCTGGGCCGTCTGGATTACTGGGGCTTTCACTTCCGAACTGCAACTGGCGAGAGAAAAAGGAAATCACGATGGGTCCCCCTCGGATGGGTCCCGCTTGGGAGCTCTCGGGCTGTGCCCCCCCCACCGGAGCAGAAAGCTCCTCTCTCTTGCCATCGCTGCCTACGTGGCCGGGGAGTCCCATTCGCCCCAAGCAAGCCCTGCGTCCCGTATAGAACGAAGGGCTGGAGGAGGGCGAGGGTGAGCCGCTCGCTGACTTCTCCTTCCTTCCCCGTGTGTGTGTGTGTGTGTGTGTAGCCGCTATTTGCTGCCACCCCGCTCGCTAGCTTCCCTCCGGATTATCGCGTTCACACGGTGTCCGTGCTGCCGCGGCTGCAGCCGGCAGAGAGGGGCGAAGGGGTCTTTTTATACCACGTTCTTTCTCCTCCCCCTTCGCCGGCTCCCCCGCCCTCATAGTGTCACCATTGAAAAATGACGCGCCCGCCTCCGGCAGGGAAGAGAGATCGCTGCAACTTTGAGCGGGCTGGAACCGAGCGGGGGGAGCCGCCGCGCCCCGCGCCAGCCGGCTTGGGACTGGGCCTGGCGCGCGCGCGCGCGCGCGAGACAGACACACACAGATCCAGCCCCCCGCCCGGGGCTTTGGTTGCGCCGGGGATTAGCCGGCTGGGCAGCGCCTCGCCCTGCAACCCGAGCGGCGAGTTTGTGGAGAGCGGCGAGCGAGCCGCGCTTTGCAATCAGGAAACCCCAGCTGGGAGCAGAGGCGGCGGCGGCTGGGGGAGCCGTTAGAAACTAGCCATTCCCCCCTCCCACCGCCACCGCCACCAAAACAAAAAACAACCCCCCCCCCCCCCCCGCACAAAAACATTGCAGCCGCCGCCGGCTCTGCTGGGGCTGGAAGGGCGGCGGGACTCGCGGAGGGGCGGCACGGCTGTGGTTGCCGCTCTCTCCGGATGCTGATCTCGGAAGCACTTGGCAGGCACCAGGCGGGAGCCGCGGCGGCGGCAGCAATGGGAGCAGGCTGCTGAGGGGCGCCCGGCGCCAGAGCCCGGGCAGGTGGCACCCGCGGCGGCGGGCCCATGCGGTGACCGCGCCGAGCCGCGGGTGCCCCCAGGGTGCAGTTGCGGCTGGAGGAGCCGGAGGAGGGTCTCGCTTGTCCGGGGCGCCCGGGGATGGGTCCCCGCCGCGGCTGAGCCCCAGCGCCCGCCCAGCCCCGGTCTCCGCTCCGGCCGGCCAGTGAGCCGGGAGCAGCCATGGCCGCGGCCATCGCCAGCGGCTTGATCCGCCAGAAGCGCCAAGCGAGGGAGCAGCACTGGGACCGGCCCTCGGCCAGCAGGAGGCGGAGCAGCCCCAGTAAGAACCGGGGGCTCTGCAATGGCAACCTGGTGGATATTTTCTCCAAGGTCCGCATCTTCGGGCTGAAGAAGAGAAGGTTGCGGCGCCAAGGTGTGTCTGTGTGTCTGTGTCTGCCTGCCCCCGTCTCTGTCTGTCCGTCCGTCCCCGGGAGTGGGGACAACCTGTAGCGGGCCCCTCCCGGGCCAGCAGCTGGGCAAGGTACACGCGGAAAACTCTCTGCTGGGCTGGCGGCTAATGCGATCTCTCAACTGGTGCCTGCCCCCCCCCCCCCCCCGTCCTGATCTCCGGGCGTTTCTGTTCCCTCGCTAGCTGCGTGATGTAGTGCCTGGGGTGGAAAATACACACAGACATGTACCCATTAGCTAGAGGAGATCGCAGAGTCAACAGTTCCTAGAAGCGGTGGCACAGCGTGATCTATCCAGCTGTTGGCCCGGGAAGTTTCTTATTCAAAGACTACGCCTCCTTAGTAGTATAATGCACTAGGGCACATAATGCCTCCGACGAAGTGAGCTGTAGCTCACGAAAGCTTATGCTCAAGTAAATTGATTCGTCTCTAAGGTGCCACAAGTCCTCCTTTTCTTTTTACTTTCCCTAGGTGTTAGCTGTAGTAGAGTCTAGTAGTATCCCTCAAAGAGGCTTTAGCTGTGGTTTCCTCTTTACTTCCCCTGTACCAGTTGCCTTCCTGGGTAATCTTTTGTATTTCGCTCCCATTCACAAAGCGCCTTATAGGCAGCACTGAAACAGACGAGCAGTAGTTCAGGTGTATGTTAATGCCCTGTACTCTTCAGGATGTAATGTGTATAGAAAGGTTTCCTCAAACGCTAGTCTAGTCAGAAGAATAAAGCAACGCCTACAACTGATAGGTCGCCTGTTAAAACACATAAGCGACTTCGTGATTTAGTTTTCACAAGGCAATAAAGGGTGAAAACAATCTTTTAATTGAGGTGGTGATAGGGGTAAGTGCATTACGTGATGCTGATAACTACTGGCTACATAATAAGGGCTCTAATAGCCACAGCCTATTAACCTTTTTTTAAAAGGACAAATAGTACAACGATTTGTACAGCTTCTAAATGGTCGGTGTCTGACACAGCAACCTCAGCAAACTATCGTTAAGGATTCGTTTCATTATGCTATGTGCTTCATTTTACACACAGTATAGGCACTCTATTCTAGACTCCCATTCTTAATAGTTAAGTAGGCGAGACTCATTTTATTTCCAGTATTCTGAGAGTGGGAAGTGTATCATACTAGCATGTTTAAGGACCATGAGGGATATTATCACATACTCTGTACACTGCAGTTATATACATATACATTTTAACTGCTTATTAAGTTAGGGTCCCTAATATAAAGGATAAAATCTGTGGATTATTACAATTTCTACCTGTAGATTACAGCATACTCAATAAATAGAGGTCTCCAAATTTACATTAGTAGCATGATTGCATTTTTTCAATGCTTTGTATTTAAAGAGTGTAAACAAAAGGATAAAACTGTATAAAAAGACAAGAACATTTATAATTTTTTAAAATTTTATCGCCCAATTAAAGAGTAATACTTCCAGAATTTAGAATCGGTATTTACTTTATCTCATACTTATGCCCAGAAGGCAAATAGCTTTAAAACACAAGGACATTTTATAAAGGATGAAGATTTTAAATAAACATCTTCAAAAGCAAGGAGAATGTCAGTAAAGATATTACAGTATCTACTACTTACTGTAGTAAAAAACAAATTCTTTCTGAATAGATTAGAGAATGCTTCTTCCATCCTGTGCTGTAATGTAGTCTATATAGTGTGTGGAAAGAAGTATATTTCCATTTCAATTTGGTCTAGAGAGTTAGAATTGTTGCTAAACTATTTTTATAGTTGATGAATAACTAAGACATAAGAATTTACCTGGTCTGATCCATCTTTCCTTTTCTTTCTGTACATCATATTTAAAATAGCATCTTTTGATAGGATCTAACACATTTTATTTTGTATGGCTTTATTATTTGTAGCAGAATTATTTCTTATTCTTTGGTTGTCTCAAATCCAGTGAAAAGAAGCAATAAAGATACAGTAACCTCAGATTTCTTATATTATTATAGAATACAACCTAAATGTTGCCATTATTTGCAAAGTGGTATACAACTTGTCTTATTTCTGAAAACAGATTTCTGAAATATACTTTAAAAGTTAACATGGAGGCTGCATAAAATTACTGTACACTTCTTTTTTGAGGATGTAGTGTGTGTGTGTGCGTATTAATAACAAAATCTTTGTAAGATTAATTTTTAGACTTAGTAATTTCTTAAATATAGATCTATAATTGACTTTTACCAGATAGATTGTCTGTTTTATAATAATCGATTATGGAATTTATCTTTTATAGTTGGTTGATGGAAACAAGTTTACTAGGGCTTCCTTTTATACATTCATTTATTGAAAGATCATTTTTGGCCAGCTCTGAGTTTCATATTTTGGCAAAACTCTTATTGAATTCAGTGAGACTTGAGGATGATAACCACTTCACAGCATTAGATGCCAAGCATTTCCACAGTTAAGAGATGCCTCCAGCAAAGTTCTGTATTCAGCATCATGGATTTTTCATAGTGTATTTAGTAATGCTCCTGAAACTGATCATAATTAAACTAAATTGGAGTATAACCTAAACTCTAACTCATGTTAGCACTATTGGTTTCAATGGGAATATTTGTTAGTGAAGGTTGCAGGATCAGGCCCTTTGTTTATGTCAATGTGAAGAGCCGTTTAAAGGCATATTTATCCAGTCCCGCATGTTAACAGCACAAATTCATTATTCATCCATAAAACTTTATACTGAAAAAAATCAGTTTTCTGTATGTGAGTGCTGTGGTGGTGATGGATGATGCATAAGTTGCCTGGTGTACCTGTGGATTCAAAAAAAGAAAAGGAGTACTTGTGGCACCTTAGAGACTAACAAATTTATTAGAGCATAAGCTTTCGTGAGCTACAGCTCACTTCATCGGATGCATCTGATGAAGTGAGCTGTAGCTCACGAAAGCTTATGCTCTAATAAATTTGTTAGTCTCTAAGGTGCCACAAGTACTCCTTTTCTTTTTGCGAATACAGACTAACACGGCTGCTACTCTGAAACCTGTGTATTCAAAGTTACATACAAGAAGTAGATAAAGTGGGGAGAGATAAAGGGTGGAAAGTAGAGGGTAAATTTAATCACTTACGTATCTTGTGGCATAGAAAAAATTAGAATATGTAATTGTGAAACAAATAGGCAGTTCATTCTGCTCATTGATTAAATGATCATTATACAAAGCAGAAAATCAAGAAAGTTCCATTGCTATTTGTCTGATTCGTCAGAATATATGGCCATCGGTTATCATATTGTTCATTGAAACTTATTGTTGAGACCATAAAATAAGAGCAAAATGTGATGAATTTCCAAACATCTGTTGTCAGATTGTGCAATGGGGATTTTACAAATAAGTCTTATCTAAATGATGTACAAAGTGTGATGAGAACTAAGAGTGAAAAATGAGCCAGAGATGTGACAAGTGGACTCCTTGGACTGATCATGTATGATATTATCAGAGTAGAAGTATGCAACAATTGTTCGTTATTTATTGATAGTGAAATCTAGAGTACATCACTTATTCCAAACAAAATGTAACTCTGATTCTTGCAAAGAGGTTATACTGTATATGGAAAACAAAAGTCCATACATCTTTGAAGTTAACAGACTGCAAACTGTAATAAAAATCAGCTGAGAGGGATGCTGCTTTTTTCCTAAAATGCCTGTTGATATTGCTTCTTGGTTGGCTGCTTCTTGTGATTTTGAAGACATAATATATTAAAAGCTAGATATCTTCTACTGTATTGGTGCTTCTCTCTAGCTGTATTTAATTTTCTGCCCAGGGTTATCCCTTTATGGACATACCGTAGTAGTATATATTATAAAGATACAGAGGGGGAAGAGGTGAGCATTCTTATTTACATTTACTGGTATAAAAGCTGTAATGACAGATGTAACTGTGGTTTTGTTTCAAATATTTTTTCCAACTGTTTTGATTAATGTGTCTTTGTTCTGTAGTTGATATTGATTTCTATGGGAGAATTACCTAATAAGCTATTGTGTGGACAAACCACAATAATGTATCAGACAACTTTGATTCATAATGTTTAGTTTTAATATTATAATATCTTTAATTTATTCTAACTGCCACCTGATGAAGAAATCACTGGCATTAATTTCCTCGTACTCTTGAAGCCAATATCTGTGCCCTGGCTTTGATGCCAAACACGTATCAATACTAACTTTTTCATTTTGGATTAGAGAAGAAGATAGTTTAATTCTGTTTATTCTCCAGATTCAGTTAATGCAATACAACAGTTACACAGAGGACTGACAGATACGAATTTTGAAGGCTTCATGGGGCGTGAAACTTGACTATAACCAGAGACTCTGCAATGAAAAGCAGAAAATATATTCCTATGCTTTAGCTTATGCAATTATATTACATATGAAGTGTATGATTTCAAAACATCCACTTGTCCCTGTTGCATTCTTAGCTTCTAGTTAACCTATATTTTAACCTATAAATCTATATCCTTTATTGGTCCCCAAAGTTGTAGTCTGGTTAATTAGATCTCTTCAGATTGTTCCATTGTGTAGTATTCATAATTTCAAATGTATAAAAAATAAATGTTATGTATACTGTGTATATTTATATTAATACCAACTTATATTACTCAATTTTGGAATGATTTGGCTTTGAATTTTTTATGCTAATACCAGTGAGATTGTCTCGGTCTCACTATGTTCAGAGAATATATTTATTTCAGTTATTAAGACATGACTATTAGACTTCTAGGTTTTTTTTTTGTGAATGTACTACAGCAGTATATCACTTGAAAGAGTGCCTTTTGGGACAATTAATGTGTACATCGGATGGGGTTGATGAAGCAGATGGGGAGTGACTTCATAACCTAAGAAGTAAAATAATTCTCAGGAAATGGAATACCTGAAGTGTCTTTTTTGCTTTTGTAGAGCTGAAAGCAAGACCCATTCATGTGTACACATGAAAATTAATTTATTTCATTCCCTGCAAATCAGAACACTCCATTTCTATTTAGAATTCCTAAGAAATTAAGGTTTCAGAGTAGCAGCCGTGTTAGTCTGTATTCGCAAAAAGAAAAGGAGTACTTGTGGCACCTTAGAGACTAACAAATTTATTAGAGCATAAGCTTTCGTGAGATGCATCCGATGAAGTGAGCTGTAGCTCACGAAAGCTTATGCTCTAATAAATTTGTTAGTCTCTAAGGTGCCACAAGTACTCCTTTTCTTTTTTTAAGAAATTAAGATCAGTTTGGAAGCTATTGCTGTTCCTAAATTAGTACAAACTGGCTTGGCTTTCCTAACTGAGGGTCTCACCTTAGGAATTCATTCTTCTTGTCCGCCCATTAAGACCCACATTTAGCAATCTTCTATATACATTGTAAGGCCCATTTATTTTGCCAAGTGTTTGACTGATTTTGTTTTTAACTGTGTTTAAATCTCTTTAAATGCAGTTCCTAGTTGTCAAGGTGACAGGCACTGTAAGCCTGTTTTTGTAATAAAATATGTATAAAATCAATTTCATTTTTTTCTTTTAAAATGCTACTAAATATTCCATTGAAGATCTATAAGATTATTGCAAACACAAAACATATAAATATGTTGCTCCAATGTAGATATGTTCATTTTCATTTTTTAAAATGTATTTTGCTACTATTAGTTTTAGATTGAGTATCATGGCCTTTCCGAGGCAAAACATTTCCCACAGAGTGGGAAGCTCTTCTTTAAATAGAAGGGTGGTATTGAAAAGGGGTTTTGGTATGTATCAAAACTATATTAAAGCTGATTATGCTGAATGTGAATTAATGCAAACAACTTGGTTGAGAGTATGGAGGGATTATAATATCCCTTGTATTGAACTGTTTCTGGTGGATCTAACAGTGGTGCTGAGTCAAGGATGTAATTTTAAAAGGAGAAGGAAATGAAAAAAGTTAATTTCTCCTTTAAAACTGTAATGTAATTTTAGATGATAAAGGATTTACAGCAGTGTTTCCCATCAAAATGGGCTTTAAATCCTGATTTACAATAGCAGTGTTCTTTGTGCCCATTTAACGTGCAAGTGATCAAGTATCTTATATGATTACAAAACATCTCATATTATTAATATAACTCAGGAACAAAAAGACAAATATAATTATCATACAGTCTTAAAATATTATGTTAAAGTAGAAATAAGATAGAAGCATATTAGCATTGTGTGTTTGATAAATATTAGTAAATTTTAGACTTCATTGGACCTTCCCAAAGGTTACTTCAGGTTTTAAAAATCGATATTTGGCTGGCATCCCTTTGTCTGCAGATTTTTTTGTCCCTTTGTCCCTTTGTCTGCCAGCATGTGGTAATGTTTCTTGTCTTTTCCTTCCTTCTGACTTCATGTATGCTGGAACACGACTATTTATACCAGCAATCTTGAATGTCCAGTTGGAGTAAAGGAGATTTCAGAATTACCTCATTCTGAAATACCGTCCTCTTCTTTACACTCTTATTCTCTTTCACTTCCTTCCTCCCTGCAACTGCTGATTTAACTTTTCATTTATAACAAATACGACATTGTGGGTGATTGACTCTCTCTGAGTTCTCCTGAAGTTTAGAGAATCTGGATCCAGTTGAGTACCAGTTCAGGTTTCCCATTAGTTAAAAAGACACTGTCATGTGACCATTATGCTTGATCATGACTTGGATGACACTTCAAGTCTGTGCAATGTCCACTTGCCTGGGAAACAAAAACCTTCATAAATCTACTTCTCTTGTTGTGAACTTATGCCTTCCTTCACTGGCCTAAATACTGAAATATGAAATTAATAGTCATTTTAAGGACTCTACATTTCAAGGAATTTTTTAAAAATATGCCAGGCCTGGTAATTATTAAAGTTTATTATAGAATTTAAAAGAATCTGGCTAATAGAGATGCTAAGGGAAATTTTAGTATACACTGTTATTGACTTATTATGGAAGAGCTGTAGCAATAACATAGCTAATTTTGGGTTCTGTTTTGCATTTAAACAAAGGATTTAACCTCTTCTTTTTTTGCTCTTTTTTTCTCATCTTTTAAGTGTAGACCACGCCTATGTCTGCATAGCTATGTTGGTCACGGGTACGAAACTCCCCACATCCCTGACCAACATGTCTATGCCAACAAGACCTCCAGTGTGGATACAATGATGTTGATGGAAGAGGGCTTCTGGTGACGTAGCTAATGCCAGTCAGGGAGGCAGTTCCTACATCAACAGAAAAACTCCTTCTGTTGGTACAGACTGCATCTACACTAAGGGGCTATGCCGACATGGGCTCCATAGTGTAGACCAGTGGTTTTCAACCTGTGGTCCATGGATCCCTGGTGGTTCACAGAACTATAGCTAAGATTTCAAAGGGTCTGCACCACCATTCAACATTGTTAGGGGTCTGAAAATGAAAAAAGGTTGAAAACCACTGGTGTAGGTATATCCTTAGATTCCCTAGTAATGCCAGTTCTGTCTGAAGTATCAGAGGGGTAGCTGTGTTAGTCTGTATTCACAAAAACAATGAGGAGTCCGGTGTCACCTTAAAGACTAACAGATTTATTTGGGCATAAACTTTTGTGGGTAAAAAACCCACTTCTTCAGATGCATGGGGTGAAAATTACAGAAACAGGCATAAATATATATTGGCACATGACGGGAAGAGAGTTACCTTTCAAGTGGAGAACCAATGTTAAAGGCCAGTTAGGTCAGTGTGGATGTGGTCCACTCCCAATAATTGTTGTGGAGGTGTCAAAACAGAGAGGGAAAATTGCTTTTCATAGAATCTCAGGGTTGGAAGGAACCTCAGGAGGTCATCTAGTCCAATCCCCTGCTCAAAGCAGGACCAATCCCCAATTTTTGCCCTAGATCCCTAAATGGCCCCCTCACGGATTGAACTCAGAAGTCTGGGTTTAGCAGGCCAATGCTCAAACCATTGAGCTATCCCTCCTCCCTTTTGTAGTGATTCAACCATGCCCAGTCCCTATTCAAGCCCAAATTGATGGTGTTAAGTTTGCAAATGAATTGTAGCTCAGCAGTTTCTCTTTGAAGTCTGTTTTTGAGGGGTTTTTGTTGAAGAATGGCTACTTTTAAATCTGTTATTGAGTGTCCAGGGCTATTGAAGTGTTCTCCTACTGGTTTTTGTATGTTACCATTTCTGATGTCTGATTTGTGTCCATTTATCCTTTTACATAGAGACTGTCTGGTTTGGCCAATGTACATGGCAGAGGGGCATTGCTGGCACACAATGGTATATATCACATTAGTAGATGTGCAGGTGAATGAGCATCTGATGGTGTGGCTGGTATGGTTGGGTCCTATGATGGTGTCACTAGGGTAGATATGGGGACAGAGAAGGCAATGGGGTATGTTACAAGGATTGGTTCCTGGGTTAGTATTTCTGTGGTGTGTTGTTGCTAGTGAGTATTTCCTTCAGGTTGGGGGTCTGTCTGTAAGTGAGGATCGGCCTGCCTCCCAAGGCCTATGAGAGAGAGGTTGTAGATGGTTGATGATGCGGTCGAGAGGTTTTAGCTGGGGGCTGTATGTCATGGCCAGTAATACTCTGTTATTTTCCTTGTTGGGCCGGTCCTGTAGTAGGTGACTTCTGGGTACCTGTCTTACTGATTATCAGTTCTGTCTGAAGTTGAGCTTACCATAGATGACAGGGTGTGCAGCTATTATACCAGTACCTGAACTTAAAAATCGAAATATCACTTCAAAAATGAACGCTCATTAAGACACACTACCCCTGTGACTTATAGAATCCATTTTTTCATATGAGTAAACAGGCATTTATTGTTTGATCCTCCATTACACGTGCACAGGTAGAGGGGAGCAAAAGCCAGCAGAAATGGAGGGCACATGGTAGGGAACAGCATCTCCATAACATACTTCCTCCCCCTACCACAAGTCCTTCTGAGCTTCTCTGCAGGCTAAACAGAAGGTGGAACTCTGATGGTTGGTATGGTTGGGGAGAAATGGCACTTGTCTGCATGTCAAAAGTGAATGAGGTGGAATTGAGCATTTGCTCTTCCCAAGTTGTGCTCTTGCTAACCAGGTGGATTTCTCAATACAAATCTACACAATGTTCCATGCTCCGATGGAGGAAGCAGATGGGAAAGTCAAGAAGGGTCTGGATCCCTGCAGTGTAAGTCCAAAATCTATGAATCAGTAACCTGATTTTCCTGCAAAGCCTGAGGGCTCTGTAAAGTTTCCAAGCCACTCTCCCTTCAGAATGTGAGAGTTTAGATTTCCCACCTATTTGGTAAATGAGAGGAAAACCTAATGAGTCAAAACTTAGATTTTCTAGTTCCCCCTCCCCCCCACAGATTTTTCCATGGAGCTGGAGATCCTCCCCTGGGCCAGATGCTCATCTGGCGTGAATTAGCATAGCTGAGCTTAGTCACTTGATATTTAGCCATCAGAAGCTTGGCCAAAGCCACTCAGAAAATCCGTAGCAGAGAAGAATAGATCCCATTAGTCTTGATTTCCAATCCACTGATCTAACTACTAGACCATGCTCTTCTTCATGGCTTGAATAAAATTCTGGCATTTGCTTGAATTATAATGCAAGTTTTCATTTTTACAGAAAATCAAGACACCCCAAATAACATGCAATTCAGCATGTGGTTAAGTATTTAAAGCATGAGCTAACAAAAATAAGGCTGAAATATAAGTAGATGCAGAAAGCATGATATAAGATTTCAATGGATGTGGTATATAAAAAGGAAAAACACAAAAACCCAACCAACAAGGCTTTCTGCGTACAGGATCAGGTTTTGGTTAGTTTTGTAAAATGGTGACCATGCAGCCACATAATCCTGATATGTATTGTTTCAGCTTTTTAATAGGTTTTCCATAATCACTCCAACACAATTGGAACAAATCAGCTAGTGTGTGGGGAACACTTCCACCTCCTTTCTATAACAGTTGTATTTTAACAATTTCCTTAGTCTCTGTGATTTTAATCTCTCACTTGAATGTTGTGATGGGGTGTACAAATCCCACACTGGGCTCACAGGGGGTAAAGGACAGTACTGGGTCTAGGTAGCCTTGCCCCTCCAGACCTGCAGAGCATGCTCCAACTGGAGAGGAAGCTTAAAAGGTGCTATTGGATGTGCTACCCATTCGGCCTCCAAGGGCTCTATTTACAGGTGTACGTCAAGAGTAGGTCCTTTGAAATAATTCGAATTACACTGGTGTACATAAAAATCAGGATTGGGCCCTTTAATTGCAGTAATTAGATTAGATAAATGGTAGAGCACAACATTTATTTAAAATGTAAAATGTTTTCCTTTGTGAAATAATAGTGTAATGCAGTATTTTGAAACACATACAGTCTCTCAATATATAACCACATACCAAAAGCCTAAGTTTAAAGAAAATTAATTAGGTTGCAAAGTCTACCACTGCTACAGTTCTTTTATCAGTTGCCAGAGATTGCCAGTGTAATGTGTATTGCTGTGAGTGTGACAGTGGTGGTTGTTGGTACTTTGGGAGTGACATGGGGCTATCTCTTTAAAATATTCATGTTCCATTATTACTCAGACATGGTGCTATAATTTTCCTGAGGAATGCAAGCAGGAGAAGGAAAGTGGTGATTTTTAGCAGTTTATAACTCAGCTAAACCTGAATAGAATTTAACATGGCTGAGAAAAGGGACTTCTCAAGCCTGATTGGGCTTTTCCACTCCTGAATTCCAAATGCCTGCTGCAAACAGTAGACATGTAAGAGCTTCTCAAGAAAATGTCACCAGATTTTTTTACCATGGAAGTTCTTAGGCAACCTAAATATAGGGATTGCTACAAGCTTTCCCTATAATACAGCAATGCATCAGAGGTGTTTGATGTCTGATCTTTCTGTTCCAATTTATATAAATAATTATTAACTGAAGCAGGGACTGGAACCCAACTATTGTCCTCCCAACCACCAGGTTATCTAGTCATTCTTGCTCTCTAGCTCAAAGACTATTTAAGTATTTATACAAATTGGGACAGTTTCAATAGGAGAGACTGAGAGACCCACCCCAGAATACCACATACCCTGAGTGTTAGGACACTGTTCTAGGAGGTGGCAGATGCGTGTTTAAATCCTGACTATAATTAGACAGACTGTGGTTTTGAACCCAAGTCTTACATATTCCATAACCATGTGAGTGCCATAACCATGGGCCTATAGGGGATAATGGGGGTGCTACCACCTGCCTCTCTGGTGGTTTTCTGAATGATGTTTAGGTCTCCATGGGAATTTAACCTCCCCCCCCCCCAAAAAAAATTGTTTTTGGTCAAACCATTCTGTGAATGGATCAAATCTCTGAATAATTTCACTCAACTCCAAACTGTATTTTTCAGCAAATAAACTATTTTGACCACCTCTAATTCTAAACACACTCGTTCAGATATTTATCTCATTTTCCAAGATATTGGAATTGTAAAGGTACAGAAAAGAGCAACAAAAATGATTAGGGGTATGGAACAGCTTCCATATGAGGAGAGATTAATAAGACTGGGACTTTTCAGCTTGGAAAAGAGATGACTAAGGGGGGATATGATAGAGCTCTATAAAGTCATGACTAGTGTGGAGAAAGTAAAGAAGGAAGTGTTATTTACTCCTTCTCATAACACACGAACTAGGGGTCACCAAATGAAATTAATAGGCAGCAGGTTTAAAAACAAATATAAGGAAGTATTTCTTGACACAACACACAGTCAACCTGTGGAACTCCTTGCCAGAGCATATTGTGAAGGCCAAGACTATAACAGGGTTCAAAAAAGAATTAGATAAATTCATGGAGGATAAGTCCATCAGTGGCTATTAATCAGGATGGGAAGGGATAGTTTTGCTAGCCTCTGTTTGCCAGAAGCTTGGAATGGGCGATGCGATGGATCACTCGATGATTGCCTGTTCAGTTCGTTCCCTCTGAAGCACCTGGCATTGACCACTGTCAGATGGATCTTTGGTCTAACCCAGTGTGGCCATTCTTATGTTCTTATTGACTAATGTCTGAGTTACTATATGAACATCTATATGAACTATTCAGCCTATCTAGTGTATTATCTCTTTATTGTTTGTAGAAGTTCAGAAAAGTCTCCATGTTTACAATTGTAAATACATACCAATGACTAGGAAATATAATATATAATGCAAAAGTTATTTTATTGCTCTATTTTCTTTTTTTACTTTTCTTCTTTTAATTCATCAGAACTAACAATAAATATACTTCCACCACAACTTCAGCAATCACCAGCCATTCATCAAACTTTCTCTAGAAAACTCCTGCACCAGAATCAACATCCAGGACACTGGATGATCAGCTTCAACAATGGAACCCTACAGACAATTGTATTCAAGAAACTCAGGGATCACCATACCTACCTTCACAGGTCCAGTAACCACCCCAAACACGCCAAAAAATTTGTTATCAATTGCCATTCAGATACCACAGAATATGCTTTGAAGAGAAAGTGAGGGATACACACCTTAGCACACTTAAAACCACATTCACCAAACAAGGACACACTATCAGAGAAGATGATCACATCATGGTATGGGCCATCCAAATACCCTGACAGAAACTGATTCAATATGGGGGAAAAACCCAGTGACTGCACACGCCTAGTTGTCACCTACCACCTCACACTGAAACCCGTATGTAGTATCATTAAACAATTACAACTCGTGTGCAATGGGGACCACATCCTGAAAGAAATCTTTCCTGAACCCCCTCTTCTGCCCTTCAAACAACCCCCAAACCTTGCCAAACTCATTATCAGAAGCAAGCTCCCCACAGACCAGGACCTGTCAACTCAAAGTGGCTCCAGACCCTGTCATAACAACAGATGTAAAATCTGCAGAGATATCACCACTGCTACCATGATCAATACTGCCAGGGCCGGCTCCAGGCACCAGCTTTCCAAGCAGGTGCTTGGGGCGGCAGTCCGTGTCCCATGGCGGCAGCTCCGCCGCTCTTCCCGCCACGGTGGCTTTTGGTCGGCAGCTCCGCTGCTTTTCCAGGCATCGCGGTAATTCGGCGGCAGCACCGCTGCTGTTGTGGAGGCAGCAATTTGGTGGCGACTGTTTGGGGCAGCAAAATCGGTAGAGCCGCCCCTGAATACCTCAACCACACAACACACTTTCAAGATCCATGGGTGCTACACATGCCTATTACAACATGTGATGCATCTAGTGCATCTCATCTAGTGCACAGAATGCCTCAATAGCAACTATGTGGGTGAAACGAGACAATCACTATGCTCCCAAATGAACTCACCCAGAAAAATGATAAAAGACAAACACCATGTCACCCAGGGGCTGATGCTTTTCACGAAAGATCACTCCGTGTCTGACCTCTCTGTCCTTGTCCTCGAAGGAAACCTGCACAGCATATTCAAAAAATGAGCCTGGGAGTTTGTCATAATTTCATTAGATACTAAAAATCATGGACTCAGTAAAGACACTGGATTTGTGGCTCATTTGTGGCTCCACTAACCCTCCTTTGTCATAGGACTGCAGAGGTGTTAATTGTCTACTACATTTAAATTGGTTTAGTGCAACATGTGTTAACTTCTTATGCATAACAATCTGTTCCGCCTTGTATTTAGCTGTGACTTTGTGTATTGCAGTGTATGTCTACACTGCAATAAAACACCTGATGGAACCCAGTCGAACCTTCTGAGTAATCATGGTACATAGGGGACCCAGTCTAAGAGGGAGAGAATCACAGGATTCCACCCCACAATAGGTGAAAGCATCAGCCCCTAACATCTGTGGGGGGCTGCCTTCCAAGACCAAGAAGAGTTAAAGGTGCAGCTAGTCTTGAATTTGATACAGGTTTTGACACATAAATAGTTTGTAACTGTTTTCTATTTCTTTTGGATTGTACTGTATGTCTAAGCACTGCTGCTGATTTCTGAATCTTGAGTAATTTATACACATGCACCTTTGGCAGTTAAGTTGATATGATTTCCACTTAAATGTATGCAGTTGTGCACAGGTATTTGTGCTTTGTCTATATACTCAAACAGTTCACAGATGGCCTGCAACTGATGAAGCGAGAACAGGGACAGTTAAAGTGCTGGTGGTGGAAGTCTTATGCTGAGTCCAATTCATTGTGACATTCAGGCTTTTTTAAAAAATATTATATGGCAGAACTGTGTGAGAAGTGAAGAAATACTTTTTTTCACTTCCACCATAATCTCTACGAAGTCTTGCACAATGGGTCTGATACGTTGACAGCTCAGGAAGTCCTGGATGTGTCCATTTGGTATCGACTTGAGGTTTTTCTCCCTGTGAAGAATTTTCATGTTATCTTTTCAGACAAAATAGCTCAGATTTGGACTGCACTCTCTACTGGCATGGAAACAAAGAACGGTGGCTTTAGGGGAGAAACTTTAAATCTTTGTTGTTTGAGTTTTATCCTGTTTCACTTACTGAGCTTTGAGAGGTGCTGGAGTAGCTTCATGCTACTTGTGAATTGGACCCTTGTCCTTTCTAGCTGATGAAAGAAAGCAGGGAAGTACTGGGTCCATTGCTTTTTATGTTTGTCATTGTTTCCCTACAGGAACAGAATTTGAAAGTATGTCTTCAAATGTGAAAGGCTAATGACATCTTTGCTCCTATGCACAAACTTCCTTTGAACATAGACATGCATGTCATTTTGATATATCACATTTTTCTTAAGCAGACATTTATTCAATCCAGTGCAGGAAACAGTTTACTTTCTTCAAATACAGTGGGTCTCAGCATGGCCCTGTTTACTTTATAAAAATTATTGAAACTTGTAGTGTGGCTGTGACTTTAATCATATTCCTCAACTGAGACACCTGTTCAGACATAGAGCACAATGAAGCACACACATCAGTGAACTGGTTTTCATAGTATCATTTTTGAAGACTAATTTCATTAATGGGAGGAGGTACTATTTTGCAAAAGATCTCCTTTTCCCCATGGAATTTCAGGGAAGTCTAGCAGCTGTGATACTTGTAGCATGTGGATTACTGCCAGAAAAGAAAAAATAATAAGACCAGGAGTCAGTTATTTACATTTTCCCCTATAGCTTGAGTAGGAAGGTTTGTGGGGAGTGATAGTTCCCTTATGATACAGTACCTTACATCACTTAGGAGATTATCTCAGGGGAACCTAATTTACAGCAGTCATACTTCACTGTAAGCAGATTCAAATTTCATAATAAACAAAATAAAGGTCTATTGAAAACGAACTAAAACAACTCTGAACTTTCACTTTCTCCCTGCTATGAGTAAGTTTATTTTGTTTATTTTTCTCAGTGTGTGTGTTATGGCATCCCACTGTACAGCTTCAGGACAGAAACATAATTTGAACTAATTTCACTCTCATACAGAGACAGTAAAATATTGAGTTTGGGGTTAGAAGGCAGGGACCCCTGATTACCAGTGCCAGCTTGTGCATAGATTTCTGTGTGGCTTTGTGCAAGTTAGTTGTAAAAACTTTGGGAATGTTCCAATATGGACCTGTACTTCGCAGCAAGAGCCCATTTATTTTGCGTACCAGCAGTTATTTCTTTCAGAAGTGAGATATAGTCTCATCTTGGTATATGAAGTTTCAGAACGTGCCCCTTGTTCTTCTGAGTGCATCACTGGCATGAACAGCAGAGGTTATAAAATCAACAAGTTTTTGGACATTAGAAGTGGCACTGTCAGGAGCATAAGTTTGAATTGACTCTGATGAGACAGATTTTCCACTTCACACTATGAAATCAACATATTCCTATGCATTAAATATTGATGAAGTCTGTCTCTTTGGCCCTGGCTACACGAGCTCTCTTCATAACTATAATACACCACTTGTGTAGCTTCACTAGTGGAAACTTTAGCATAGTCAAGGCTCAGGAATTTTTTACTACCATGTCCTCTACACCTACACCTATACCTGAACCCTGCCTACTTTACAGCTTCCATTGTTGCTACCACTGGTGGAACTGCACCAGTCGGGAAGTTACAGCTATGAAGTTAATCATGTATCCTAAGATTTTAGCATCTCCCATATATGGTCAATAGGGTTTAGTGGAATCCTATGTGAGGTAAGAGTTGGGAACACTGGCAAGCCCCTAACCACTTGTAATGGATGCCCTTCATTTTTTCACAACATCATTTGATTCTCAGGCTTTTACAGACCCCTTCCACCACCTTCCCCCTCCCACACCTCTCTACCCCCTCCTCCCATATATATTGTTGATGGAATGGAGAGGTTGTCTCTCTTTCTTTCCATTTTAAGGTATATTCTATCCTCTATACCCTATGTATTCTGCGTACGTCAAAATTGTTAAAGGAAAATTGATTTTAGAGAATGGGGGAGGGGAAGTATCAGTAGTAATTTTTATATATTTCTACCTATAAAACTAGGCTCCCTTCAGTATCATATATCCAACAGTATAGACTGATAGGAAAATGTATAACTAATATATTTAAAAAAAATTAGAAATTAGCTAAACAATTTTTCTTTATGATGTTACAAATTTAAGGTCATATCTTGCAATCTGCAAAAACATTGCAGTATGAAATGTGGAGGATAATTCTCTCGAAAGGGATAGAGTACCTGTTTCTGGAAAATCACAAGATATTGGACTTTCAATCTGTCGTTGGTCCAGAACTGAATATTGTCCATCCTGCATGTTAGACTTGTGTAAGTTTTGTGGAAATGTCTACATATGGGGAAAAACATACTTGGCAGGTATTTAAGAAAATAAATACAAAAGCCCCTTGTTTGTTTGAAAGTTGGACAGAGGTTTAAAACATTAGCCATAGACCTGGCAGAGAATAAGAAGTGAGCAGAGCGTAACTGAGGCATGACAAATGCTTTATTTCATGCATACCACCATATATATTAGCATACCGGTTTATATTATATATACCTACGTTGATAGGCATAATCCATGATGAAGCATAATCAATCACCATATTAAAAATAGCACTTTGAAGAGCAATTTTTTTTATTTTAATCCATTTCTGAACAAGGACCTGTGTGGTCTGTCTCCTTTTTAAGAAGTATTGATTAAGTGGACTAGTAGACTTTGAAAAGAAGAGGTGATTTTTTTAAAATTAACATTGGCTTTGAGTTTTCTGGGGGGGAGAGGATATGCTAATTCATTAAATTGTTCAAGCATGCTGCAGAAAAATGCTGGAACTGATTGAAAGCTTTGTTGTTTTCTATTAATGATCTAATTATATGTCTCTTCTTCTCATGAGGCACAAGGCTTGATTGAAATATAATTTAAATCGTTCCCCTGTGGAAGATCCATTGGATGTTCTGTGGAACTGAGTCATAGTATGACAGCATCCAGGCTTGGGCTGTTTCGCTGGCAAGGCTACACTTTCAAATGTCTTCACCCCATACACTAAGCTATTGGCGCTGAGGCACAGTAACTTATTAAGTTTGACATTAATAATTCCGATGAACTGGAAAATCCAGTTATGATTTTGTATGGAGGCATAGATTAATATTTTAAGGGACAGTTGCAAAGTGTGAGAAGGAAATGTACACTAGGAGAACTTGGACTGTTTCACCCTAATCTGGGATTAGTTTAGGGACCTGTATTGTGAGTGAATACCATGATGGCCTGTACTAGGGTAACTATTTTTCATACATTTGTGATGGAATAATCACTGTGTGTGGAGATGAGCATACCCTTCCTTTTCAGATTTTATTTTCTATTGCTAGTACTGTAGCACCAATTTGGTGCTATCCTAATGAGTGAGATAGAGCTTAGAGAGAAAACCGTTATGCGATGGCAATTTGTTGTAAATTGTTGTTCTTTATGGTTATAATATCTGAAGTTATAGGTGTATTTGCACTATGTTAAAAATGAAGGTAACATTTGGCACCTGGAAAGTGAGGACAGTTCTCGGTTAGATATTATATTGGGAGTCAGTAGATTGAGGAGAATACAAGGATGATCGTGTGCTTTTGGCAACCCATGTTGCTGAAGAAGCAAGTTACTGTGTTCTGTACCAATTACATTTTTCTCAAGCAGATGTTATGAAGTGCAGCTAAACTACACCGCTGTAATCCAGACATCAGGTGACAAAGGTATGGATTGCTGAGGCCTGGATATCATCCATGAGGTTGCGATGCTGTCTCTTAGCCAGTTGGAGATGGTAGAACATTTATAACTTGCTGATGTGGAAGCTCGATGTCAGCAAGGGATCCAGAAAAATATCTGTTCCATGGATTCTTTTGGCAACATGTATCAACTACTCAGGACTGCACTGTGGCTTCGAGCTCTTAGAAATTTTGGTCATAAACTGGCCTAGTTTGAAGTCCTGTGGCGGTGGTGGTGATGTAGATTCTGAAGGATAGAGTCAGTTTATTGTTGGCAGTGGAGTCAGTCACAGTTCAGGGTAATTGCATCTGTATTTCCCCTCTGTGCTTTATCAATGGCACCCCCTCTAGGCTCCTGGCTCCTCAGTTATTACCTCTCTTGAGTGAAGACCCACTTCGCTCTCCCTCTTGATTGAAGTCTTTCCAGGCTGCACAGTTCCCTGCCTACACTGTGATATTCCCAGCAACCCAGACTGCCAGTGTCTGCCCTTAGCTTTCTCATCAGAAATGGAGATGCGACGGAGTGAGTGGGGTGGGGCCTTGAAGCAGGGGCCAGTCAGGGGCGGACCCTCAGGGCAGGGAGCAGGGCAAAGGTGTTCAGTTTTGTGCAGTTAGAAGGTTGGCAACCATAGGTTACATACAATCCTTGCCCACAATAGTACATAACCTTTTCATTTAATACAATGGACTCCAAAGATACTTCAGCTTAATTCAGTAAGGCTTTTCATGGGTATCGCAGGAAATTGTTGTATCTGTCACAGAGCTCATGACCTCTCATAGTTTCTCTTAATGTCAGCCTATAAATATGAAATAGGATCTGGGGGGAAATTAGTCTGTGGAACTCCACAGATGAAAGATTCATTGATAGAGGTGCAGTTTCCTATCACTAGTCTTCAAGATGTGTTCCAAGGGTCTTTCAGTAAAGACAAACTATTTTCATGCATTCTTTGAACCTCAGCCATCTCTCATAGATGATCATATTGAATGCTGTAGAGAGATTCAGGATTCTTGAGAATATAAGTCTGCTCATTATCTGTTGATAGCAAAAGATCTGTCAGGGCCACCAGTGCTTTGTTTTGACCATATCCTAGCCTAAAAGTAGATTGTAATGTATCTAGGATATTTTCTGGGGATACAGGAATTTGAAGACTGCTTATGGCTGACTTCTCAATGAACTTGCTCAGGAAAATACTCAAGCTTCCTTGCGATCATATATTGGATCATCAGAAACATTTAACAGAATAATTGCTGTATAAAATATGTAGCTGTCACCATGTAGTACAACATACTCATAATTCTGGTATCAGTCCCATGTGTTATGATTTTTCTGTTTGTAGAATAATCGGAAATGCCATTATCACTGTATAGTTTTAAGAATTGACCATAAAATGGAGGCTGAGAGTGACTTAAATGTGTTCATTTTTATTCTTACAGTATGTTAATCATTATAATCTTTTCTAACATAGTTGAAGCTGTTAGCTTCAGCAATACATGTTTCAGTTGTTTTAGGTGTTTAGGTATTTAAACAGGTTTTTCGCATTACAGTTCTGATTCATCACTGTGTTACTCCAGTTTCATGTTGCTGTAGCTTGATTAACTTCAATAAAATTACACTACCATAAAACTGAAGTAATGTCATGAATAAGGTCTTGGATATGTTTATGGTATAAAATAACAAATTATAGTATCAAAATATATAAGATGAATACATTACAAGAATTATATCCTTGTAATTGCACATAGCATTTTACATACTGTATATACATCCATTACCTGTCATGTATTATCCAATATATCATCTTAGGATAGGTAATTATTTGGTTTTTAATTGCTCATAGATGGTTTGTAATTAAATATTATAAGGTAAAGTTGGTCTTACTCTAAGTACTATAGGTTTCAGTGAATGTTTTTAATTTTATAAGATGTCATTTAGTTACACAGATAGAAGGTTTCAGAGTAGCAGCCGTGTTAGTCTGTATTCGCAAAAAGAAAAGGAGTACTTGTGGCACCTTAGAGACTAACAAATTTATTAGAGCATAAGCTTTCGTGAGCTACAGCTCACTTCATCGGATGCATTTGGTGGAAAAAGCTTTTTCCACCAAATGCATCCGATGAAGTGAGCTGTAGCTCACGAAAGCTTATGCTCTAATAAATTTGTTAGTCTCTAAGGTGCCACAAGTACTCCTTTTCTTTTTACAGATAGAAGGCTATTCTTGTTGTAAAAGCAGGGCCTGGTTTTTGCTGTCATTTACCATATTAACAATTGCAGGCTTTCTCTCCTTCCCTTTTTTTCCTCCCTGATGAAATACTCAAAGCTTTTGAGTTGTAAATGACTGCAACTTTTGCACAATTAACAGCCAAATTCAAATGCAGATTACATGTCACTGAAGTTGTGTTGTGCACATTGAATACTAGGTACTTGTCCAGTGACAGCCCTGAATTTATGTTCTTTCAGTGATTACAGCTTGACTGCCAAGAGATGGGTTTTTTACAATAAGATAATTAACTTGCAATGGTTATTTGCTGTAAAATCCTAGTGGAGACAAGGCACCAGTAGTTTTTACTGTGATGTGGTTGGCTAGGTCAAAACTATACCCCTGCCCATGGTTGACCTCACCTAGTTTACCTTGTGGTAAAACTACAGTGCTTTGTCTCCACTGTGTTTTTACATTAGGTAATGCACATTAGTTATCCTGTGGTTAAAACACACACTTTTTTTTAAGCACTGAAGACAAAATAAAATCCTTCCACTTGCTTTAGCACTTCTGAGTAACATCTCCTCCTCACAAATTTTTTTTAAAAAGGTTGGTCTTTGCCATACTTGTAGATGGTGCTGCTTGCTGTTAACTCTCAGACCCAATTCAAATCTGAATCATAAAATGCAGTAAAAGATCATATAATTAAGGTATTAAGTATTAGGTGGTAAAATGATAGACTATTTCTCCAACTGGTTATATTTTAAACACAAACAGGTACAAACCAGAAATACCAATATTACCTTGTGCTGTGATTTTGTCAGATCTCAAAGGCTAATCAGAGTTAGTTTATTCTTGAATTTGGACCCTCCTAGGTTTTGCAGGAAATTGTGTTTGGAAACTCAGTAGATGGCAGTCTTCCCCCTGAGTCCATAACTCTTCAATGAAAGTAGGGGTATAAACTCTGGCATCTGGTATTTTGGTGATATTTTGATAATATTGGTGATAACATGGTCACCTAAACATTTAATTATATTTCAGATTAGGCAGATTGTTTGTGACAAGTTGTCAGGTTCTAGGATTCTGCACACAGATCCAGGTCTATTCTACTGCCCAGACTGGCGGCCAAATCAAGCGGGTCCCATTAGCTTGAATCTAGTAGTATAAAAGGCTTTGAAATGTGCTCATCTGAGTCAGAGGGATGAGACAAAGTCTTGCAGGGGAAAACCCGAAAACCCAACCTTATCGGGAAAGGCTTTGTTGCTCTTAGGTTTAAAAATTACAGAAAAACCTAGGAAGAACACTTCCTTTGCTAAATACTGTGTCATGGTTGTGGATGTCCTAGAAAATGGCTGCAATTTAGTGATGGGTGAAGTGATCCCTGAATATGAAGAGCCAGATTCTGGCTTGTGTGCATGCACACACAGCTTTGCAGGGCAACAATATTCTCTTAGGAAAATAAAGAACAGCCTACCCTACAGGGCCTTTGATAAAAAAAAATTCAAAGAGGAGCAAAAATGGCACAGAGAAGGGCCTTTGTCAACATGCATGTTTACATAGTCACACTAGACTAGCCATGGCCTGTATGCACAACCCTCCTACAGTTTATTTCTGTTCAGGGAGAGAACTCATTGTATAGGGGAGCTTTCTTCAGGTTGTTCACAGTCAAATTACAGGCCCATGCTTTTGTTGCTTTGCAGATCATATGTGCTCCCTTTTGTTTCTGTAGGGGGTTGGGGGGAGAGTGTGTGTGTGTGTGTTGGTTAATGCTTCTTTCCCAGCAGGAGCTAGAATTTGGCTAATAGTATGTCAAGATTGTTCAGCAAGATTAACTAATCGTATTATAATGCACATGAAGCGCTTGGAAACTCTATATTCAATGCTCTATCAAAAACCTCTGAAACAGAAACATGGGCTTTATATGCAACACAGGATTTACTGCCCAGGATATTTTTGTTTTGGTTGAGTTTATAGGTTAAGAAAACCTTATTTTTCAACCAGTTTTAAGCCTGAGAAATTTTGTTTCAGGTTTAGCACTTTTACTGTTTCATATAATGCATTATTCCTATAAACATTGAATTGCATTACTTATGAGGTAAACATAAATGTGGTTCACTAAACATACTATGTTAAACTATATAGTTGGTTTATCTGCGCTGTTATAGCTGGAGCATTAGCGACATCTGTAGTTGAGGTTTTGTAGAATAACTCTTGCATTGTGCATGAAACAATCCAAATAGGAACAATGTGAACCATGAAAATAGGGCAAACAATGATTTTTACACTATGTTGAGTCAGCATAGTGTTTTAAGTATGCCAGTGTGTTACTGTGCTGATCAGAAGGCAGTCAAAAGGGTGTCAGTTTGAGTTCAGCACTGTACTTTGGGCTTGCAGCTATATATCCTGAACTGAACTCCAAAGGAGTAATATTGCTCTTCACTTTACATTGGAAAGTTGAAGGGGAAGGTTGATAGGCTATAGAAAGCTGATGGGAAAATTCAGTCTTAGATTGGTCATTAAGAAGTCAGTAATGTGTTAAATTTGCAGCAGTTGCTACAGCTGCTCACTAACACCCACTAATTCCAGTACTGTCATTGGGATGTCACTGGGCACTGACAGAAATTGCTAGTGAAAGTCCAGGGCATAATTGGGAAGTGTGAAACTATCTTTAATGTTCTAGGTTTGCATAATAGATAATTTGTTTAAAAATATGCAGGAAAAATGTGGGAATTAATGTGTGTTAATATCAGTATTCATGGAAGGATATGAGTTATTCTTTGGAAACACATTCATTCAGAATGTCGAATACAGTGTCTGCCGCAGTGGAGCCCCGATTTCTGACTCTGGCCTCTAGGTACTACTACAATGCAAATCGATGATGTTGATACTGCAATATAGTACAAATATTAAATATATGTGACAAATGTGGGTTCCAATGTGGGTGCCTAAATCCACAGTTAGGCATCTAAATAGCTGACCTGCCTTTCACAGGTGCTGAGCCCCTGGACACTTAGAACCTCTGAGAACAGATTGCTTAAATATAGGTTTGGGTGTCTAACTTAAATACCCCTAATTTGTACAGGGATGGAGGATAGGCACAGATATGGTAGACCCACAAGTGGCTGTGGCATTTTGTAGACTCTTACTTTCCCCCTGACCTTGGTAGCTCTGTGTCTACTTGAGAGTGAGTGTCTCTAGGTTAGGTGGCTGGTGTAGGACCCAAGGATCTGAAAGGCTCAGGGTCGTAGTTACAGAATTAATAGGGAGGTTCCTTTTTCTAACTGAAGGTAGAAATTGTGGGGAATTTTTGTTTGGTTTATTGGAGTTTTATATTTTCTCAGGATTGGACCTGCACCTTTGATAGCTATTGTAGGATGATGGTAAGAGTAGAGGACCAGGAGAATGTGTTGGTTGCAAAGGCTTGGGACCGTTGATACATCTGGAGGGTGAGCAGGGGCAGACAAAGCATGAAAAATATCTCTTTTTTTTGTCTAGCAGAAACCTGAAGTGAGATACTTCATCTCATCTTCATACTTCATAAATACTTAATCTCACCTATATCTCGGGAAGATAGAATGCTGATATAGATCCATGTTTCATGAGTAGAGGAAGGTGAATAGAATATCAACCATCTATGATGTGATAAGGGAGGAGGCCCCCCATGACCTGTTTGAGTTATATGACAGGACTAGCTTTGTGGTAGTTGGTTTCAGCCAATTAATCAGGGCATTAATAAAACAAATGAGGAGGGGTGTCATTGTGGAGGTGTTGTGGTTCTGCTCTGCTGTTGTCTAAGACAGTGGTTCTCAAAGCTGGTCCGCCGCTTGTTCAGGGAAAGCTCCTGGTGCGCCAGACTGGTTTGTTTACCTGCTGCGTCTGCTGGTTCGGCTGATCACGGCTCCCACTGGCCGCGGTTCGCCGCTCCAGGCCAATGGGGGCTGCAGGAAGCGGCGTGGGCTGAGGGATATGCTGGCCACCCTTCATGCAGTCCCGATTGGCCTGGAGCGGCGAACCGCGGCAAGTGGGAGCCACGATCAACTGAACCTGCGGACGCAGCAGGTAAACAAACCGGTCCGGGCGCCAGGGGCTTTCCCTGAACAAGCGGCGGACCGGTTTTGAGAACCACTGGTCTAAGAGATCTGGCCAAAAACTAGACCTGATATTATGTGTCAATTTATGTGAATCCTGGGACAAAGTAAAGTCTGAACTGGTACTGACATACAGATCAACCCACTGCTCTGCAAATTCGTGAATGAGCTGATAAAGTTCCTCACTGCTGTGGCATTAGAGGCACTGTGCTGATTGTGCTTGGTGACTATACCTAGAGATTGGAGGGTTAGATGTTATTCCTCTGTTCTGGACCAATCATTGCCTCTTGAAGTTGATGTCCATCTTTCCTGTCAGGGCAATGAGACCTGTTTTTGTGGTCTGTTCTCAGAGACTAACAGAACCTAAATGCTTCCAGAGGTCTCTGAGGTAGACTATGTTATTTCAGGTTTCAGAGTAGCAGCCGTGTTAGTCTGTATTCGCAAAAAGAAAAGGAGTACTTGTGGCACCTTAGAGACTAACAAATTTATTAGAGCATAAGCTTTCGTGAGCTACAGGATACAATGCATCCGATGAAGTGAGCTGTAGCTCACGAAAGCTTATGCTCTAATAAATTTGTTAGTCTCTAAGGTGCCACAAGTACTCCTTTTCTTTATGTTATTTCAGACAGCTCGCTCTGTTGATGGTTTGATAAGCTTTTATAATCTTTTGTCTTTCACTGTGTATAAAGTGGCCCCCACGTACTGTATCTCCTAGCTTCATCTTCACAAGTCACCATAGTTTACAGATAACGTTCAATAAGGAAGACAGTTATTGCAGTTATAGTGGAAGCCAGGGTCAGAGGCTGCTCATTTGCATTATAAAGATTTTGAGATTTTTTTCCCCCCTTATGTGGCTGTGCCTTCACTATAAAATTCATAAAATTTAAATGAGAGAATTTGCTGCATGTGGTTTACAGCCTAATCAGCCTGGACTGTTTCCACTCTGTTCCTGATGTGAGTCCTTCCAGTCATGAAGAAAATTCTGGTTACCAGATGGTGCTGTTACACACAATCTTTTTCTTAGCATAAGAGCAAGTTTTTAGTCTTTGGATAAATGTGTTGGTGTTGGGTTTTTTGTTTTGTTTTTGTTAAATTTTTGTGTGGGTGAAGTAGTAGGTAGTAGGGAGAGATTTAGTTCTCTGCATTGATTTCCCTTACTAGAGCCAGTTCTTGAGACAGAGTTGCATTGATGTTTAGACTAAGATCCCTGAAAGAGGGGGATCTGTGTGTGGTTTGTGGCCATCTCTGTTGAACAACAGGTATGCCAGTGTTGCCAATGTTCAGAATTTTATCATGAGTTTCGCTCAATATTTTATGGCTTTCTTAAAGCCTCAACTCCTGGAGTCAAGCAATCACATGAAAATCTCTGCTCTTATATACAAAGTAAGTTTCTAGCTATTGTGGTTGGAAAGAACAACTTGAAAATATGTCCCAAGTGAACCCTAAGAAACCTCAGAAACTAGAAAGCAAAGGAAAAGAACCCAACATTTATTATATAAAAAAAAGTTTGTTGTGCAGGGAATGAGACTCAAGGTTTTTGAATGGTTGGGGTTGACAATACTGAGTTCAGAATGAACAAGTTGCACTAAGAATAAACCCAGACTCTGCATCACTGATTTCTCCTCTAACTGGAAGCAATCCTGCAAGGCCCCAACATCTGCTATCATATGGTAGACAAGAGGATGCCTCCTTTAAGGAAGATAGGGTGTCATTTGATTTGAAAGTGGTAAGTGCTCAGCCATTATTCAAAATACATTTCCTTACACTGGCACTCAAAATCCATGTGTTTAGTAGTATCTAATCTTCCATTTTTGGTTAAGGTTGTGAAAAAAGTATTGGCAACTCTCAAAGTCTCTGGATGTTCCAACCTCCTTGATCAATGGCAATTGGGTCAGTCAGCTGTCTTTGATACCATGGTTTATGAGGCATTTGTAGTCCTTAGTGAGAGTGGATGGGCTCTGTTTCTTTCTCACAGTGAGATCTCAAGGGGGACTTTGCCTTAGAAAAGCAAAACAGCAACACATTTTTTGATCATGTTCCTCCATCCGCCCCCCCTTTTCACCCCCCAAAGTTGTACAGCTACACAAATGGACACGCACAGTACCAATCACCAGTAAGAAGCATATTACAAATCAAAGTCTGTTACCTCTCCAGTTAGATCCTTGTTAGTCCCCCCAGAATAACCCCACCATCCCATTTGCAAATGTCAAAGAACTAGAGGTACTAAAATACAGTCAGTCTGATTTGATCTCCTAGTTCCATTATTAGTAAGTAACCTATTTCTTAGGACTTCAGGATCTGCCATAACTTAGCTTTCTAATTCCCCAAAAAAGTTAATGGAGGACTTCAAGAGGCCCTTTGCCAGTCTTGTAGCCCTGATCCCATCTCTTTCTTCTTTTACTCCTTACAGGAAATCCAGAGATTAACATGAAAATTATAATCCTTTCAGAAAGAGCAAAGGAATGCAGTAAAAAGTATGAAAGAATTACAAATGTTAACATATATACACTTACTTATAGGACTATGCTATATAATTATTTCTAACCCAAATATTGCCATTCCCTACATATGAATTCATGCCAATGTACTCCTTTATTTCTACTCAAATAGTTTGTTAAATAAAAATGTTAAATTCATTTTTTTATTTTATAATTAACATTAATTTACATAATTAAATTTATATTAACAATGCTTAGCTAAGGCCTTTGGGCCCAGACCATGTCTTCATGATTTATTCCACACCAAGGAGATTACTGGTTCTTAACAAATAACAAAATAATAATAATAAAAATGGAAAGAATGGCTGTGTTCACAATCTTTGGGGTAATGAATTATCACTACACATTAACCTGGTGTGCCTAGAGTGTATTCTGGAGCCCACTTCATGATCTCCAGGAATACTACTCCATCGTGATTTGGGCTGAAATGCACTTTGTGTTTACTGGTGTGTGGAGTTCCCATCATTGTATGTCTTTGTAAACAGATCATCTATCTATCTGGAGGATGTCCATATATTTGTGTATGTGAAGGCCGTCAGGATTTACGCAGAAACATAATGGTTAAATGTCGCCTAAATGACTATATACTCAGATGAGAGGGGTGTACACACACACACGACATTAAGTTCTGAAGTTATTATTCCAACCCATGTTTTACATAGTATACATTCTCTATCAGATATAAAGAAAAGCTTTGTAGACACCACATGCTACTGTAGTATATGAATATATATATTGTAACATGTTATAGAGGGCAATGTTTTATAGTAAATGAAAAGCATTCAGAAATCTGTTTTATAAATTTTCTTGTTTCTTGCAAATGTTTCCTTTGAGTTCTGTTTTTCTTTTCAAATTATCAAACAATTTTTATTACAAGAGAATAAAAGTGTAAAGAAGTATACAACCATCAGTTTATTTTTGTGTGAATTGTGACTTCAGGTGAAATTGAACAAATGGTAAAAATGCTGTTTCATTAAACAAATCCATAGACTGACAATATGATCAGTAGTTCTGTAGGCAAATATGTCTTTGATTTTTGTTTTTAAACTGCATTAATCAATTCACTCACCCCATCTAATGTGTAAATGACAGCTTTGGGGTATAATATTTTTTTGAGTATTTTGTAAATTCTAATATACTTCTTGAGTGACTGCTTTTTATATGGTGGTGGCAAAAGGAAATGAAGATTATTGTTGGATTTCTGGAACTTGCTGCATGGGAGATCAGTAAAGCCTTTTGACCTGTCACCAAATAAAAATATATTTTGAGCCTGTTTGCTGCATGATGTCTGGGTGTGACATATATTGCAGTTCCTAGTTAATCACTTTGGAAACAGATAAAATTTCCTTTGCGTCAGTTCATTGACAGTGCAATTTTTCTGTTTGTCTGCCCTGTTTTTGCTAGTCAATAGAAGTAAATGTAAAATTTCTCAAAAGTAATGAAAATGGTTTCTTTTAATATTTTGAGCAATTGACATTAACAAGAAATAGTAGTAAATATAATGGACTACATTCTATGAATGTTGCAGCAGCATTTCAGAGTGATGCTGCTGCATATGCTTTTATGTATTCTGGCAAGGAGTAATGAGCTTAATAGTTAAGGACCCCTGCCACTCTGCGTTATAGAAGAAGCTTCCTATATACAACAATAAAAAATTGACTGTGGTTCAAAACTTAATACTTAGCATTGCAAATTAAGCTGCTGTTCTTTTTCCACTGAGCCATGCTTTGATAATCTGGAATGCTTTATTATATATGGCTTTTTTCAGGTGCTTTCCAAATTAAAATTCTAAGGGAAATTGTGAAAGACATATGGACTGAATTCAAATATAACTCTACTTTGTGGTGCAATATGTAAGGAGACAAATAATCTAGGTTGTACATACAAAAGGTTTCACCATTTTATTCTCAAAATAAAATTTTCCAGAGAAGGGAGAATCAACTCAATTCATTCTTTAGTTGGTTAGCTATTATGTGAAATGTATGCAGTTAAAATTTGAAAAGGTCATTTATTTCCATCCTGTTGTATTTTCTATTTTCAGTGACAGCTCCAGAGAAAATCTTATTCTTAAAAGCCATTTACTGATTCAAAAGATCACACATTAGTCAAATTTGATACATATAGGTAGATGGTAATAGTCTGTCACCTTGTGATGTCTCAGTACTTTTTGGATGTGAGTGAAATAAATTTGAATCTACTCTTTCACTGAAAGCAAGCTGGGTGGCAAGTACTGCAAAACAATGAAGATGTACCCAAAACCCAAGAAATGCTACTGCATTATGTCTTAAAGAGAAACACAAATATTTTATGAGTATTATTAGAATTTTTATATCGCTTTATATTAACAGTCATTTAGATGAATGAAAATACAACAGTTGTTTCAGTGGACAGAAACTCATAAAAACAGATGCAATGTATTTATCCTGAACTTCAAACCAGCATATTGGAATATGGAGATTGAATCTTGTTATCATAAACAGGACACTTTTTCTATCTGTGTATAAAAGAGAAAACAAACACAAATTAAAAACTGAATGGTAAAGCTGGTACAATTTATACAATTATACTGTAGAAGGAAAAATTAAACCAATGCATGTGCATGCATTTTGAGAAACAACAAAGTGAATGCAACTTGTAGCAGGGCTGTTGGTGTCAGTGGATGCTGACCTCTGCCAAATAATAGTTGTATCTTTTATATAACCTTGATCAGTGTCAGCTGACTGGAGCCAGGAAATAAAGACCAGACTCTTCCCAGGATCCCTGTGCCTCATACTCTTATTACATGGGGTCATAATAAGTTAGGTACTGAACAAGTGAAGTTGCGCAAAGAAAGGTACTTGAATACCATAGTCTGAAAGGGAACATGACACAGAACTGGAGGAGGTTGCTATAGATTGCTAGAGGTTGCAGATTATCCTGGAAGCTAGTACTATTGAAGAGAAATCAGCGAGTATGCAATCTGCCATAGTGCTACATGTGGCAGGCTCAGAGCACTGAAGAACTAAAATACAGACCAATAGGAACAGGAAGAGGAATGCAATCTGGTAGGCAAAATAAATAACAGAAATTAAAGAACACTGATCCATGCAAGAATTAATTTGAGAATGGCACATTTCTTGAAATAAAAAAACTAGCTGTGAAATTACACCACTGATCATTAGCTTACAGGCCTGTCTAATAAAGTAAAATCGTGTATTTGAACCATTAACAGACAGATTTAATTTGAAGCAAAACTATTTGTGGTATAATTGAGAGACAGGTGAAAGCAAGGACATTGTGGGTGGAGGGGGACAACCTTGATTTTCAGACAATAGTTAGCTAATGAAAATTGTGCTTGCCAAAATGAGTGTTTTACAAGAAGTGGAATGCACCTAATTAGAAATGCATAACAAGACGCAAAGACACAATACAAAATAAATGGCAGAGACCAGATTTGTTTGCAATAAATATGGAAGCAATCATCACATAAATGCAAAGATGCTAGTACAAGGGGTTTGATGTCATGCATGCAACAAAACCAGCCATTTTGCAAAAGTGTGGCATTTTCAGTACAAATTGCAAAAGAATACAAAAGCAAAATTCATCTCATCAATACAGAGCTTGAAGCGCTGATGGTCATGATGGTGCAGAAACACAATTCTTTGTTGGGTCTCTTTATGTTTACAGAGTAAGGGTGTACAAGAGATTAGTCAGTGACATTGGAAATAAATGAACAAAAAGTGGATTTGACAATAAATACTGGAGCCGAGTGCAACATAATCAAATACGAATAAGTGACTGTCTCATATAATAGGTACAAAAAGAACCCATGTAACACAGCAATACTATCATGTCTGTATAAAGGCAGATACTACTCATAAGAATATAAAACAGTGGAATGGGAAATCTTTTGTGAGCTTGGGTTGAAGGAACAGTTTGCAAATGCAAATCATCAAAAGGGTGTATAACTTGTCTTCTCAATACGATACAAAAATATTCATAGACAATTTGTTTAGATATTTAATGGCTCGGGATTTATTAAGGAGATAATATATCACGTTGGTATAGAAACCAATGTCCCACTAAAAATGCAGACACTATATAAAGTCCCGTTAGCACTGAGACACACAAAGTAAAAACTGAACATGACCAGATGGTAAAATTAGATGTTCTTGAGCAAATTCAGACACCAGCTGACTGGGTTAACAGTATGGTTAAAATAATAAGTTAAAGATGTGTATAGACTGAAAAAATTGACTAAGGCCATCAAATCTGAGTAGTACCCCATCAGAACAGTTGGCGAGATCATGTCTGGACTTCAAAATGCAATGGTTGTGTTATAGAAATCAAAGGATTTATTGGACCATTCCAAGTACTAACTCCAGGACACAAAGGCAGGACTAGATTTCCTGCTAAACCCCCCAGATCAGATACAACAACATAGAAACATACAAGACAATTTAAAACTAAGATAAATATACAGCACCATTAATTGGAGATTCTGTCTGCACCGATCCCTTCTAGCTGAATACGAATTTGAACAGTAACTTCTAGGAAATCTGCCATGAACACAGATTTCTGTATGAGTCTGCCCACTCAAGTCCTATATTCAGTCATGGAGACATCACTCATAGTTGGATGTGGATTATCAGAGGGTGCACAGTTCACGTCCTCCAGGTCAGGGCTATCTGTAATGGACAGACTGTTTATTGAAAACTGCTGTTGTCTGCAATGGCTGATGATCAGTAGTCACCAATTTAACTCCTGCAGTACAAATTTTCTTCTCTTTTCAGTATTGGGTGTTCTCCATGGAGCAGATATTTTTCATATCCTGGGTCCAATAACTGTATTTTTTCAAGCCATCAAGGACACCTAGTAAAAGGTATCTCGGCAGCTCTTCACATGGGCTGTTCTAATAGTTGCTGACAGTGTCCCTGCTGCCTCTGCAACTTCTGGTTTCCCTTGACGTGGCTTTGCTCTGCTTGGGTAATTCTATCTCTAGTGGCCTCCTGGACCATTTTAGAGAAATAATAAGGTTTATTTACTCCTTTCAAGAGACAAAAGCACATTACAGCTTATTAATTTTTCTGGGATAAATTCACTCTTCCCTTCAAACATAGCACTGAGTTGGTTTATAATAAAAATAAAAACAAATTTATTAACATAATATGCGTAGGATTAAGTGAGTTAAAGAATAAGGAATGAAGATAGAAAGTTACAAGTAAAACAAAACAAATTATGCTTTCTAGTGGCTAAGTCTTAACTTAACAAGCTACTGTCTTTGTTCAAGGTAGATTTCTTACCAGTCTATCTTTTTTCCATTCATGGCTGACTTTTTCTCAGTTAGAACCTTTCACAGAAGCAAAAGGGACTGGTTTCCCTTGTCTTCGTAAATGAAAGATCTTTGCTTAAGCAGGTTTCTCGCCTATATTCAGTTTCCACAGACTTCAAACCCCTCCCGCTTGGCTGAAGGACCCACCTTTCTCAGCTTGCAAGAGCTCTGTTCCCATTGTCTGTCTAGTGATGGATGCCAAAGATGGCTTCTGTCTTTACTTATATCTTCCAAAGTTCAGTGACCTTGTTTAAAGAGGAAAGGTAACCTTATGCTGTTCTTCCCTTCCTATGGGCTTCCCATCCCCCTGCTAATTTTTGTGTAAATGGAGTTTCCATTGTTTCTAGTCATAACTTGCTTAATTTCATTGGAGACAGGTAGATAGCTGTAATGTTCCCTCCTGTCTGGGAGAGACCTATTTTCTCCCTTTGTTTGGTCACAGCCTGTAAAACCTAATATCAGTGAATACCCACCATTCCTTATATAGTGTTAAAAACTTATATTTTATGATTATATTAATCACAGTGTATCATAGGCTTTCATCAAAAACCTCACTCAACAAACTTTCATAATACAGTAATATTGTATACAATCAGTTGATTCAATTGCCTATCACTTGAGGTTCAAACCTCTGTCTTCACAGTCCAAATAAAGTTTCTCTTCTCTTTTAAAAGCTGTCTCCTCCCCTGCTTTTTATCTTGATAGCTTTGTTTACCTAACATGTAAATGGACCTTCATTGTTTGCCTGACAACCAGGCTGATCAGAGAAACAAATACATATTCCTTTGTTTAGGGCAGACTATTTATCTCCACCCACCTCCCCCAATATGCCTGGTTTAAACACAATTTAGTCATCATCCCAATATATATCTATAATGCTTGATATGCTCTTTGTAATGATCAGTGAGTTATTAGTATTTTAGTGCCATATTGCATTATACCTTTTAGATACAGATTATAACTATAAGGAGTTGGGGTACACTGAAATGATCAGGCCAGCTGTAACTCATTTCCTTATACTAGTGAGCCCTTTTGCATTGGGATGCTGTTAGGGTCCCACCGCTCCCATCTTACAAAACTGCAGGATGGCTAGCAATTGGCTGCCCAGAGGTAGCAGGTCAGTGCCCACTTTCCTGGGCAAGGCATAAAAGAATGCTGAAGTCATTTCCTACTGTAAATCAAAGAGAATGTTACTTTCAAACAGAAAGTGACTAGCACATGCTAAAGTAACAGCTACACCCTCTCCACCAATGTGATATATCATAAGCACTCTAACAGTGTCAAGGCCTGTAATAAGAAAAGGAGTACTTGTGGCACCTTAGAGACTAACAAATTAAGGTGCCACAAGTACTCCTTTTCTTTTTGCGAATACAGACTAACACGGCTGCTACTCAAAGGCCTGTAATGTGGATTATCTGAACTAGTAAATGTATTTTTACTAGAAAATGTATTTTGTCCCAGCCAAGGGGTTTGAATATTTGTATACCCACCTTGGCTACTTCCAGGTGCTCTTTTAGGTTGGCTTGCATTTCTTGAATGGTCTCTACCAGATCAGAGGTAGCAGGAACCATTGTGGATGAAGGGACAGAAGGGTGGAAATGAGGATGAAAACCATAGTTGGAGTAGAAGGACTGGATCAGATAGAGGTGTGTTCCATGTTGCAAATTCAGCAAGTGGGAGTAATTCAACCCAATTGTTTTGGCAGCTGTTCAGGAAGCAGCACAGGTATTGTCCATGTGCCTGGCTGACCTATTCTGATTGGCCCTCCATCTGAGCGTGCTGTGAGGTGGATGCTGGTATCAGACATCTAGCACATGAAACACCTCAACTGGGAGCCATGGTCAGCCATAAGGTGGTCAGGGTGGCTATGGAGGCAGAAGATCTATGTAACCAGAAGATATGCAATAGTTTCTGCATTAGGGAGACATAAGGATGGTACAAAATGGGTCATTTTGATAAGCTGGTCCACAACAGTTGGAGTGGTATTGTAGCCTTCAGATTTGGGTAGTTCTGCTATAAAATCAAGGGTTATGTGTGACCAGGACTGGGAAGGGTTCTCAGATGACATGAGGAGACTGAAAGGCCTGCTCTAGGCAGGTTTTGTTCGAGCATAGGTGCTTGACGTAGGACCAAATATCATCCCACATTTGTAGCCACCAGAATGATGGTGTCTACAATATGCAAAGTCTTGGATTGCCCAAAGTGACTTCCCCGGGGGGTATCATGATTTGTGTGCAGCACTTCCAGCCTTGTGGAACTGTTGAGGACTTACAGACAGCCATTGATGTAAAGGAGGTTATTGAATTAAGAATAGTGGCATATGGTTGTACTGGGGAGACCTTCCTTGGATGAAGTTATGAGTTTAAGGAAGGGATCGTTAGAGAAAGCAACTGGAAGCATGGTAAGGAAGTCTGTGACTACGGACCCACAAACTACATGGTGTAGTTTTAATTTGCCTGGTGGTGGTTCTTTGGTATGAGTGAGTTTTGTATATTATTCTGCTTTATGTTTGAAGACCCCAGTTTTATCATTCTTCTTGTCTGGACAATACATGATTGTGAAATTGAATCTCAAGAAAAATAAGGCCCAATGCAACTGCCCCTCTTTCAGCACCTAGGCAGATTATTGGTATTCTAGATTCTTATAGTCAGTTAAGAGTAGGATGAGGTGTTTGGCCACCTCAAGGTAGTGATGCCAGTCCACAATCCAGTAACTCTTTTTTCTAATTCATAATTGAGTGCGAGTAACTCCTTTTTCTATTTCATAATTGCATTTGACTGGGGTGAGTTTTTGTGAAAAATATGCACATGGATGCATCTTGTGCTGGTGCCCTGTTTCTTGGGATAGTATTGCCTTGATGGCTACATTAGAGGTGTCAGCCTGAAGGAAAAAGGGTTAGTCAGGATCAGGGTGGACCAGGACTGGACAAACGTGAAAGCTAACTTCAGGTGTCCAAAGGCCTGGTGGGACTCCAGGGGCCATGAAACCTTGATGGTTTTTAGAGGATGGCAGTTATAGGAGCTGTGATCTTTGAAAAGTTTGGAGTAAATCTCCTGTAATAGTTGGCAAATTCTATGAACCTCTGGATGTCTCTCATGCTCTAGGGTTCAGCTCAATCCTGAGTTGCAGATATTTCTGAGGGTCCATGAATAAACTGTCTGCTTACAGGATGAAAACCCCCCTCCCCCAAAAAAGTGGCTTTTTAATGTGTCTTCTGCAAATGACTTACCAAATATTATTATATTATCAACTACAGTTCGTTAACAACATAGTAAAAGCATATGAATTGGTTACTAACTTAGATTGGTTAATAATTAGATCACATAGTGTTTCAATATCATGTGTTGCAAAGAGCCACAGGAGACACATTGAAGAGCCACTTGCGGCTCACAAGCCTCAGTCTGAGTATCACTGATGTATAAATATTTGGTTCAGTGCCCTGTAGTCTACTCAGAATCTGAGAGCCATCTTTCTTCTTCAGAAAAAGTGCCATGTTTCCTGCAAAGCTGTGGATAAAACCTTTGGTTCTCCTGGAGGTACTCCTTTAATGCTGCTAGCTCTAGTTCAGACATAGAATATATATGCCCGAACGGAACATTGGCTCTGGGCTGAAGGTCAATGGGGCAATCGTAAACACAATGTGAGAGTAGTGGGTCTGCTTTCTCTTTTTTCGAAGATGTTGTGTTAGTCTTGGTATTTCACAGGAAGATGTGGGCCATCATGCAGGGATGTCATTTGTAGGTCTGACATGGTTGCCACCATGGGGGGAACATCTGGCTTACTGGAGCGGAATCCTCTGGCTTGGTTTCTAGGATATTGAGTTTTTGAATGAGAAGGCAATTCTCCCTACAGATGCTCAAAGGAAAGGTAGTGACACGCTGGGACCATAGGATATGGGGTTCATGACAAATGAGCCAGGGTTCCCCTAAAATCAGGGTGAAATGCAGGGAGGAAATAAGGTTGAATTGTAGGACTTCCTGGTACTACCCAATCACCACTTCCATGTGGTCTCCTATGTATCTGGATTCGATGCCAGTGGAAACCGATCTACTGTTTCTACCAGGTCTTTGGTAACCTTGGATTGTATTGGGAGACTGAGGACCCAGGCCATGGAAGAATCCATAAAATTTTCCCCTACTCCTGAATCAGTCAAGGGCCTACTGTATGGGAAAGGCTCACTCTACTTGTGGGATTCACAATTGCAAAGGAAACTGTAGAAGTGGAGATGGATGGGGAACTCCTGGGTTAACATTATCCTGAGGTTAATCCCTGGTGGTACCCAGGCTTGGGTCCCTGACTAAGTTAGTCTTTTCCGTCATCAGGTAAGCAGGGCTTTTGAGAGGGCACCTTGATACTGCATGCCCTATTCCTGTATAATAGAAGCAGGAGTCCTCCGGTCCTCTACGCTCTTGTTCTTCAGGAGGTAGGTGGGGCCATCCAGTGTCAGCTGGTATCGACTTGATCGAGGTCAAGCTTGCCTGGGCCTGAGGATGGAGCTTTAGGTGAAGTGAGGGAGATTGGTAGGCTCTTCCTACATTCCAGTTGGTGCAACCTGGTGTCTATCCAGATGCACAGGTCCATGAAGGCTTCTAAACTGGTGGTGGGACCCACCCGTGCCAGCTCATCTTTTAGTTCTTCTCCAAGGCCAAGGTGAAACTGATGGAGGAGTGGAGCATCATTCCAGGCAGTATCTATAGTCAAATGTCTGAACTGACTGTTACCAGATTTGCCTGTTACTTTGGGGTATGCTTATTTATTAGGGTTACTCTTCTGGGGGTGGGAGGGTGTCTGTAATTCTTTCAATGTACTTCTTGTGTCGTTTGTGTTCTCATACAGAGCTCTACTTCTCCTTCTGCAAGTTCCCTCCCAGTGGAGCTATCCTGCAGGACCTAGGTTCCCCAGGGTTAGGTTCCTGCAGCCTCAGAATCAGACAAACACACACACACACACACACACATAAACAGAGTGCATCTGAGAGGACCAGGTTAATCAGCACTCCCAAGCTGATCCCTTATATGTCCCTGGATTCAGCAGGCTGTGTCGTGCAGCACTTCCAAGCTGCCACCCTCATATGCCCCAGGTTAGCACGTCCATATCCCCACATTCATGTTGCAACTGTTCTGGTAGTAATCCACTTAATGAGAAAACCCACAGAATTTTGGGGCGCTGCAGGGATCTTTAGCTTAGGTATGAGGAGCATTGCTGCAGAGCGAACGGGGAAGCCAAAAAACACCCATGAGGGGGGGAGAGAGAGAGAGAGAGAGAGAGAAGCAACCAGCTTAACCATGAAAATTATTTATTGCCAGGTAATAACCATACAAGGGAGCCAAACAAACAAAACAGTTACAATATTAAATCTTACTTAAATTTGATTATAAAAGTCAGGTTTGGAAAATTATAACTGGTCATACAAGTCAGGGTCAGAAGGCCATACCTACAGAGAGAGAGAGAGTGAGCTGCATTCTCACCACACCGTGAAGCTTGAATCAGTCAAGGTTCCCAGGTGATGGTGGTAGCTGAGGGTCTGGAGTGCTGGAGACAGGCAGATCCCCCAGTCATGATCAGTCAGGAGAAGATGAAGTCCCAATAGAACGGATTCAGATTTTGGATCCAGGCATCAGAACACTTATTTGAGCATGGGTAGGGGTTTTTGTAGGGAAACAACAATAGTTCAAGGGAGAACACTAGATTTGTTTATGGGTAAACTGATGGCTTAAGGGAGTATACCAAAGTTGTTTTGTTCCGGCTAGACAATAGGAACTGATCATTTCTGATTATAGGCAGTGTTCCTTCGAGGGAGTTCACAGTGCAATTATGGAGCTTCAGTATTTTGTATACCAATAAAGGATTTATTACTGGAAGTGGTCTGATAACTACTGAGCTGGGTGTGTGCAGGCATGGGTTCATTAACATCTGGAGCAGAGATCCCCCATCATGCAGTGCTTTCATGCTTTTCTGGTCCCAAAGTTCCATGTGGTTCTTGCCTTAGAATCTCTGTTTTCCATTCTGTATGTTAATGGAGATGCATCCCTGTCCCATCTTCAGTGAAAATGAGGCTGGGGGAGTTTCCTTAATTCTGTCACCCTAGTCCAAAGGGATTTAGGTGTGTCTCCCACTGCCTTTTCATTGCTTTTTGTAAGTCTTTCTTCTGATTGGTTTTGGTTCAAGTAGAGGCTGGGGAGGGGAAGGTCTTTTGTGAGTCAGGCTGGATACTGCCTCCTGGTTCCCCAAGAACACAGAGATGACAGGTAACATGACTGACACAGGAACGGGTTGACGGCAGGGTTTGCTGGAGCTTTCGTCTGGCAGTCTCTGCTGTGTGGATTGCATAAATGAGTCCCAGTTAGTCAGTACTAAGTGATTCTGTTCTAAAAAGGGAAAGGCCCATACCAAGGCCTTCCCGATAAGGAAGCTCAGTACCAGCCCCACCTGAACTTGATCTGTGACATAGTTCTGAGGCTGGAGCATAAACAGGAGCCTGCACTTGATAATGAACCCACAAAACTTACTGAGGGTATCATCAAATCTCTCCAGCAAAGGAACTCTGGGGCAGGTCAACCGAGTTTGTGTCGTAAGAGAAGCAGAATGGTTACCCACAACCGCTATGAGTGCCGTAACTTGCTCCTACAAGGAATGATTTCCTGTCTGAAGCTGTTGTATTGGGTCCCTCAGTTGTTGGTTTTCCATCTCGAGGGCAGTGATCTGCTCCTGAGGTCTCTCAGGGTCCTGGAACAATGGTGGGTCAAGAGCCCTGGCAGAGTCAATATTCAGTCCAGGGGTTCAAATATGAGGAGACCAGGGTGGTCTGAGCAAGCGGTAAGGGCTCATAGGATGGGCTGTCTGACCTAGTTGTTGGACCCAGGAGTAGAGTCAGGGTTGTGGTCATGCCAGGGGTCAATTTGGGGTCAGAGTCAGAAGTCATGCCAACAGTTAAGTCTGAGTTAGAGTTAGAAGTTATGCTAAGGGGTCAAACCAGAGGCAGAGGCGGAAGTCACACCAAAGGTCAAGCCACAATCAGCAACTGTGAGGTCAGGGTGAGGAAGCAGGAGCAGGGATGAAGCCAGGCAGCAAGAACCAGGTGAGGAAGCAGGAACTTGGTCTCAGAAGTCTGAGCAGCAACAGGCCTAGCAACTAGTTGCTCAGACAAGGAATGGGACAGGAATAAGAAGCCTTTTACCTGGTGGTGTCCAATTAGAAGTCTGCTGTTAGTCATCTGATCCTGCTGAGTCAGTGAGTATAGCTTCTCACCAGCAGTTATTTAGCTCTTGCAGCTCAGTGGCACAGAGAATAATGCTCCCACTTGGCAGTCCTGGTGGCCTGGGTTTGACACTTGTGGCACCTGACGGTCAGGCCTCCTGTAAGAAGAGAAGATGTGAAAAAAACAAACCCAAACAAAGAGGACATTCGCCTTTTTTTTCTTGAGGTCCCCAAGAGTGCTGCTATTAGTATCACTAACAATGAAGAATATCAAACACAGTCTCCAAGTGGCAGAATCACCTATGGTGTCACACGGGCCATGGTAGAAGTAACAGTTTTGAGATGAAGTGGCTGAATAATTAAAAGGCCATTGAGTTTCAAAGATAGTACTGACAGATGTCCAAGAAGAGTCAGAATAATTCCCTCATTTGTTGGGGGAAGTCACAATATTACCAGTCGCAAGTGTTGAAAAATCATAAGACAGGCCACCAAAATCATATTTTTAAAAATAGATATTTTAAATGTGTTCTTTGGGGCTTTTTTTTTTATAGTTGTTAGGATTCATCTTTTCAAGTTTTTCTGCACAGTCATGAAGGCTAGAAACTTTTTTATTTAAATGTAAGTTGAAATTCTCATGTACTCATCTGACACTAGGAGATAGGGCTTTAAGAAAAAGAAATAGCACAGGACATGATAAAATTACAGTAGTTGAGGTACTGAGGTAAGGTCATCCTCCCTCACCCTCTTCGTTTGTGTGTTTCATTGACAGTATTTCTTTGTGGTTGGTCTTGGTGGATATTTTTTTTTATGTGTGTTTAGTTTAGGCAGGAGCAAAGGTCAGGGGAGTGAGGGGACAGGAAATATGATGAATTGTAGCCACTAGTCCGTGAATTCTGATGCCTATCATATTGCTGGGATATAGTATAACCTTTTTAACCCTGGCACATCTCATGTGAGTGTGCACAGGTAATAAATATCAGTCCTTTAGCAGTACTCTGTGTCCCATTCTTATTAGGCAACTATTTCTTCTTAAAGAACATAAAAATGAATTGTATATGCTGTAAGGCCCTTTGGGACTGGTTTTGAAACTTTCTGAAGCTAAACAGACTTGTACTTTCTCTAATACTTTTAAATGACTGTAGTGCTTGTGGAAGATACCAGATTGAAACTCCTAGAGAATGAAATCTGCTGTTTAGCCACCAAACAGCTATAATACAAGCAGTAGTAGATTTCTCTGTCAGTGTGTCTCAGTTGTGTTCTGGAAGGCCACCTATATATTTGCAAGGGTAAGATTCAACGTCCCTGCCCTGTCATCCCTACATCTCTTTGCTAAAGATGCTGACCATGAGACTAATTTTCATAGTTTTTGTGAGGTGAACACTTGCTCCTTGTGAACTAGACTGAGATTAACAAATCATTTCACACACCCTCAGATATCAATAACCTTGGTCACTATCTGAGCTGATAACACAAAGATGAAAGGCTTCGTTTCTCAGTACCAATTCATTGAGCAATTTAGTCATTTGAGCACTACTTTAACTAATTAATTCATATTTCTACAGTGCTTTGAAGGTCTAGAGTGTTACAAGAAACAAGTACTGAGTATTACTATTTAGGGCTGGTCAAAAATATTCTGAACTAAACATTTTCTTATTGGAAAAGAGGCTTGCTGAGTTTGAAGTTTTCTAGGGGGAAAGAGCTTTTTGGCATAATTTTCCAACAGGAAAATTTAAATTAAACTTTCTGTAGGACACTTCGGCTTGTGGAGCATGAAGGGAGTGGGAGAAGGAGGTCCTAAGAATCTATAGATAAAAGGAAAATTAAAAATAAAGATTTTTTTGATACTACAGACAATTGTAACAGGAAGGTTTTATATCCTTTTTCTTCCATTATTTTCTCTGTCTTGTAAGAACTACTTTTCATAATGGAAGCATATGTTTTATATAAATCAATTCCAATAATTTTAAAAATGAAACTTCAAATGAAGGAGTCATGCTCACGTAACAATTGGCCAGGTTAGAATACATCTTTGATAGCTGAAAGCATTCACAACTCATGCAACTCACGCATATCTAGCCTATTAATGCACACTACATGCAATGTCTAGACTACTAATACAGAATGTGGCCTGCTTTATTGCCATTACTTTGCAGTATTTGAGTCTTGGCAAGAAAATGCTAAATGGAAAAGAACTGCCACATAGCACACAAGCCCCCCACCCCAAAATTCTGGCTTAATTTGTGTTCACTCACAAGATTATTTTCACTCATGTATAATTTTGTATATCTTATAAACCAGAGGTAGTTTAAAATAAAAGACCAACAATACAATTGTTTTCTTTTTTAAAAAAGCAAGTTGAGTTTATTTTTTTAAGTAGCTAAGAAAATTGCTTTTAAAAAGATGATTAAAGTGTAATTTTGATGGTCTACTCTAAATTTCAACTTTGTCAATCAGCACATTAGATGTAAACAGTTTCTGATAATGATTGACTTTAATTGAGCCTTCTTAGGAGACAGTGATTGTTTTAAATTAAAAATGGTACCTTTTCCATTTAGCTGAAAGCTTATTTGCATTCGTTTCAGCTTTGAACATAGACATAACCACCTACACTTTACTAACATTGTATTTTCTCCTTTTTTCCTTCTCTTAAAATGCTTCACGAATTTGTCAAACAAGTTAGCTTTAAATATTTCCTTACTGATCCTTGTAATTTTGGCAGTTTTGATATTTATTAAGAATGATTTATTAATTTTAAGCGTATCAATTTAGAAACACATATAAAATAAAATTGTTAAGTATGTGTAATGCCAGTCTGATCAGGGGTTTTTTGGGGGTTTTTTGAGTGATTAAAATGTTTTTCAGTATCCAGATTATGTCGATTAAGATAGTAGTTCAAGGAAAACCGTATACTCCAGTACTTTTAGAAGACTTGTCAAACTATTCCTGTGTAAGGGTTCTGCAAGCCTTGCTGACATAAATAATCTTTATACAAGTAGTCCAGTTATGAGTCACTCATGAAAAGCCAGGTTTGCAAGACTGACTGATACGGCATATATGAGGAACATTTTCTTATATTTCATAATACTTTGAACATTTTTGTACTGTAGTCTTTATAATAAAAGCCTCTGAAATATTTACAGTTTACAGTGTAAGATGGAAAAAGTAAATTTAAATGGTTCTGTTTGTTTAAAAAATGACTTGTTACACATTTTATGAATAGCAAATACATTGCAAAAAACCTGACAAGTTAATCATTTATGTAGATCATCAGTACTAGCTGACACCTTTTGGGAAACTTTGTAAACATTCTATTTAGGAATAATTCTGTTTATATGCCACTATTTTCCATATTCAATCTCCTTGTTCATTAAGGGCCAAGCTGTTGAATTCCTTACCCATATTGCAAGTAATCCTATTGACGTTAATGGGATTACTCATGAGAGTAACAGTTCATCAGTATGAGTAAGGGATTCATAATCTGGCCCTAAATAAGAGTATTTTCATGAAAACAGGGTCTGTATTTCTTAAGATTTCATCTATTCATCCTACTAATTGCTCATCTGAAGTTCTAATAAAATCTTTCTGATATTAGTTAATCGTTATGGAGATGAACATGATGTCATAAACACAAAATTATTGCTGTATCCCCACAGGTTGCTTGCCAGTCATATCTAATTTGTTGGGCAGAGTTGGGCCTGGTATGTATTTTGATGAAAGACATTTAAGTAAAACTCAGCTACTGCAGGAAGGTGGCATTCTTCCCTTGGAGGATTGAACTAATTTGCCAGCAAGGTGTTATGGGTGATGATGAGGCACCATCTTTGAGACAAAGCATAAAGTTGAAGCTCTGTGGTCCTTAATCAATCCAGTGGCAATTCTCATGAAAGTAGAGATGTTAAGCCTGGTGTCCTAGCCAAATTCCAATTTAGGGAGAATACACTTATCCTTTTAAAATTCCCCTTTTACATTTAACTGGGTAAGATATTTTTCAGTTCTCCTCCTAAATGCTGTTGCTAGTGAAGAACTCTTATGTCCTGCTGTAGGGATGGCTGTTTTTCAGAGCTGGGATTTTTACTGATACTTGTTTATTAGTCTATAAAGCACTTTGGTACCTTCCAATTATTATTATTATTTGGTACCTTTCAATTATTATTAAATATTACACAAAAAATGTGTCACTTAAGGTAGGGAATAAAATGAAGAAAAAAAAAAACAGATGAACTCTAAGCAACAAAGACAGTTTTTTCATGTGAGTGTCCCTAAGAGTGACCAGTGAAGTATAGTAATTAAATCTAAATTATATGAAATATGAACAGGATTTTTAGAAATGATTTTTTTTCCTTTAAATCACCTTTAATTGCAATCTGAAATGTCTTTGTAGGGGCTAATGTAGTTTAAACTAGAATTTTTCATACAGTAGTTCAGCTCTTTTTATCTCTGTTAATTACCATCAAGAATGTTCACAGGAGAAAAGAGGACATAAAACTGGTGTAGTAAAATTCTGATGGAAGAAATTTTCTGTCTTCATCTCCAACAGATATTGTCCTGTTTAGTACTACTGAGACAGTCTTCCTTCTACAATGAGAGAAATAGGGATAACTCTTGAAAAAAGTTTTGAGGCTAGTGACAAAATATGTTTGTCTTTCAGATCCACAGCTCAAGGGTATAGTGACCAGGTTATATTGCAGGCAAGGCTACTACTTGCAAATGCACCCCGATGGAACTCTCGATGGAACCAAGGATGACAGCAGTAATTCTAGTAAGTGACTGCTCTAGGAGAATGTATTAATCTCAAACACAGATTGCAGATGTAATCATTCAAATATATACGTGCAGACACTATTTTAATGGGTTTTGAGGAATTTTGATGTATTTTGGCAAAAAGATTCTGTCAGCTTAAAATATATTAAACACTAGCATGCCTTTTAAAGAATCCTTAGCACTACTGCATGAGTGAAAAAGTATCCAGGAAGGAAGCAATTATGCATTTTGTTAGTGTCTGACATTAAGTTTCAGATTTTCAAAAGTGATCAGCGTTGGTCTAACTCGACTCCCATTGAAGGCAATGATAAAATTCCAGTTGAAATCAGTGAGAGGAAAGTTAGGCCAATTTTGAGCACTTTCAAAAATCCACCATAAAACATTTATCAGCAACATTTTCCTTTATCTTTGAAAAATAAATATAGAAAAAAGAATAAAAGAAAATATCTTTGGAATGCTGAAAACCAAGGCAGTGTGATTAAGCATATGTATAACTGTAAGCATGTTGTTAGACTCATTGAAGCATATGCTTAAGTATCTAATTGGGCTGAATTGGGCTAAAGAGACTGATTCTACAAGATTACCAATGACTTCAATAGGATTTCTGCAAGTGCGGGGACTGCAGAACTGGAAACAATTTGAAAAGCTATCCAAACAAAAATGGTGTCACTTTTCAGATCTCTTATGGATCATTTTTCAGTGTTATTTCTTTCTGTATATATTGCTGAACATTTTGATTCAGATAATACATATATATTTTACCACTTGAGCTGCAAGTGGTGGGTAAGCAGACTTACCCTCACTCTCCAATGGTTTAATTTTAATAATTTTCATAAAGCACAGCAGACTTCTGAGGTTTATTTTTATTTTCTGTTTATAAGACATTTATTTACTCATTACTCGTACATTAATATATGTCTGGTTGGAATTAGCTGCAGGAGATGCAGGCTCTGTTTTTGTTTTGTTAGATCTTCTGTTATTGAGACTACAGCTGTTAAAACAATATGTGCCCTTAATGTATTTCATCCACAGATATTGTTACTGTTTTATTGACTGTTATACTTTTCAGGTTGTAGCAAACTAATTACTGTGTATATCACTGTTCTCTCTCTCTCCTATTTCTCTGTGTTCCTTTCTCATCTCCCCCGTTTTTCATAACTGTCTTTCTGTTCTCTCCCACTGAAGTACGTCCATTTCTAATGCCCCTTCTCTTTTGGCCCAGTACCACAAGCTGTGCAGAAACAAGATTCCCATTGCCTTCAATAGGAATGCATTTTGCTTGCATGAGGCTTGCAGGATGTGTGGGTTTTTTGTTTCTCTTCTCCTGCCTTCATTTGGGGAGACGTCTAGTGGCAGTAGTGCAGGGGTGTCCTTTTTATTGTTACAATACATCTAAATAAATAAATCTTTCTTAGAAACCTAATTGTGGACTTTGAAATCTTTGAAAATATAGGCCACAACCCCTTACTTTCCTCTCTTCTCTGTTGCCACTTTTTAAAATCTCCCATCTTTTCTCCCTCAGTGTTTTTTTCTTCCCTTTCTCTATCTGTCTGCCTGCTCTTTCATTCTCCCCCGTAGTTCCAAAATGCAGAATAATTTTTCTTGTCCAAAAACAGCTTATGCAAAATAAAGGTATTTCATATTCAAGATAAATAATGGTGGGTCCTGTTATATTTTACATTTGCATGAGTTAGAAATTAGGCTGTGAGTTTTCCCACAAATTTAACATTATTTGCTATGGAAAAAATGGGCACAATTCACCATTCAGCACAGCATTAATCCTGTAGCCATTTTGAAATCAATGGATTTACACCTTTGTAAAACATGAGTAACACAGTGGTGAACCAGGCCCAATGTCTGGATCAGTGGAAAATGCAATATAGTATTAAAAATGTTACCAGCCAAATGCATATATTGCCACTTTAAACTTTTAATATAAATAATATATCAATGCCAACACTATCTTGCAAATCAGAAAGATAATGTGTGTCACCATTTGTGCACTTTCAGGAATATATGAACAGCTATCAGTCTCTGTCTCCTTGCTGTTGCCAGTCCCTCATGTTAGTTCTTCGTCTTTTTCCCCCAGTTTTTGTTTGGAGTATGTTTTGTTTCCTTTCATGTTCCTATACTGTAATTCTGTTTTTACTATTCCCCCTTTAAAAAAAAAACATGAATTTTTCTTGTGGATGAACTAGCTTTTACTCTTGTGATTTGCCCTTCATTTTGCAATCTCCTTATTTTGAGAATTCAAGCCCCAGTCTTACTGGTGGATGTGGTTTGGCTGGCCCTAAGGGTGAGAAGTGAAAGAAGTATTCAGCATTCAACCTCACCCTCATCCTTACCTTATCTTGCTGCTGATTGGTTTGGAGTGGGGATGAGAATTCTTCTGACTGTTGAGTTTACACCTTGCCTATTTGATTAACAGTTGCCCCCAACTTGTGAGGGGCGTAGGGATACATTGATAGTCAGGTGGGAAGGGAAAGCACTTTTGTCCCCAACAGGAAGAATGGAGCTCACTCCTGTCCCCAACAGGAAGAATGGAGTTATCTCATGAACTACTGTGGTTTTAGTAGAATCCAGTTTGATTTAGAACATGGGCAAAACTGATTCTTTCATTTTGGAGATTGCAACTCGATCAAACTGCCTTAACTTCCTGTCTCATTTTGTTTCTCCTGCAAAAGAGACCTTAAACAATAATCACTAACATAGTTCAGTATAGTATTTACTTCCAACAGTTACTTATGTAATCAATATATTGATTATATATCATAAGCACAAGAGATCTAGTTTATGTTTAATTAAACCAAAACAACTACACACAGTTAATGGGTATTTGGTTTATTTCTTTGTTTTCGAAAGAAAAAAAGCATGAATAAAAAGAAGAAAAAGCAAGGATGATGTCTTCACTCTACAATACTGTGTTTTTGTTGATGTAAAGTAAACCTGATTTTAACATCTAAATGTTATTCCTTGTATTTAGCTTTCAGTTATAAATAGTTTGTGACAAAGCTCTGTCCTTGCCTCCGTGGTTCCTGCGTTTCCTGGCAGATTTCGCTAGCCTCAGAGGCTCACTATGACCCTGCATGTAACCCTTCTCTCTCTAGAGAAAGGGTCACAGTCTACTGAGCCATTTTCATCATAAGCCAGCGAGGGAGGTGAGGAGAAGTTATCCTTCCTTGCACAGTCTCTGTTGTCTCCCAGTCTCAGTGATTAATCAGGGGGCAAAGGTGTGTGTGTGGGGGGGGGGGGAGCACGGGCCCACCCTCTACTCCGGGCTCCAGCCCAGGGACCCTAATAGTATCAGCTATGGTAGCTGACCTTTTAGAAACATGACATGTACAATTCCCTGGGCTACTTCCCCCACAGCAGCCCTCACTTCCTCAAGTTCCACTTCACCCTTATCTCAGGGCCTCCTTCCTTGTGCCTGATATGGTGTGTACTACTCAGCCTCTCCAACAACACAACTTCCTCCCACAGCTCCTGACATGCCCACCCACCTGACTGGCTGGGTGGCTTTTAACTAGTTTCAGCCAGCCCCTGATTGGCTTCAGGTGTCCCAATCAACCTAGCCTTCTCCCTACCTTCTGGAAAGTTCTTAATTGGCCCCAGGTGTCTTAATTGACCTGGGGCAGCTGCCATTTCACTTATCCTGGTACCAGGGATTTGTTTAGCCTGGAGCTAATGTATCTATCTCCCACTACTTTTCTATAGCCATCTGGCCTTGCCCCATCACATATCCCCCCCTCTGCTCAACACCATAGAGTTGGGCAACTTGGGACGCCAGGCAGTATGCTCGTGACAGACCATCAGCGTTGCCATGATGGCATCCAGCCCTGTGCCATATGCGGAACTGGAATGGTTGGAGGGATAAGAACCACATGGTGACCCTTGCATTCTTTTCCTTATTCCGCTGCATCCACTGGAGGGGTGCATGGTCCATCACAAGAGTAAATCGCCAGCATAAGAGGTAGTAACGCAGTGTCTCCATAGCTCATTTGACAGCAAGGCATTCTCTCTCGACTACTGCGTATTTCTGTTCTCTTGGAGAAGCTTTCTGCTTAGGTAGAGGATTGGGTGTTCCTCTTCTCCCACCATTTGCGACAGAACTCCAACCCCGCCTTGGAAGCATCTGTTTGTAAAATAAATTCCCTGTTAAAGTCTGGGGCTATGAGTACGGGGTCATTACAGAGGCCGTCCAAAGGTCTGTAAATGCCCCCTCTGCTGCGTTGGTCCACTTTACCATGTCTGGACCTCGGGCCTTCACCAGGTCCGTTAGGGGACTTGCCCTAATGGCGAAGTGGGGAATAAAATGTCGGTAGTAGTCTACCATGCCTAGGAACGCACGGACCTGCTTCTTTCGGGACGGCCAAGACCAGTTTTGAATTGCCTCTAGCTTATTCGTTTGGGGCTTCACTATGCCCCTTCCCACAATATATCCCAGGTACCTAGCCTCTGCTAGCCCTATGGCGCATTTAGCAGGATTAGCAGTGAGGCCAGCCCACCTTAAGGTGCGCAATACTGCCACAACTTTCTCCAAGTGGGTTCCCCTCTGGCGTATAGATGATGACATAATTTAGGTATGCAGCTGCATAACTAGTATGGGGACGCAGCAGCTTACCCATGAGGCGCTGGAATGTGGCTGAGGCCCCATGTAGCCCAAAAGGGAGGACGGTGTACTGGAATAGCCCATCCGGGGTGGAGAATGCTGTTTTTTCTTTAGCTTCTTTGGTCAGAGGAATCTGCCAGTACCCTTTTGTCATATCCAGTGTAGTCAAGAATCGGGCAGTACCCAGTCGGTCAACCAGTTCGTCGATGCGTGGTATGGAGTATGCATCAAACTGGGATATTTCATTCAGTCGGCGAAAGTCATTACAAAATCTCAGGGTACCGTCAGGTTTAGGCACTAGAACAATTGGACTGGACCACTGACTGTAAGATTCTTCAATAACCCCTAATTCTAACATTTTATTTACTTCAGCCTTGATTTCCTCTCTTTTTGGCTGCTGGGATTCGGTAGGGTCTCAATGTTACCTTGGCTCCGGGGATATGGTGATAGGTGTCAGTCGTCCGCCCTGGTTTTGGAGAGAACACATCTCTGTTGCGATTAATCATGTCGGCTGCCTCGATCTTTTGGATCGGCGTCAAGTCGGATGATATCCTCACTTGCTTGTGTAAGTTATCCTCCTGGGGAAGGGTCTCCTGCATGACTAAGCATGCCTCTCAATCGTGCCAAGGTTTTAGAAGATTGATGTGGTAAATTTGCTCCGATTTCTGGCGGCCTGGCTGCTGCACCTTATAGTTCACCTTTCCCACGGCTTTGATTATTTCGTAGGGTCCCTGCCCCTTGGCCAACAGTTTACTTTCTGCTGTGGGTACCAGTACCATCACCCGATCCCCTGGTTGGAAGCTTCGAAGCTTCGCTTGGTGGTTATCATGGGTTCATTGGGTCTCCTGTGCTCTCTCCAAGTGTTCCCGTACAATGGGCATAACTCGGGCTATCCGATCTCTCATCTGCAGTACATGCTCAACTATGTTCCTTCCGGGATTTGGCTCCTTTTCCCAGGCTTCTCTGGCTATATCCAATATGCCCCGAGGGTGGTGCCCATATAGTAGTTCGAATGGAGAGAAACCCGTGGAGGCTTGCGGAACCTCCCAGATGGCGAACATGAGGTAAGGCAATAGGGTATCCCAATCTTTCCCATCCCGGCTCACCACTTTCCTGATCATGGCCTTGAGGGTCCTATTGAACCTTTCCACAAGGCCATCTGTTTGCGGGTGGTATACAGAGGTCCGTAGGGCTTGTACATGGAGCGATGAACAGAGATCTTTCATCAACTTGGACATGAAAGGTGTCCCTTGATCAGTCAATATCTCCTTGGGTAGCCCAACCCCGGCAAAGATCTGTACTAGCTCCTTGGCTGTTGTCTTGGACGCTGTGTTGCGCAGGGGAACAGCTTTCGGGCACCGGGTTGCATAGTTCAGAACAACAAGCACATGTTGGTGGCCCCGAGCTGTCTTCTCTAGGGGCCCTACCAGATCCATGACTATCCGTTCGAAAGGAACCTCTATTATTGGAAGAGGTATCAAAGGAGCCGCAAGTGCGGGCGAGGGCTATGTAACTTGCACTCCGGACAAGAGGTGCAGTATCGCCGGACATTTTCATGTACTCCTGGCCAGAAGAACCTCCGCAAGATCCGTGCCTGGGTTTTCTCTACCCCTAGGTGACCTCCAAACAGGTGACTGTGGATGAGACTCATTATGGCTTTTTGATGTTTTTGTGGCACCAGAAGTTGTATCTCTTGCTCCTGCATTTGCATCACGCGGTACAGGAGATCTTTCTTCACTATAAAGTAAGGTCCAGGAGCCCAGACTTTCTCATCCAGGGGTATCCCATCGATCTCGGCCGCCTCTTTCCTGGCGTTATCATATCTGGCGTCCTCCGCCTGGTCCCACCCAAAAGTCTCTCTCCCTGGATTAACCTGCCCAAGCTCCCAGGGGCCGGCTTCTGCTTCTTCCAACGGCTTGCCGCCGTCATGGCTGGGGGCAGCTTCTGGCTCACTTTCTGTGGTGGAAGTTTCTCTGTTGGCTGCTTGCGTCCATCTGCCTACTAGGGAGGTCTTTTGGCCCTGGGTCGGGATCCGGGTTCCCAAGGCCTTGGCGGCCTTCCTCTCCTTCTTTGTCTTCCAGGTCTTTTGGGGGGCTGAGAATAGATCCTGAGAAATCTCAGTGAACATCGGGGGTTGACATTCCCCCAGTGACAAGTCGCTGTCTTCAGGGTCCTCACCTCCCTCCATTGTGGAGCAAAGCAAACAAACAAACCAAACCAAAAAAAAAAATTCCAAAACCCCAGTGCACTTCTTTTTTTTTTAAACCTCTTTCTTCCTCCATGCTGTGAACGAAATCCCACTTCTGTCACCAGTTGTGACAAAGCTCTGTCCTTGCCTCCGTGGGTCCCGCGTTTCCTGCAGATTTCGCTAGCTTCAGAGGCTCACTGTGACCCTGCACGTAACCCTTCCTTCTGCTCAGTCTTGCATTCTTACTGTGCTCAGTGTGAGAGAGAGAGAGCGAGAGCTACTCAGAGCTGACCTGGTCCATTTATAATTTCCAGTCCCCTCTCTCATGTAACCCTCCTGGTCAGCTTCAAACTCCACCCCTCAGGTGGTGAAGGTCCCCCTCAAGTGCTCTGTAGCTTGATTACTACCCACCTGGAATCCAGACTTGAAAACCTGATTTTACCTAGCTTGTAGCCATCCCATTGATCTGCTAGGATGAGAGTTATTCAGTTGCTGATAATCCTCAATGACTGTCCTACTTGGAGGCAAATACCGAGGTACAGTCCCCCTGTCTCTGCCACAAAGAGTATGATGCAATAAAAACCACTGACTTCCCCAGAATCAAATAGGGATTCTGTGGCAAAGGCAAGGATAGAACGCAATTATCCAGGGTGGCATTCAGTCACCTTCAAGATGAGACCATTCTTTTTTCTCTTTTCCTGCAGCCCCCCTGCATCATTACTACACACCTCCCAACTTCTGCAGCTAAGGAAAGGATCTTACAAACAACAGGCTTCTTCACTACACAACCCTGATTCATCCCCAGAGCAGCTCTGTACTGTGTACTGAATGAGACACAGGTCCCATATTAAAAATAGTATGTGATCATGTAATGAAAGAGCAGGGGAACTAATTTATGTTACACAGTCAGCCTTAATTCAGGCAGCTCCTAATTTTTGAGTGCTTGGCTTTGCAACTTGAGTTATACACTTTTAAGAGAGGGTTATGGGTAGAGCCTTACCAAATTCACAGCCATGAAAAACGTGTCACAGACTGTGAAATCTGGTCTTTTGTGTGCTTTTACCCGATAATATACAGATTTCACTAGGGAGACCAGAGTTTCTCGAAATGGGGGTCCTGACCCAAAAGTGATTTGCAGGGGGGTCACAAGGTTATTTTAGGGGAATTGTGGTATTGCCACCCTTACTTCTGCACTGTCTGCAGGGATGGGTGGCCGGAGAGCAGCGGCTGTTAGCCAGGTGCCCAGCTCTGAAGGCAGCACCCCGCCAGCAGCAGCACAGAAGTAAGGGTGGCAATACCATACCATGCCACCCTTACTTCTGAGCTGCTGCCTTTACAGCTGGGTGGCCAGAGAGTGGCAGCTGCTAACTGAGGGCCCAGCTTTGCAGACAGCAGCGCAGAGTAAGGGTGACAATACCATACCATGCCACCCTTACTTCTGTGCTGCTGCTGGTGGCGGCTCTGCCTTCAGAGCTGGGCTCCCGGCCAGCAGCTACTGCTCTCCAGCCGCCCAGCTTTGAAGGCAGTGCCACCATCAGCAGCAGTGCAGAAGTAAGGGTAGCAGTATCACAAAACCCTCAATAATAACCTTGCTATCCCCTCCCTCAACTCCTTTTTGGGTCAGGATCCCAAAAATTACAACACTATCGTATTTCAGATTTAAATAGCTGAAATCATGAAATTTATTATTTTTAAAATCCTGTGACCATGAAATTGACCAAAATGGACTGTGAATTTGGTAGGGCCCTAGTTATGGGTGGAGGTTTTTTGATATATAATTTCCCAGGGTTTTTTTGTTTTTTTTAACAGAGAAAACAAATTCTAATACACATGAAAAGGCCTGTTTTATAGACCTAGATACTGCTGATTATGTAGATGTGGCAGATTCTTTGACTGAGAGACTGGGCTAAATGACTGACATTTAGGCCTGCCACATTAGAGAGCTGGGTTCTAATCCCAGTTTGTGTAACATCTCGGTCAGGTAAAAGGGCTTGCTCAATAATAAGGGTTATGAAGAGCACAAAATTATTAACACCCATAAATGGGGGGATTGGATTTCTAATTGCCAGGAATTGGGTTCCTGACTGCCATTTTTGCCTTTGAAAAACTCTCCCTGCCTTCTCATTACTCTGTTCCTTTTCCCAAGTCAAAAGGTATTTTGATGGGGAGCCATTTTTGTCTCCTCCCATAAGCTCAAAGAAAAAGTGGAGTCCTTTTGTCTCTGTCCTACCAGAGGTTCTGTACTGTGTAGCATGTTGATGTATGGTGCTGGGACAGTGCATGTGTAATATAGACAGATGTTCGCAAGTTTTAGCAACCTGTCTCTAGCAAGCTGTACTGAGGAAAATACTGATGAGGCATCTTATAAATCAGACATATCCGAACAGACCTTCATTGAGACTTCAGAAAGCACCTCTCTAATTCCAGGGATTTCAAATTTCAAGTTACTGCAGCAAACCATGCAGGGGTGTGTGTGTGTGAGTATTTTATAAAATAAAACATAAATATAAAATAATATACATATACATGCACACATACATACATAGTGGAGTGTGTTTATGTTTACATCACCCTGGATCTCACTGAAACCCAAATCTGAATGTTGCCAATGCACTGTTTCTAAAACATCTTAGAGAATATTACAAAACTTTCTAAGAAAAATTTGTCAGCAGTTGCTGTAGTTGCCACTGTGGGGTTATGTGATTGCAAATGTGAGGGAAGGTAGACTCTGCAATCATAAGTAGGAAGAGATGGGGCTAATCCAAGAGGTGTTCTCTCTCTTAAGATGCCGTACAAAATATGAAAAGGATTAAGAGTACCTAGTTAAGGGGCACGTGCACAGTCTATGAGCCAGTGACTGGACTATTTAATTGTGGACTCTGGACTCTTTCAGTGACTGGACTATTTAATTGTCTGCACTTCTCAAGTCTTACTTAGAGCCACAATTCTTCCTGGCCTTTATGTAAGTGTGCAGCATGGGAGGAGGGTGCTCCAATGTTCTCAGTAAGACCCATGCAGAATTGCAGCCTCTGAACTCTGAGCAATACAGGATTGCTCCCTTGCTAGCAGCTACTGCAGACAGACTCGTGTCTTGAAGGGGTGGGGAGGAGGCAGAGCTGTGGTTCCACCTCCATTCCCCTGTGCAGATAACTGTTTATGCTGAGAAACTCTGGAAAGCTTTGTGCTTTGCCAAGACAGATTGTACAACTCCCTGAGGGTGACCAGATGTCTGGTTTTCGACTGGAACACTCGGTTGAAAAGGGACCCTGGCGGCTCCGGTCAGCACCACCGACTGGACCATTAAAAGTCCAGTCGGCAGTGCTGTGGCACTAAGGCAGGCTAGTCCCTACCTGTTTTGGCTGGCACTGCGCTGCGCCCCGGAAGCGGCCAGCAAGTCCAGCGCCTAGGCAGGGGGGCCACAGGGCTCCACGTGCTGTCCGTGCCCTGAGCACCGGCTCCGCACTCCCAGCCAATGAGGGGTGGGGATGCCTGCAGGCAAAAGCGGCACATGGAGCCTCGTGCCCCTCCTCTCCCCCCCGCCTAGGATCTGGACCTGCTGGCTGCTTCCAGGGAGTGCGCAGTGTGGTGCCAGCATAGGCCCGCAACCTGCCTTAGCCCTCCCACCCTGCTGCACCACTGACTGGGAGCCGCCCAAGGTAAGCCCCACCTCGAGCTCCCCACCCCAACCCCCCCAAACCCATAGAACTCTCCTGCACCCCAAGCCCCTCATTCCCGGCCCCAGCCCAGAGCCTGCACCTGCAGCCCAGAGCCCTCAGCCCTACCTGCACCTCTGTCCCAGCCCAGAGCTCCCTTCCACATCCTAAACGCCTCATCCCTGGTTCCACCCCAGAGCCCTCACCCTTCCTGCACCCCAATCCCCGTTTCAACCTGCAGCCCCCTCCCACGGTCCAAATCCCTCTGGCCCATCCCCCATCTTGGAACCTCTCCTGCACCCCAAACCTCTCATCTCCAGCCCCATCCCAGAGTCCATACCCGCAGCCAGAACCTTCATCCCCTCCTACATCCAAACTTCCTGCCCCAGCCCGGAGCCCCCTCCCATACCCTGAATCCCTTGCTTCTGGCCCCACCCTGAAGCTTGCTCCCCGAATTAGAGCCCTCACCCCCTCCCACACCCCAACCCCCTGCCCCAGCCCAGTGAAAGTAGGTGAGGATGGGGGCGAGCGAGCCACCAATGGAGGGGGAATGTAGTGAGCAGAGGGCGAGGCCCTGGGGCAGGGGCGAGGCCCCAGGGAAGGGGTGGGGTGTTGGGTTTTGTGCGACTAGAAAGTTGACAACCCTACTTACTATGAGCTGGGCCTAAATAGCTCAATTCAATCTTTAGTGAGAGATTAATGGAGTTACAGCTGAAGTGCTAGAAGATTGAAAGTTGCAAGCTGGCATGGAAATAGTCCGCACTGAAGAGCACTGCAGAACCAGGTTCTGTAGGAAATTGATTTTTATTTGACCAACTTATGAGCATGTGGCTATCACATAATGAGCCTGAGCTATAGAAAGTTTTGCTAAAATCAATGAGAAGTGTGCACCAAAGAGAGTTATGCTGGGCATATGTTCATCAATAGTTGTATGCAGACTAATCTTCTCTGTCCCAATGAAGTGCGAACTGTTTTGTGGGATGAAATCCAGGCACACTTTCAGGTACTGGACCAATGTACCAGTATGGGGAGGAGATGACCAGCACTCTGTGGAGAAAGAAGTGGTTCAGGATTATTTAGAAAAGCTGGACGAGCACAAGTCCATGGGACCGGATGCACTGCATCTGATGGTGCTAAAGGAGTTGGCGGATGTGATTGCAGAGCCATTGGCCATTATCTTTGAAAACTCGTGGTGATTGGAGGAGGTCCCGGAAGACTGGAAAAAGGCTAATGTAGTGCCCATCTTTAAAAAAGGGAAGGAGGAGGATCCGGGGAACTACAGGCCAGTCAGCCTCACCTCAGTCTCTGGAAAAATCATGGAGCAGGTCCTCTAGGAATCAATTGTGAAGCACTTAGATGAGAGGAAAGTGATTAGGAACAGTCAGCATGGATTCACCAAGGGCAAGTCATGCCTGACTAAACTAGTTGTCTTCTATGACGAGATAACTGGCCTTGTGGATGAGGGGAAAGCAGTGGATGTATTATTCCTTGACTTTAGCAAAGCTTTTGATACAATCTCCCACAGTATTCTTGCCAGCAAGTTAAAGAACTATGGCTGGATGAATGGACTATAAGGTGGATAGAAGGCTGGCTAGATTGTTGGGCTCAACGAGTAATGATCAATGGCTCCATGTCTAGTTGGCAGCCAATACCAAGCAGAATGCCCCAAGGGTCGGTCCTGGGGCCGGTTTTGTTCAATATCTTCATTAATGATCTGGAGGATGGCGTGGACTGCACCCTCAGCAAGTTTGCAGATGACACTAAACTGGGAGGAGTGGTAGATACACTGGAGGGTAGGGATAGGATACAGAGGGACCTAGACAGATTAGAGGAGTGGGCCAAAAGAAATCTGATGAGGTTCAACAAGGACAAGTGCAGAGTCCTGCACTTAGGAAGGAAGAATCCCATGCACTGCTACAGACTAAGGACTGAATGGCTAGACAGCCGTTCTGCAGAAAAGGACCTAGGGGTTACAGTGGGTGAGAAGCTGGATAAGTCAACAGTGTGCCCTTGTTGCCAAGAAGGCTAACAGTATTTTGGGCTGTATAAATAGGGGCATTGCCAGCAGATTGAGGGATGTGATTGTTCCCCTCTATTCGACATTGGTGAGGCCTCATCTGGAGTACTGTGTCCAGTTTTGGGCCCCACACTACAAGAAGGATGTGGAAAAATTGGAAAGAGTCCAGCGGAGGGCAACAAAAATGATTAGGGGGCTGGAGCACATGACTTATGAGGAGAGGCTGAGGGAACTGGGATTGTTTAGTCTGCAGAAGAGAAGAATGAGGGGGGATTTGATAGCTGCTGAACCTGAAGGGGGATGGATCTAGAGGATGGATCTAGACTGTTCTCAGTGGTAGCAGATGACAGAACAAGGAGTAATGGTCTCAAGTTGCAGTGAGGGAGGTTTAGGTTGTATGTTAGGAAAAACATTTTCACTAGGAATGTGGTGAAACACTGGAATGGGTTACCTAGGGAGGTGCTGGAATTTCCTTCCTTTGTGGTTTTCAAGGTCAGGCTTGATAAAGCCCTGTCTGGGATGATTTAGTTGGGGATTGGTCCTGTTTTGAGCAGGGGGTTGGACTAGATGACCTCCTGAGCTCCCTTCTAACCCTGATATTCTATGATTCAATGATCTTTATTAGCAGAGTTCCAGCATTCTGCTTTCCATTTTAACAGCTCATGCACTAATCTAATTCCTTCAGTGCTGAGGATCTAAGGTTATAATTTGATGGCCTTAAAAAGACACATAATTAAATATCTCTCTCAGTGCTTTTTAAACCACTAGAGGTTAATAAACATAAATCTCTCTAATTTGTTTTCTCATCATTTGCATAAAAACATTAATTATTTCAGGGCTGCAAACCTGCAGATCCCTATGCAAGACCCAGTTTTGCTGTGACACCTAACAAAAAGCCATCCAAATAATGGTGTCTTGCTATGTGACAGTTGGGGATAACTGACGTTACTTATTATTTTAAAACTTTCAGATGATTTGGAACCTTCAGAAGCCATCAAACTGTGCAATAGCTAACTTAGATACTTCTATGATCCTTTTTTTTTCTCATTATCTATTGCACTCCCCATCTCCCTTCCTTGCTTGTCTTTGTCACATTCATGGTATCTTGTTTCAGATTAGATTAGATACATGTATTTACTGTATGTTTGTACGGTAACTAGACCAGTAAGACCTCCCCCAGTCTGACCGAGATCCTTCGGAGCTACAGCAATACAAATAATACATATTGATGCTAATTTTTGGTTTAGGTATAACTTTCTGTGTAGCATCTCTCTTATATAAATCCATCAATTTGTTTTCTGGACCTTCTGGAGTTCTTTTTTATACACTTTCTTTTCATTCTGAAGCTGCAGGAAGTAGGCTGCTTTATCACAGCATCTTCCAACTTTTTCACTGTCGCTATATTTCTTCTTAACAGGATCACATTTCATGTATTCTTCTATTGCATGTGCCTGATAATGTTGTTGGTATATGTTGAGAGAATATTTTAGGGTATTACCATTCTAGCATGTGATATACTCTACTCCGTTTATGTAGATTTGGTTAGCTTCCTCTGTGTCAATATTGTGTCCTTTATATCTCTGTAGTCATTGCCTAACCAATCTGGAGTTAGGCTAGGCTACCTAGGCTATGTGTCTGCCTTGTTGATTGTGAATGCATTTCCCCTTTTTCTGACGTGGGTTTGAACTCTGGGATCTTAGCTAGGGATTGTACCATGAAGCATGCTTTCTTGTCATATATATGACATTCCTTTTCAAATGCTGGATAACCCACCACACCTTTAGTGGGTGTTTTGAAATGCAGTTTTACCTCCTGAGACTTAACTTGCTGGTACCACGGGCTTATGTGTCTTTAGTATACATACAGGTTGTACTTTGCTTTTCATCCAAGGGCCTGGACCTCTCCCACTTCCTAGATCATCCAGAGCTTAAAAGCTGTCCAGCATGAGCTCTGGCTCAGGGGCTATTCCCCAGATCCTGAGTGATGCACAGTTTGCATCTTATCTCATAATCCAGGCCAGCAAACATATGCATTCTTATTGGTGTAATTTGGCATAAAAATTGGTCCATGTCTCACTTGCCTGAAAACTAATATTCTATATACTTTGTTTATTTCATTTTTAAATAGAGGGGTAGTCAGTCAGAACACTAAAATCTTTTTCAAGGATATCTTCTCTGCCAGGTGTTTTGCTGGGCATGAGTCATAAAATGGCATTTACCATCTTTCCCATGTAATTTAGCACAAGTGCAACTTGCCATTTTGGACTTCAAATTTGAACTGCAGCCAACAGATTTCTAAACCTTCTTATTCATTTATGCCATCATTAAACAACATCTCCATCCTGATGGCTGTTAAATGTTGGCAATAAAATTAATGCCATGCTGTTTTTCTCTTGGTTTTTGTTGATTTTGTTTTGAGGTTTTTGAACTCTTTTTTCCCCTACTTGCACCTTTATATTGTTTTCTTTTCAGACTTTTATCAACATTTTTGCTGTCTTTTTATGTTAAATCTATGTACTTTTGTTACTGCAGCTGTTGTTAACTGTTTCTCTTTAAAGCCTCAGTTTAGAAAAGCATACTTTTTCAGGAAAGCTCATGTACATGTGTGTGCTTAAGTTCCATTCAAATCTGTGCTTGATTACTTTTCTGCATAGAAGCCTAAGTGCTTTCCCATATACTGAGTCTGTGTACCATTGCTTATATCAAAGATACTCTCAACAAAAATAGCCATTGCACTTTCAGTTCTGGAGCCATAGCCATGCTGAAAGCAGTTTTACTTGGGGTGCTTCATAGTACAATAACATTTAAATGTTTAAGAGAAAAAAATTCACTGTGGGCAAAATGGAAAGATTTTCATTCTGCAGAATAATCTGATTGTTTACTCTCACTTTCTGCATGAAACTAATAGATGACAAAATGTTATACTTAGAGATTGTTTCTATCCCCTCCCCCTCTATATGGTTTCAGCATTTTCCATTAATTGAAATTGTGATGCTATTGTACTCTTTGCAGTCCTATGAGATATTCTTTTTATTTGCTAGCTAGCAATTGTGCCAATACTAAAATGCTACAGGAATAATTGCCAATTAAATTTGCAACATAAAGCTTAAATAATAACTTAACCAGTAGCAATGCTTTCTTAATTAAAATTTTATTGAAATCAGAGCTTTTTGTGAAGGCGATAACAGTTGTTCTTTGTTCTTGATTTTGGTTATTCAAATACTCTATTTATCAGTGCCCATCTGTGACAGATCATGTTTATATTTACAGCACTATTCAACCTTATACCAGTGGGACTACGAGTTGTCGCTATCCAGGGTTTAAAGACAGGGTTGTATATAGCCCTAAATGGAGAAGGTTTCCTCTACACATCAGTAAGTAGCATGCTGTGGATATTTTGAATTCTTTTGAGACACATATCCAAAACAGAAATCTGTACCGTAATGAGACATATCTCACTTATGATAAGTCCTATAGAAATTAATAGAGATTAAATCAATGTTTTTAGAGTCTCTAAAAATTGCTCTAAAAGCCTACAGAATTTAACAGAAAATGATATCCTTGCTGTAGAATTTTCTGAAAAACATTCTATAGAATTCTATAACAGGGATATATTTAGGTGCTGAAATCTGTGGGATGGTTTAGTAAAACTACAGGTGGGTTCATATTTTCAGTTAAAGACTCTAGAATTTTTCTGTAAATCTGCAGTGCCTTCATTACTGGCATGTTGTTCAGGATCTAAAACTTGCTACAAAAGTTATTTGAATGATTAATGTTTAGTAACATAAGGTACTTCTGTAATGTAATTTACATTCCTGTTATATATCAATATATTTTCATTGTGTGTATCACTAATTTTTTTTCCTAATGGCTAGGAATATTAGAATTTGAAACATCACTTGCATTAATAAAAATATTATCATATGATTTTAAAGGATTTTGAAAAATTGCTAGGTAAGAATTGCATGAAATAATACAGCCCTGCAAAATTGCCAAAGTTAAAAAAGTTCCTTCAGGCAACATAATGCTGCTAAATAAAATATCTTAAGATATTTCAAATAAATTAATTCTAATCAGTCAAAGTGTGGTGGTGGTACAGTTGTGAAAAGCCTCAGTGTTATACAGGGTTAACTTAATGACAGTATTAACCAGGTGTTTAAGGATTTTTTTCCCCACTGCAGTGGATGCTGTTTTCACACTGTATCTCATGCTCTTTACGTTTCTTATGTCAGATGATTTTCCAGTCCACACTGAGTTAAAATATAATGCTTTGTTTCCATTGTGCCTTGAGAGGAAATTGGGCAAATTTTGCTTCTGTGCCCTGAAGGAAAGTATTCTATTTCTTTTAAATATGTGACTGTCATTGAAAAGTTAATTAGACGGAAAACAGTGTATCCTAATGTTGAATGTCAACACCAAGAAAAATGTCTAATCATAGTATGTCTCTGGGATACCCCAACAAATGTGATGTGAAAGATTTATTTTCTTTAGTGTGTCACAGAAGAATATAACACAACATGCAATATCTCCCTGCAGTGAAGACTAGAGCACTGTTGGCCTCCCATTTCCTTAAGGTTTCATGTATATGGAATTCATGTCATGGAGATTATTTTTTCATGTGGTAACAATGCAGTATGAATATGCTTCTGCCCACCAGTAACACTACAGTGCTCTCATCCCTTCCTAGTGAACGCTAAAGAATGTTTCCAGAAGATGTGTTCCTTTCAGAAAATATAGCAGTTTAATGGCTAGGCTGTAATTATGGAGAGTGGGAAAATCTATGTGGCCGGATTGTGTCACCCTTTGTTCATGTATTACTCCAAAAATAGTCCCACTGAAATCACTGTGACTAATTGCTGCATAAGGTACTAATCAACATGAGCAAAGATGGCAGAATCCAAATCTTAGTAACTTTGAACCCAATCCTGAAAACACTTGGCTAATAAAAGTTGTGTATGTATATAAGTTGTCCCATTGTATAAGTAGTCCCATTGACTTAAACAAGACTAGTCATATGAGTAAAGACATGGGCATGTGTAAAGGTTTGTAGGTTGGCCCACTATATGCCCTATATTAATCAGATTTTCAGAACTTACGATTTACATGGGTATTTCTGTTGTTATTGACAACATTTATTAATTGCTTTTTGCATGCCACTGTGTGTGCATTTATTTTATTTTTTACCATTTTCTACTCCGTTGATATTCCTTAGGGAGAGTGGCTCAGTTTGTCCCTCTTCCTTATGTAAGGCAAAGGAAACAATACATATTGTATTGGGAAAGTACTGTTTACTCTTTTTTCATGTAAATATTAAATCAAATGGAAAACATCATTTGCAAAGATAAATGAAAATAATACAGCATGCAGTAGAAGAGTCTTTAGGTTTAACACATGCCAAAAACTATCTGAAAATGACTATTCTTTATTTTCATGAGAACATAAGAGCTGTCATACTGGGTCAGACCATGGTCCATCTTGCCCAGTATCCTGTTTCCAACAGTGCTCTGTTCTAGAACTTTAGGGGGAGTATATACTTCAGTGCAATTATGGACCGATCCACCCCTTCTTCACTCCTGGCTTCTGGTAATCAGAGTTTTAGGGCCTCCCTGAACATGGGGTTTCATCCCTGATCATCTTGGCTAATTGCCATTGATGAATCGATCCTCCATGAATTTATCCAGTTCTTTTTTGAACCCGGATATACTTTTACCATCACAACATTCCATGGCAAAGAGTTCCACAGATTAGTTTGTGATATTTGGTAATCTAAAGTAAGATTTAAGAATGGTGATTTAAAAAATATATCATTGGAAAAACTCTTGTCCATGCCAAAGTTCATATTAATATTTTGGGGGTAAGAATTATTATTGTGTTTTCATTAATAGTAATTGCATATTTTGAGAGTAGAGACTAATAAATTTGAAAATAAAAAATAAAAACGTGGAAGAGAGCACCTGCTTCAGAAAAAAGAGTTTGTCCTCATTTCAGTGGATAGGGGATTTATATGTATATCTGCCCTCAGATCCAAATGAAGATATACTGTGCCCAGAAGCTGTGAAATATCACCCTCTGGGGAAAAATATTGTTGTCATAATTGTGAAGCAAACAATATATATTACAATCTTCTTGGTGAGCTTCTTCTTTGGCAATATTTTTCACCTACTGATCTCAATATACAGAAGTCATATTTTATATTATAGCAGCAATACTCATGCAAGTAAAGTTATGGTTGTGTCTGCAGTTCTTGTTTCAGCGTAACAAAATCCTGGCTAAAATATGTTATGAAGGTGTTGGACTAGAAACTATATTTCTGTGATGGAAATATATTAATTTGAAATAACATAACAAATAGAAAACAAGCAAAAATGAACTGGGCCAAATTGCTGATTATGTGATAGTGCTCTACGTTGCCATGAGGGAAGGCTTGGTTTGATTAATTTGGGAAATGTGATGAGACTATTTCACATAACCTCTCATCAGGTAAGCAGCAGCATTGACTGGAAGGGACTTATGTCAAGTCTTTCTCAACTAGAAGAATTATTGACCTGCCATGAGGCCATAGGATGAGGAAGCTAAAGTAGGTTTAGAATGACCTTTTTTTTAAACAAAAACAAAAACCGTATTTTTGAGGTTCACTACTACTTGAGTAAGTATTTATTTAACTAAATGATAGACCTGGAATCGGAACCCTCTCCAGCAGTTCAGATATGCAGTCTATCATTTGCATACTTATACAAATCAAATTTCTACTCCACACCAGTTGAAATTTGCTAAGTCAAAATGGGGGAAATTCCTTAGAGTTTTGAGAGAGCGTTGGAGGATTCTTAGGGGAAAATATTTCTTGGAGACTCCACCACCTTACTCCCTCCAGGAGTGTGATATAAACAACTGGAACAAAGTATTGTTTGCAGTTTGGGGAGAGCAGGGGGAGGCTTACTTCAAAAACTGGGAGAAGCATTTAGAAACTTATATGTTTCAGAGTAGCAGCCGTGTTAGTCTGTATTTGCAAAAAGAAAAGGAGTACTTGTGGCACCTTAGAGACTAACAAATTTATTAGAGCATAAGCTTTTGTGAGCTACAGCTCACTTCATCGGATGCATTTCCATGAAGTGAGCTGTAGCTCACGAAAGCTTATGCTCTAATAAATTTGTTAGTCTCTAAGGTGCCACAAGTGCTCCTTTTCTTTTTGCAGAAACTTATATATATCCCTTAACATAGTAACCACTGAACTTTTCATTTCTTATGTTTCTGTTGATTTATGGAACAAGTCTAGTGCTGTTAGAATGTACTGTGTCTGGACTTAGTGGCAGTCTCCTGATTGTAGACACAGATTACTGACCTAGAAAAATTATATTTACATACATACAAAATTATATTTACATAACAAAACCAGAGAGAGAGCGAGAGAGAGAGAGAGATGTTTCATGGATTTACAGAATGTTGGGATCTTAGTCTGAATTCTACACTATCATGTAATGTAGTTCTTGCAGGAGAAAAAGGATTTTTCCACACAAGAACATCCTATATTACCAACCCAAAAATCTTGCTACTTCCGGGTGGTTTAAAGTTCCCTAAATACTTTTTTGTTTTATCTTTTCTTTTTGAAGGCTCATGACTCTGTGATGGGCTAATGAGATATTCAGCAGCATTCTGCTGACTGGTGGTTGTAGTCTAATGCACTATAATTTCCAGCAGCTCACATTGCTGTTTTTAAGTCTGAGTACACTTTCTTCAAACTCTCAAAAATCTAAAACTTCTTCTGGGAATAGATTTTACATTATTAAAGTCAAGAGGAGCAGAACTGATCCCTAAATTACTGGTTAGAAGGATACTGCTGTTGTATAGCCCACCAGACCTGCAAGGATACACAAAGCCTACAGTAAGAAGATGGTAATGCAGGGCCTGACAGAGACATTTATTACACTTCCTTTGTATTTTGGCCAAATCCTGCTCATACTTCTGCACACACAATTCTCCCTGCCTGTATTGGATGTTGCACATTCAAATCTGAGGTTGCATTTTGGACTATAGTTTTACATTGGGTAGTGAATAAACAAGTGAAAATGTTGCTATTTGTGAAAATCTGTGTTGCTCAACTCTTTCAAAAAAGTTAAGTTAGAGTTGAAGATGGTGGCTCAGTTTTTCTGTTGTGTTTTTTAGGATTTCCTGGTATGTGAATAGGCTCAATTCAGAAATGGACTGTATTGGGTTATTGCACCTATGTCCATTTTATGATTCTTCGTATCCTGACAAGCCATCTTGGATATCCTCAGGTGACTTTCTCCAAGAAGTAGTCTGCAAGTTCGTTGCAGGGTACTGGGTTCCGGAGTTGAGTGGTTATTCTAGGTTATTCACTGTTTAGAATAGTTCAGCAGGACATTTTTAGTGGCTGCTATAGTGGGAGAAAGGTGGGATTTCTTTGTTTCTTCCATGGCCAGAGTGTAGGAAAACAAGAATTCATAGATCGGGAGCTTGTCTGTATCTGTTTGTTTCTGGCATAAGCCCTTGAGTCTTTTCCCCCATTTCTTCTATTGCAGGTGATTGGGGAAGTAGGTAGGTCTATGAATGAAATGGGAAAGGATGCTTCAGGGACAGTATCAGTGGCAATAGTTAGTGTCATCATGACTCATTCCAGGGACTTTTAGTGGGGTCAGTAACCTGCACACTAGACTTTCACTGGGTCCGTGAGCTGACAAGAACTGGCCATTGTCCAAAGATGGAATTGGTTCTAATCTCAGGCTGCAGGTCAGCCCAAGATAGTGATTAGACTAGACACTGAGGTCTTATCTACACGGGGAAAAAAATCCCCTTGTAGCTAGTGTGCACCTGCTTGTAGGCACTAGCTACTTTGCACTAACTCCCCATATGGACGCTCTTCTGCACACTAAAAGTGCCTTTGTGTACAGTAGTTTACTATGTTTGGAGGTGTACTAAGCTAAATCGCCTCAGGGCACCTTTAGTGCACAGTAAAAGTGTTCCTGCAGGGAGTTAGTGCAAAGTAGCTAGTGCGCTTGAAATTCACACCTAGGCTTACTGCACAGTAACTGCCCTGTATAGACAAGTCCCTTTTCAGGAACTGAGAATGTTAGCAAGAATATTAAAATGAATAAAAGAGACGCATTACTAGAAATACAAAAGCTTTTATAAAACCAACCATATTTCCAAAAGCAAAGGTGGTCCATGTTTTTCTCTCTAGAATGATCTTTTTGTAAAGTGTGAATTTGATTTAATCTGTGTTACATTACACAGTTTTAATTTGCGCAAAAGCTGTGTGTATAATACTTTGCTGGTTGTAAGATAATAGTCTATACTGGAGCTTTCTGGAATTAGAGAAAATGTCAGTGCATGTTATCAGCATGTGAGTTTATCATATCAGTAGTCCCTAGCAACTCTCACTAGCAAAAATCTTCGGCATGGAGGGTTTCTTCTGACATTTCAGCTGCTTTCCAGTGCTGAAATTGCCACTGTTTATTTAAGTTCCCATAACTGACTTGTCTGAAAAGAACAATTTGCAGCCTCCAGGACATAAGTTTGTAGACAGCACACAGTGGAAGAGAATGAGACAGAGAGTAATCAATATTCTACAGGTAATTTTCTATAGTATCTAAATCAAAGTTAAAAAAAAAATACTTTTGGTTCCTTAGATCCTTTGTGCTTTGGAATAATAATAATAGTGATGAAGAACCTCAAAAATTAGTACCACATTGAGACAAAATATTGCAAGTATAATATTTTTTACAGTTATTATTTGTATTATTGTATTACCCAAAGGTCCCAACTGAGATCCATGCCCCATTGTGCTAGTCATTGTATAAAGAATCAGCCCTGGAGAGTTTACAATCTATATAGATAAGACTGACATGTTTGGGCTTGTTTGGCACAGTTCAGAGAATGGGAAAGTAGGTAAGCAGCAAATCCAATCTTGATCTAATTAATTTCATGATTTGCATTTCACAAATTATGGAACAATATGAATCTTTATTTTCAAATCCTATAAAAGTTTATATTACATTTTAAAAAGGCAGTACTTGGTAAACCAGGTAAAACATAAAACATGCATTAAGTCAGTGTCAGATTTCCTCCAGCTCTTTTGCAAACCTGAAAAGGATTTATAATGGGAAACAGTTGGATACTAGGGTGATGGACAGCATAGATATACATTTCTTTGATGTATACCATTACGTCTTTAAAAATTCAATTTTCATTTCAGAAACTGTTGTTTATGAAAGTTAGGAGGTGTTTTAGATGGATGTCATCAGTAAAAACATGTTTAGCAAATTCATAATGTACAAAATCACTTGTTACAAATTCCTGGAAAATAGTTAAATTTGTAGTAACATTTTCGGAAAGAGTGTAAATATGTACATTTTGAACAATGTTCTTCGTCCAGTAATTTTTTTAAGGGTTAGCTGCTGAAGGCCTTTATTTCGGTGGAACTCCTCTTCACAGTCTTCTTTTATTGTAAAAAGAAAAGGAGTACTTGTGGCACCTTAGAGACTAACAAATTTATTAGAGCATAAGCTTTCGTGAGCTACAGCTCACTTCATCGGATGCATTTGGTGGAAAAAAAAACAAAAAAAAAACGTGTTTTTTTTTTTTTTCCACCAAATGCATCCGATGAAGTGAGCTGTAGCTCACGAAAGCTTATGCTCTAATAAATTTGTTAGTCTCTAAGGTGCCACAAGTACTCCTTTTCTTTTTGCGAATACAGACTAACACGGCTGCTACTCTGAAACCTTCTTTTATTGTGTGTCCACTGAAAGGTTACTCGTATATGCCGCGTTACACATTATGCAACCCCATACTCTGAGTGTCCCTAAGTCTCAGAAGCTGGGAATGGATGACAAAGGATGAATCACTCAATAATTGCCTTGTTCTGTTAATTCCCTCTGAATCGTCAGGTGCTGGCAACTGTTGGAAGACAGGGCTAGATGGACCATTAGTCTGACCCAGTATGGTGGTGGTTCTGCTCTTATGAGCTTTATATGCCTACTCAGTGGTTCTTCTCAGTAATTTCTCAGTGGACATATAATAGAGCAAAAATATGTTACCCAGGATACTAATTAGCACTCTTCTTGGGTATCCCATGGTAGGGTCTATGGACTGAGCAGCTTGAAGGATAAAATCCCTGCTCACATCAGAGGTGGTCCCTCCAGTTCATGGTTGAAACATACTGGTAGGGAATAGGAGGGAAGATTACACTGCTTCTCTCTGTTCTGTACCTATTCTGTGAGTATAAAGGATTTCATTATCCAAAGCTGTCAGTCTTAGCATATTTCACTATTATTTAATGAACAAAGCCCCATTGTACTAGGTGCTATGCAAACACAGAGTAAGAGACAGTCCCCACTGCAAAGGTATGGCAGACACAATGTAGAGGAAAGGAATATAACATATGCACAGTGAACAGAGTGCTGTTTTGCAAACGACATGTTAGCACCACAGTTCTTTTTCAGGGGGTTATGTTTTCTGTTTATTACATTTTCTGGGAGTTTTGTTAGAATGGGATTGGCTAACTGAAAAGACAAAGGAAGAAAGAGCAAACAAAGAAGGGAGGGAAATGCAGATGGGAGCTAGGGTGGAGGCTAAGCAGGAAGGAGGGAAGGGGAACATGGAGGGAAGGTAGAGCGGGAGTGAGGTGAGAGAGGACTGAAAGGAGTTTAGAGTGTACAGAGTTTCTGCTGAGGATGCTGCTTGTGCTGGCTCATGCCAGCTTGAGTTTCTCTGGCAGCCCATGGTAGCTCGTCCTTGGACTAAAGTTCATTTAAAAAAAGAAATTGTAAAGAAATAATCTTTGTATACAGCAGAGGGATAGATTATAGTATAAAGGATAATATATTTCACATCATGCATGACTACAGTGGATCAGATTCTACCCCCATTTGCAGCTGTTCAACCTCACTGCCATTTATAGGGTTCCATTTGATCAGTGTACAAGACAGCAGAATTTGACCCTGAAATTCCAGAGAGGTGTTTCTGGACATTCATATCATGTACATACACCTTGTTTGATTTACTCAGGTCCACAGAATCCTAACTGAAACCAGATTCTTAACATACCTTTCAGATGTATATAAATTATTAACCATATTTGTTTGAAAACCCTAGGTTCCATTCCTTCATTCACCATCTCTCTCTCTTACATTCATACACACTATCTCTGCAGACTTTTTCTTGCATGCACATACCTCTATTTAAGATTATTGGGATTTACGCAGATAGATCAAGGGGAAAAATTGCTCCTTTTCTATGCCTTTTGGTCTCCTGTCCTCCACACACACCATGGAAGTCACTGCTACACAAGGTCATAGAGTCAGCTACTGGGATTTTTAAAAGGACAGATAACTTTATGACAAGAAATAACACTTGTAGTTATGCATGCTAAAATAAGGGTAATCTAATCTCATGCTTCAAGGAGTAAACTGATTGCCACAGGGGTTGAAGGAATGATTTTCTCAGTGTATAGCATTTCTTATTTGAGTGGGTGCATTATGGGGGTTTTGCCTTCCTCTGAAGCATTGAGTAATGGCCAATGCCGAAGGCTGGGCACTTACTTGATGGACCAATGGTTTAATCTGGTCTGTCAAATTTTGCGTACTTCTCTCTCTCATGTTACTCCTCCTGTATTTTTGGCCTTTACTCATATTACATAAAAACACCTACACTTTCCTGGACATTTATTTATTCTCCATTTGGTTACTTTGGGGGGGTTTAAGTTATTTATGTTTCTAAATGTTAGATAGCTTGCTTTTTATTACGTACTCTTCTACTGCCTCTTTCTTACCATGTTTTTGTACTTCAACAATAACAGAAATACAAAAACCTGTCTATTTACAAGCCTATTAGGTTCCATTTATTAGAGACTTTGACTTTAAGCTTTCACATACTATATTAACATACTACAATGTAGCTACCAAAAATATACGGCTTCCTGAATGAACTTTTGGGAAAAGCTGTAAGCGTCCCAATTCCACACTGGTGAATTAGGAAGGAATATACTGAAGATAACTGCCATTACAGTATATAGATAATAGATTTACAATATGTTCTTTTTATTATTTAACAAATTTGATCTTTAAAAATGCAGGAAAGGCCAAGAATGCTCTCAAGTTTTCCTGGAGAGGAGGGAAATGTTAACTGTAAGGGGGGGTACAGTAATAGAATAAAGAGAGGAAATTGTACCATCATCCCATAACTGGTTTAGTTGTTTATCTAGTGTAGTTTCAGTTATTCAGACATCTATTTTGTAGATCTACAAAAGCTGTAGGGATAGACTAAACAATGAATAATAATCAATGAATCTTGATTTAATTTTAAATTCTGTTTTGTGGAAATGCTTCCATGTAGAAGTAACCGTGCTGGCATACGGAAGAACTGCTTTAGGCAAAGGTATCTCTTTGTTACCTAAGAAAAACTGAACATTATCATGCAGAAATGAATATTAAAATAAAATTCCTATTAATTTTGAAGCATCACAAAACATTTTGAGTGTAGGTGACCATATTAGTAGGAGCTAAATCCATGTGGATATGCGTCTGACTTTGGGCACCGAAGTTTGAAAATTTTGGCTTTAGTCAATGATAGTTGCATAACATGAAAGATTTTATACATTTTGAAAGTTTGCTACCAAAAAAAAGTAGCTACCTGTTAATTTATTATTAGATAATTGTGGATAATTGTAATATTCAGGCATAGGAAAATGCGTCATATTTCCTAGGAAAGAAGTGGATAAACCTTCTGGTATATAGAATTTTATTCTTTTAAGGTCAAATATTTGAATTAGAAGTGGGAGGGATGTGCAGTGGACATGGGGACCAGTTTGTAGTAGTAAAAAAATAAGTTGGTAAACTAGCCTGAGCTAAAACCCATATTCCCCAAATGAGAGATGAGTAAGCTTTGTTTACCCTCAACTACACTATTGATGGAGTCTATCTAGGATTCAAAAATCCTGCCCAGTGTAGAATTAAACTGGTTCAAGTAGGTGAGGGCTCTCTGCAGTTGCATAGGAGGGAATAATTTTAGCCCTAAATAAGGCATTACCTTAATGCATTGTGTGAGCCATCACAGAAAAGCCATTATTATTATTGTATTATAGTTAGGACTGGTAGTGCCATTTATTATTAAGGTTGCCAAAGTAACCATTTGAAATGCAATTTTCTATCCCATTTGTCATCCTGAGGCTGTACATATATATTTGGAAAATTTCAGCCAAAAATTGTTGTTTTTCCTCCCTTGTCAAAAATTCTGGCAGCCTTTTCTCTGAGCAGCTCTAGTGCCCCCATACTTTGCACCAGAGTATGATCTTTATGTCAGGTATGTGCCTTTTGCTGCCTCTGTGAAAATCCACCAAAATTTGGTCAAGTTATAAGCCTTTGAAAAATCATAGTTCACACATGCTCAGCAGAGACTTCTTAGAGCTTCACAGATAAAATTTCCAGAGATTCTGTCCACAAAGAGCATGCTCCACCTTGGAGCTGGAGGGGTGAAGCAGGACTTTCCCTACGATTGCAGTTCCGGGCTGCTGTGGACAAGGCAGGGGCTGGATCCAGGTATAAGATCTGGAAACGGAAAGTTTGTGTGTGTTTGTGTGCTGTCTATGCTCCCCTTGCTGGGCCCAAGCAACATAGAGTAGAAATGGAGAGGGGACAAGAGCCGGACCTGGGACAAAGGGCGTAGATAAGAAAAAAGAGTTTGGGAGGGGGAACTGTGTCTAGAGCAGGGATTGGCAACCTTTGGCCCTTGGCACACCAGGGGTAAGCCCCCTGGCAGGCCTGGCCAGTTTGTTTACCTGCCGTGTCCGCAGGTTCTGCCAATCGCAGCTCCCGCTGGCCACGGTTCGCCGCTCCAGGCCAATGGGGGCTGCAGGAAGCGGCACGGTAAACAAACCGGCCCGGCCCGCCAGGGGGCTTACCCTGGCAGGCCACGTGCCAAAGGTTGCCGATCTCTGGTCTAGAGATTGGGAGAAGGGGGGCAGGAGAGGGGAACTAGCACTGGGAGTTGGGATGGGAGACTGAGACTGGCTGGGTAAAAACTGAGTATTAATTATCAACAGATCACTCAGCACACTTCATGTAAGCAGTGATTCTCTTTCTCTACCACACAACCTTTTGAGGGAAAAACAAGCATCTAATATTTAATTAATATAAGCTTTAGAGGGTACCTTACAGCACAGGGCCCATGTTTCAATAGCACAATTCAGCTCCACTAAAACAAATGGGAACAGGACAAGATTCTTGGTGCCCAAACTGCGGCCTCTCTTCCCCATGATGTGCATTAGTTTGTAAACACTGCACAACAAATGATCATGATAAATTTAAGGACTAGTTCTATATGCTGTTTTTAAAATAAAATGTCTAAAAATGATCTTTCTAATCAACAAGTTTCAACTGTAATTACTGAAAAGTAGTCCACAAACTTTCTGAAATGAGGAAAGCTTTGTAACTGGCCTCACTCAGAACTCTTCTTGGCAAAAAGGCAACTGTATCTTGAGGCTAGAAGAAAAAAAATGTCTTGAACCTTCAGTTCTGAGAACCATATTTCCTCAGAGCTAGAAAGTCTGTAGGGAAGATCCATTCAGTAAGCAGAAGTCATTTACTCTATCCTTATAGGGCTAGATTCATCCTGGATTTATCACAACTGTACAGTGGTAAACCCTGGTGCAGGTTCCTGGCTACAGAGCATCCCAGATCAGCTGTTAAATAGCATATACTAGGACGGTGTGATGGGATGGACTAGGCCCAGAGGCCCCTTGCTAGAGGCCTGAGTGTCCTCCCACACCTGTCCCAGGAAAGGAGCAGAGGAGCTAAGTCCTCTGAACAGCCTAGAGAGGCTGCAAAGGGCTAGCCAAATCAGAGAGGCTGCAGGGAGCAGCCAGTTAGAGCCCAGGAAGGCCATATAAAAAGGAGCTGCAGAGAGAGAGAGAGGCAGTTCCTTGCTGGAGCCAGAGAGTACAGCTAGTGCTCCTGGCTGGCCAAAGGGAACTTCAATACCATGGACAGCTCAGTGCTGGCAGGAACAGGGCAGCAAGAAAGAACTCCTGGATGGCTGCTGGGCCTGAACACAGAAGAAGCTGTTAGCTAAGTGTGAAGTATCGGTGAAGGCTGGGACCACGGGGAAGTGGCCCAGGGAACTGAAAGCAGTCTAGTTAAAGGGACATGGCTGCTATTCTGAGGGTCCCTGGTCTGGGACCCAGAATAATGGGTGGGCCTGGATCCCCCACAATAGGCCATTGGTGAAGTGGCCTACAATTGGACAGAGAGAAATCCCCAGAACGGAAACTGAACTGTTAAGAGGCCCAGCTGGAGAGCTGGGGCCAGAACAGACGAAGAGAGAGAAACCATTACCTCCAGGGAGGAAGCCCTGGGGGTACGGCCCAGTCCCAGGGTTGGGACTGTTTAAAGACTGCAGGCACACCCAACCAGAAGGGGTGCTTGCGAGAGCTGAATGCAGCCCATTACAGGCTGTAAGAATAACTGATTGTTTGGTTCATTGACAGTTTTGAAAAAAATATTGTTTAACTTTGATTGAAAAACAAAATGATCAAATGAAACATTTTGTTCGACCTGAAACAAAATGTTTTTGGTTTGATTTTGAGCATTTTCCTTTATTTTTAATAAATTGAAGGAAATTTGGAAACAACAATTTGTTTTGTACGGAAGAATCAGAATATTTTGGCTTTTTAAACTTTTGTTTGCAGTTTTCCAACAGGAATAATTTGAAACTCACCCACATTTGCAGAACATTTCAGTGTTGCTGAATCTGCATTTTTGCCCCTCCCTCAAAAGTTTCTGCTGAAAAATTTAATTCAGTTCTGTCTGTTTAATTAAATTTCACTGCAATTGCTTATACTGTGCCCTATGTCACCATTGCTTGTTTTGGGTGGGAAAGGAGGAGTTGAGTTAACCATCCTCCCCAGCAGTAAAACTAAAATGCTCACTGTTACGACTTCTCATGCAAAAAAATCCCACGTAAGTGTTATACAGCCATTTAGTTTAATTCCAGTATTTTTGAGTCAGCATTTTCACTGCTGCCTGACTTCCTTTCCTACCATCAGAATAGGTCCTGATGATCAGGCAAAAATCAATATATTTTTTTTTTTGCACACAGAAGTGTTGCATTAAAGAATGGATTGCAAGGATAATGTAATTCAGTGGTTGTGCTCCTGTCTTCAGATGTGCTCTACATATTCCTGAACATGAGTGTTCTCATTAATTTAGGTGAGAGGGCCTATTAAGTGATTGTCTCACTTGATTTTTTGCACTCCCATATCGTCACATCATCTCAAAAGAGATACACAGCTCAAATCCATTGACACTTTGTGCATGTGTATCTTCCAATAAAGGGCTAGAGGAAAAATATGAGTAATGTGATTTAACAAGCAGTTTACTGCTTCCTCTCTCTTCCAGAGCATAACTTACATGATCAAAAGTAAGGTGGATAAGTTAAAGCTTCTCTATTCATTTTTTAAATTCTAAACTCTGGAAGTTTGATTTTTTCCTTCCTCTTACCTTGATCCCATCAAAATTTAGGCCACTGCCCCATTTATTTTCCCAACTAAAAGTTTTTACTAATAGAGAGCCTGTTGCCACCCTCTTTCTCTGCAAAGAGTTCCAATAAAACCAATGCAACAACTCATGGACTAAACTTTAAAGGAATACTGTGTATGTGTGTGTGTGTGTGTGTGTGTGTGTAAGGTGGCAGAATCATGCCCCAAGTAGGAAAAAGAAAAACAAGGGTAAGAGTTGTAAATCTATCATTGCTGAAAAACTGTAGCACCTCTTTCATTAATTAAAAGGAAAGAAAGAAAGAAATGGTCCATAGAGAGCATTTTATCCAGCCATGTGTAACACCTACAATCTGAGGAAAAATCCAACTCCCTGCCTTTTGACACCATAGCCTCTGTCCATCCTAAGAGATGAGATCTCCATTATTGCTGTATGTAGATAGCTCCATGGGAGTGTGTTCTCTCTGAAAGAGAAAACAAAGGGGCCTGCACCAAGGAATTTACAATGTTAGCAAAATAAGGCACAGCAGGGCATGGTAGGGATGGGAGTGAAGGGGAATAATGGTCCTGAGCAGTGTAATGTGCCAGCAAGATGCAAAATACATATATTGGTAGCTTTTTAAAATTTAATAAGTTATGTTGGAACTGATTTGTAATTTTTTTTATGTAGTTGTTGCTTTGGATGTACTCCTGACAGAATTCTGCGCCCATGTGGGTTGCAGAATTCATATTGCCTGCATATTTCTGTGTCCCCTGTGCAGAAAAACTCAAAAGAAATCTGCGGGGGCACAAGCGCCTCTGCCCCGGCAACCCAGGCCTGCCCTGGAATGCAGCCCTGGAATGCAAGGTATTAATTACCAAGTCTTTGTAACTTGACTTTCATGTTACACTGAATAGTTCTTGAGTACTTGTGGCACCTTAGAGACTAACAAATTTATTAGAGCATAAGCTTTCGTGAGTTACAGCTCACTTCATCGGATGCATTTCTCTATTCATTTTTTAAATTCTAAACTCTGGAAGTTTGATTTTTTCCTTCCTCTTACCTTGATCCCACGAAAGCTCATGAAAGCTTATGCTCTAATAAATCTGTTAGTCTCTAAGATGCCACAAGTACTCCTTTTCTTTTTGCGAATACAGACTAACACGGCTGCTACTCTGAAACCTGAATAGTTCTTATGACTTTTTTCTGTATTGTAGTTTAAATAACTTACCAAAACTATTGAAACTGGTGTGATTATATTGCATTATTTTGACATATAAATGTTGCAGAATTTTGAATTATTTTTGTGCAGAGTTCCCCCCCTCTCCCTCCAGGAGTACTTTGGATGTCTAAGAATTCCCTCTGACAACAAGCATCCTGATCATGACCTTGCTTGCAGCCAAGCTCTTCTGTACTATTCCTTTCCAAGCATCTCCCTCTCCATTCCTCATGTCAAAAGCATTCCATCCTCAACCCCCAACCACCCTCCTGGCAACCTCCCCCGTCAGAAATATTTATTCTCCATACCGTGATGTAGCCATCTGCTGTCAGTGTTATCCTAGCCACTATTACCACCAGCTGGTGAATTGTCCCTCTCAGAAGTGCATAGGCCGAATCTTTTCCTCAGCTGCAGAACCCTTCCAATCCCATTGTCCGTGCCTTAGAACAGTGGTTCTCAACCAAGGGTACATGTACAACTGGGGGTAGGCAGAGGTTTTCTAAGGGGTACATCGGCTCATCTAGCTATTTGCCTAGTTTTACAACGGGTTCCATAAAAAGCACTAGCGAAATCAGTACAAAACTAAACTTTCCTACGGACCACGACTTGTTTATACTGCTCTATATACTATCCACTGAAATGTGAGTACAATATTTCTATTCCAATGGATTTATTTTAGAATTATATGGTAAAAATGAAAGTACACAATTTTTCAGTAATAGTGTGGATGTGACACACTTGTATTTTTATGTCTGATTTTGTAAGCAAATAGTTTTTAAGAGAGGTGAAACTTGAGGGTACACAAATCATACAGATCAGACTCCTAAAAGGGATACAGTAATCTGGAAAGGTTGAGAGCCACTGCTTTAGAAAAGATTTGGTTTTCAGGTGTTGTGCCCCTGGAAATTAGATTGTGTTCTGAGGAGGGGATTTTCTGCTCCCATAGAAGTAAGTGGTAACTAACACAGAACACACTGGAAAATCTCATTCCATAGGATTAAACTACTGAGGCTTACAGAGTAACATTTATTCAATATATTCCATTCACTGTCGAACCAGAAGCCCTCTTCACTGATTTCCCTTGACTTTACAAGGGTTCTTGATTTTTTTAGCTGAATACAAATACAGCCATGGGGAAATAATGACTCTCCTTGAGGGCATTTTGAATGGGATCAGAAATCTGCAGAGCACATGTAGTCATACTAGCGACCTAATTTAAGCGGGCAAGGAAGTGGGGAGAAGATGATTCACTCCACTGTCATATTGGGATTCAGTAGTAAATGCATGGGAGAATCTATTCTAAATTCCTTCCTAGTGATATATTTACCACCATGAATTTTGTAATGAAAAGTGACATGATATCAATACCTGGCAAAGCACAGACCATTGACCCAATATGCAGGGTCTGTGCTAAAACCCTGCAGTTGCAGTAAATAACAGAAAGCTGAGGATTTATATCTCACTTATGCATGTTTTTTTCTAATTAGCATGCCACATAGTGGATATTCTTGGCTTATTAATGGGATGGTAATGAATGCGTCTTTAGGACTGACTTTATTTACTTTGCTACTACATCTTTAGTTGCATCCGATGAAGTGAGCTGTAGCTCACGAAACCTTATGCTCAAATAAATTTGTTAGTCTCTAAGGTGCCACAAGTACTCCTTTTCTTTTTGTGAATACAGACTAAAACGGCTGCAACTCTGAAATACATCTTTAGTGTAATTGAGTCTCAAAAATGAAAACAAAGGATTTCAAAATAAAAATAAACATTAGGATTTTGTTATTTATTTTTGTTGGCTGTACAATATCTGAGGCCTTCAGTTTTCTACAAAAAAAACCCTGTGATTGCCCAATTTGTCATGGAATTGTTTACTTATTGTAGAATTGCCTACCAGCTGCAGAATTTTAAAAAGACAAGGAAAAGGGTTTATACCACTGGTACCAAACAAAAAGATAGTCAATATTTCAAACACGTGATTCATTCTGTTTGTTGTGTCCCTTTTGGCCAGCGTCTGACTTCTGTGTTGTGACTGATATCCCCTAGCTAGTTAGACACTGTCATTTCTCCATTCAGGCTACAGGCTATAATCAGAGCACACTGCAGATCTCCAGGAAAGAGAGTACTAAAAGGGAAGGGCTTGATTCTTAAAGGATTTTTAAAAAAATGCTAAATACATGGTAGAAGCATAAAATGTGATCAGTTTAATATTTGCTATTTACTCAACTATTCACCCTACTACTATTGCACAATAGTGTTTGATGATGGCTGTACTTCTGCTGTGGATGGTTCTAATTTTGTGGAATTTGATAAAAAAAAAAAAGAGGCGCTTCCTATGGAAATAAGAATAAAATACCAGCCTTGTGTAACTTATCTCCTAGATCTCTTTTGTGCACTTCAGGCAATGTACAATACCAGATACAGTCCCAAGGGGAAAGGGAGGGACTGAGAGGATATATAACTCAAGGAGATTGGGGACAGACAAGCCAGGCCAAAGAAGTAAAATATAATTTATCTTAGAAATATTTGAAGAATTGTCAGCATAAATTATAGTTACCTCCAGGAAGGTATAAACTGCAGAATTTGTTGTAGAAGGCCCCAGTCTCACTTGCAAGGGGTAATTCTACATGTTTACAAGGATTATTCTCTTCTCCCCACTAAGGGCATGAAGCAACTTTTGCTGAAGTCAGTGGGAGCCTTTCCACTGGGATTTGGATTAGGCTGTAATATACTGGACACAAAGGGGATTTTTTTTTTATCACCAAGTGTGAACATCACTTTCCATTCCTTTTTTTCTTAAACCATTGTGAGGAGAATTGCTCTATCCATTAACCTCTTTCACATCAGAATTCTCCTATGTCAGGCTTATAATATTCCCTGTTACTAGATAAATAGCATGTAAGATTTTGTTCCAATTTACAGACTGTTTGTTTTTCTTTTGCTTTTTTGTGAGTTCCTTTCAAGGCTGTAGTGACATAGCAAGTGGAAATGTTTTAATGCTCTTTTTCAACAGTTAGGTTGCTTGGGAGCGGGCTGGGATTGACTGTTTTCTCCTTGACATTTGAAGATCCAGTGCCCTTGTCTCTTCTTTCATGGGAGTATATTGGCACCAGTCGCATAGGAGATGAAAGCATCAGGCTTTCAGGCATCAAAAGTGACAGCGGCAAAAGCATCAATTGAGGCATTTCTGCCACCCCTTTTGCATTAATCGAAGCAGTTTCTCTGAGTACTGTGCACTGAGGGTAGCAGCATCTTTGAAACAGAATACTGTATAAAGCTGATCTTGCCTATAAACATTCTCAATTTTTCATTTTGTCTTTTAAAAATGTATGGTATTTCCATCCTGGTATTCAAAATCCACTCTCCTGTGAATTATCAAGAGTGGACTAGAAAACAGATCTGATTTATTTCTAATTTCCATGGATCAAATCATCCCGGTTACATACATTGGGGGGCAGAGGGAGTGGAGGGCAGATTCCCACCTAGGAAGTTCAGAATAGTTGCATCTGAGATATTGTGCCTCACTCAGAAGATTGGTAATCAAAGAGTGGAGGAGGAGGAGGAAGATGACGAATAGATGGAGGGCAGGGGAGTTAGAGAGAGGGACAGGGTGGAGTCATATGATATCTTGCAGGAATATCTTATTATTATTATTTATTAATAACACAACTTATTATTGATAGTGTTAGTGTTATAGTTGCCTAAAGCCGTTCCATGCAAATCACAGGTTTTGGGGGACTATGAACGGGAATATTTGACTCTATTGACATGCCAAAAATGACCCAAAAAGTAATATGTGGAGTCTTAATCCTGTAAATAGATACATTAGCACAAACCCCTGCACCCTCATAAATCCCGTTAATTTAAACTAGGTCTTTTGCATGGACAGGAGCCCACATTAATAGATGTCCCTTTGGCAGAACTTTGGTAGCCAAAGTACCTGTCCTGTAGGAGACCTAAAGAAAGAAAATGTATGTGTATGCAGTTTAATCAAAAAGTTCAACACAGAGCACTTAATTATTCTTCTTCCAATAAGCAAAAGATGACTAAATGGCACAAGATTATAGTTACTCAACAGCAACTCCAGTTTCTGATCAGTCTTAACAGGAGAAGAAACAATTGATTGGTTTGGTTGGTTTTGTGCTTGAAACAGCAGCTTTATTCGTTAGCAGAAAACTATACTTTTTAATCCCTTTCTTTCCAGCTGGACTCTGTACTAGTTAAACTGAAAGGTATTATCTAAATTAATGAATAATAACTAATAAATATTGGGGTGAATTTCTCTCACTTTTTCCATAAGCATTTGAGCAGATGGTTGCAAATTCCAGGGACTCTAGCCTTGTCTGGGAAAAATGTAGTTTGAAATCCATAAAACGACATCTTTTAAGCAGGTTTCATAGTAGCAGCCGTGTTAGTCAGTATTCGCAAAAAGAAAAGGAGTACTTGTGGCACCTTAGAGACTAACAAATTTACTTGAGCATAAGCTTCCGTGAGCTACAGCTCACTTCATCGGATGCATTCAGTGGAAAATACAGTGGGGAAATGATTTATATACACAGAGAACATGAAACAATGGGTGTTAGCATACACACTGTAAGGAGAGTGATCACTTAAGATGAGCTATTACCAGCAGGAGGGGAGGAGGAAGAAAACCTTTTGTAGTGATAATCAAGGTGGGCCATTTCCAGCAGTTGACAAGAACGTCTGAAGAACAGTCGGGGGTGGGAAATAACATGGGGAAATAGTTTTACTTTGTGTAATGACCCATCCACTCCCAGTCTCTATTCAAGCCTAAATTAATTGTATCCAGTTTGCAAATTAATTCCAATTCAGCAGTCTCTCGTTGGAGTCTGTTTTTGAAGGGTTTATTTTGAAGAATAGCCCCTCTTAGGTCTGTAATCGAGTGACCAGAGAGATTGACATGTTCCCCGACTGGTTTTTGAATGTTATAATTCTTGACGTCTAATTTGTGTCCATTTATTCTTTTACGTAGAGACTGTCCAGTTTGACCAATGTACATGGCAGAGGGGCATTGCTGGCACATGATGGCTTGAATAGAGACTGGTAGTGGATGGGTCATTACACAAAGTAAAACTATTTCCCCATGTTATTTCCCCACCTCCTCACCCCCCACTGTTCCTCAGACGTTCTTGTCAACTGCTGGAAATGGCCCACCTTGATTATCACTACAAAAGGTTTTCTTCCTCTCCCCCCCCCCGCTCCTGCTGGTAATAGCTCATCTTAAGTGATCACTCTCCTTACAATGTGTATGATAACACCCATTGTTTCATGTTCTCTGTGTATATAAATCATTTCCCCACTGTATTTTCCACTGAATGCATCCAATAAAGTGAGCTGTAGCTCACGAAAACTTATGCTCAAATAAATTTGTTAATCTCTAAGGTGCCACAAGTACTCCTTATCTTTTAAGCAGAGCTCCGCAATCACACCAGTGGGGAGCTCTGCTTACAAATGGAAGGTATGGTGCTAAAATGACCAAAGCTAGTCATTTTTTTACCTTATATGTGCTAATTTGCAGGGGGGGAGGAGGGGGCGCAACCCAAAATGGATGTTGGCTTTCTAGTAGCAGTTATAGAAAGCAGCAGTTAAAAAAAATCACAGAAACACATCACTACCTTAAATATCAAGAATAATATACATTGGTACAAAGTTATTTCATACTTTTTTTAAAAAAGAAAACACAATTTAAAATTTAAAATCCTCCCTGTTATGCAAATGAACTGATACTAATGTTGCCACACTTCCCAAACTATTCAAATTATTTAGACTACAGTAAAAATTGAATTGGAAAAGGAATCTGGATTACATTAAAAATAATTACCATAGTATTACTTGACAAAGATGAGGTGTTTCTGAACATAAGAGCATATAAACATACTACCTAATATACTTTTGGGGGAATTTGGCACGAAAAAATTAAAAATTCTGTGCACAATATTTTAAAATTGTGCATATTTTTTGTCAAAATAACTCAATATAATCACGCCAGTTTCAATTATATTGGTAATTTATTTCAAAATTCCGGTCAGCAACTACGTCTGTAATAGTACAGACAACAAAAAAAATTTAGGAAATGTTTTTCTCACAATTAGATTCCTTACTAGGCATGTAAATACAGAATTCTGAGTAATAATTCATTTAAACTACAATATAGCAAGGTATTTCCTGCGCCTCTCAGAAGCAGTGCAAAGGTTTGGAGGAGTCCGGATAACGGCAGAGCTGAGGGAGAAGGAAGTAATTTCTGGGAAGGAGCCTGGGTGTAAACTTGGAGGGTTATCGATATGAGTGGGAGAAATATGGAACAGGTTTTTTTGGAGGGGGGGAGGTTTGGTGGGGAGGAATTGTCAGGAAGTTTCCACCATGCAAACCCTGGCTGACCCCTAACCTCTCTCATTCAGTCAGGCACATCTGCCCCTGTCCCCATGTGTCCCTGTACCGCTCCATCCATTCCAGCATCCCCTCCTGCACGTGGCCTATGCCCCCACTCCCATTCAGCCCCCCCCCCAGTCTGTCTCCCCACTAGCCCTTCTGAACCCCAGTCTGTGACCCCCAGAAGGCCCATGTGCTCAATGCTGCCCATCTCCCTATATCCTATGCCTCCTCATCTGGCCACACAGGCAGGGTGCTGTGAGGAAGGCAGCCTCTTTCTCTTCTTTATCTGCAGCTGGGACTGCTCCCACCTGGGAGTGGCTTCTCTCTGTTCTGGTGCCACAGTAGCCCCTGTTGGGCAAAAGGAGTAACTGCAGCACCTTTCCAGCAGAATGTATGTTCTGTGGGGGGCAAAAGTGCTGCACGGCATATGAATTCTGTGCAAGTGCAGTGGTGCAGAATTCCCTCAGGAGTAAAAATAGTTGTATGATGATGTCTTCCTCAAATGTGTAAACAGAATATTAGAAACCTATATTTTCTACTATATATTACTGTTATTTGATGCAACCAAACTGGATACTACTTTCTCCATTTGAATTGGCTTCAGATGTTTGCTAAAACTGTTTTTTGGGTGTGTCTGATAGGTTTTAAAACTCAAATAAAATAATCTTTTCTTTCTTCCGTTCAGCAGATCAACAAGCTATTGAAAAATGCCCACTCTGGGGTTTTTTTTTTATTATTTGTCAAAATCTATTTGTTAAAGTGCTCCAGTACTCTTTCCCTTTGTCTCAATAGAAAAGGAATTTTATTTGGCATTTCATTGCCTGCTGTGTTGTTTTGCTTTTGTTTTTTAAAAAGGTTTCTAACTCAATTCCCTTCACTGGCAGACAGCAGGGGTTTCTCTATCTTATGCCAAAGATGGTGAAGACTGTCTTTCTGTTAATGCCAAATTAATATCATTGTGTTATTGGAATGACCTGGAAAACAGAATCCACTGGAGAGGCCCCTATGAAGGTGACATATTTTCTTGTTTTTATAATGTAAATCTGTATACCAAGTCAAAATGTAAATAACAAATCAATATATAATATAAAGCCTTGTTCATTTTAAGGAGGATTAGATAAACATAAGTGAATCTATTTACTTATTTTTTTCTGAAAAGTAATTTCTAAATATCAACATTAAAGTATTGAGGAGGAACAGAATTTCTAGGGAAAGCTAGGTAAAATGCTTACCTTGTGTTCTACTAACGAAGGTGCCAAGCCCACAACCATGTGCATAACTGTACTGTCATGGGTAGTCCCATTGGGAATACTCACATGAATGAGGTTATTCATGCATATAGGTGTTTGGAGGACCAGGGCCTAAGTAATGTCAACTAAGGAGCCATAATAGTAACTTCAGATTTAAAATGCTGGCACAGACTTAATTTACACTTTCATAGCACTTTCCATATGAGGACCCCAAGGGGCTTTACAAAAAACTAAGTAAGTTATCTTCACAACTCATGTGAGGTACCTGAAGGTGTTAGCAAGTATTGCCACCTTAATTTTTTGGATGGGGAGACTATTAAACAGAGAGGTTAAGTGACCCCAGCTCTCACACACAGTCTATGGCAGAGTCAGAAGTAGATCCCAAAGGTGAAATTCTAGCCCACTGAAGTCCTGCTTTGCCCAGCCACCTATTTTATTATATAAAATTGAAAACACAAAGTGGAAACTGCCATGGACAATCAGTTATATGTGATTGAAAATAAAAAATAATTCAATTTCTCATTTCTGATACTACTAATGATGGTTCTCATTTATTTAATAACAAAACAAAAAATCCCTAATTTGTGACACAGGCAGCATTGATTCCCACTCTTCACTCCCCCCACCTCAAAATATTGTAAATCCCTTTCCTTCCTCTTCTAAAATTCTTACTACAATTAGTAAAACAACTTGTATTTAAAAATTAAACAGTTTAAATCTTTTACTATTTTTATTTTTCAATATTTGGTAAACCAGCATTGAAGCAGCATGGAATATGGTTTGCAAACTTACACTGAGTTCCTATGTGACAAGATAACCTCCTTCTTAAATAAGTAAATAAATAAATCAATAAATCAGTGCTATATACTCATAAATGCCATTTGCAATTTAAAATATATTTTCAGAGATATTTCCTAACAACAGTATTCTTCACCTGACAATCTTAAAGCAATGTACAAAGGCGAATAGTCATCCTTATCTGATCTAGATTTTTCAGAGGGTGACACTGAGATGTAGAGAGGCAAAATAACTTGCCCATAGCTACAGGGTGAGAAGTTATCAGAGTGGGAAAAAGAATGTAGGAGTCCAATTGTCTATTTCCTAATCTCAGCGATGGGAAGGGTTTCTTTCTTTACATAGAGTTTTGGCTGGGCAGAGTAAAATGGCTGGTGTTTTATTTGAATATGGGACCAAGAAACATTGAAATTCTTCTATAGATTCTGTAAAACAGTGAAAGCTTGTAATATTTTTCTTATTCTCTTATAATTTACTTTTATATTTATACTCTTTAAGAGTGGTCTTTCTTTTCATTCCATCATTTTTACCAAAAGGAGGTATAGCCTTGACAATTTGGGGTTTCCTGCCATCTCCACATATGGTGTCAGGGGCATCATATTTGTGTGAGGTAGGACCACATGAGTGCCCTTTAGTTTCCTGGACCAGGTAACTGCACACATTGACTTCTGTCACTCCACTCTCTTTGGTGGCAGCAAAAACAGAGTAAAAATGACTAATGCAACCCAAACCACTTACACTCTGCTCCAAGAACCCAGAGGGCTTGTTGTGGTTTTGTTACACTAGTGCAACACCATTGAAGTCACTCCAGTATAATGAGTGGGAAGGATGACTTATTTGTTTTAAACTGTGCAGCAGCCTCTACGTTTTCCCCTTTGACAGTTCTGTGCGATATGATTCAACTACCTTCATTTTTATTCCTGTTTGCAGGGTGGTTGAATTACAGGGGAAAAGTTCATATCTGTTGCAATATGGGTACAAGCTTTTCTTACCATTCATCAAGAAGTTGGTAGTAATATCTTTTTTAAATGAATGGAGTAAGACCAGATCTACATAAGATCCTTTGGCAAGTATAGTTATGTTGGTTGGGGGGGGTGATCTTTATGCGATATTTCCATAACAGTAAAAGCCCCAGTGTGGATGCAGTTATATCAGCATAAAAGTACTTTTCTGGTGTAGATCTGGCCTGAAAAGAATAATCATGCCCAGGGCCAGATCAATTCTTGAGTACCCATAGACTCTAAAAGTTTTGGGGCCCCCTCTTTGTATCACTGTAATGGTTCCATACATTGGGATTAGATATGGGTATGTCTACAGTGAGTCTCCCAGCCCAGAATGACAGACTTGAGCTAGTGAGACTCGTGCTAGCACTCTGAAAATAGCTGTGTAGGCAGCACTTTGAAGTTACAACCCTGGCTCTAAATCCCACCCCACTCGTTAGGCTTCAGAGCCTGAGCCCCAGCCACAGCAACAACTTCAAAACACTGTCTACGCTGCTATTTTTAGAGTGCTATTCTGAGCCCCACGAGCCCAAGTCTGGGCTGAGAGGCTCACTGCTGTAGGTTGTGTATACATACCCATGAGAATGAAACACTCCAGTGCTCCTAAGCCCTCTCTTCATAGACCCAGATCTCCTTAGCTGGCCCTTTGGTTCATGTCCCTATCCCTCCTCTTCAGGGCTTGCTCACTTTCTTCCACCCAATTCCAGTTCACATGCTGTTTCTGTGACCACCAGACGCTGCCCCTCAGTGTCTGCTTACCTTCCTCACTCCCTTTATTTCCCTCCTTGCCTATCCCCGCCACTCTGTTCTAATGCAGTAGCTTCTTCAGTCAGACTTTCCCAAACCAGACTTCTCCACAGGCCTTCTTTAGAAAGCTCCCAGATGCACAATTCATTAACACCCCCCCCCCCCACCATTCAACCCCATTCAAGAGTGAAGGAGGTTATCATTCCTTTTCTTTTTATGTCTTTTGTTGCTCAGCAAACCTGTTCTTCTAAACTTGTTGCATCGTAGACTCAGGCCTTGTGATTAATATGGTACAGAACTAATCTGTGAAACTTTTTGTAAAAAATCTGTTTGTACACTGTATTACTTAGAGAGCTAAACATGCCAACTTTTGCCGATGATCCATCATCAGTCTAGTTATAAAACTGCATTAGATGATACTTATATTCCCTCTGCTTTGTCTCAAGTATAACTTCTTTGAACCCCCGCAACTCCTTCCCCTTCTTCCCCAGAATATAAACAGTAACAGAATAATGAGAAAACAAGTGCATCTTACAACTGCTTGCTGTGTGCTAAGACCTCAAGTTCACAATTAAGAAGGACCATTTCTATCCCTCTCTTTTTTTTCCTGTCTATTTCTAGTGACAGTTTCTTACCTTGAGCTGGTTCAGTTAACTAATTCGTTCCCCTGAATGCTTGGGCTGAGATAGGATTTGGCCTAGAGGAGTTTTATGCTTGTACTGATGTAGGGAAGCTATGTGTAAAATCTGACTTTCATGACCCACTCTCTCTCTGTCTCAGTTCTGGTAGTAAAAGTTCTCCAATTTTGCTAGAATAGGATGTCATCTGCATTGCTGATTTATCATGTAAAGCTGCCATTGGGCCTAATATCGCCCAATATTTCTCAAAAAGACACTATAAAATGTCTATAAAATCACTATAAAATATTGAGACTATATAAAATATTGCTGTTTTTGGTTTCACTTTTACAGTAAAAAAAATAGTAGTAGAAGGGTAACAAAGCAGATTAGAGATATCATAATTATCATTTCATGGGCAAGGTTAAGAGTACTTGAACCAGGGCCATAAAGATTTAAGGGTCCCTGAACATTGCAACATATTACCTAAGGTTTTATGGGAAACTACAAAATGAAATAATATAAGATGCTAAGGGCTTTTGGTCATGATGCCATTGGTTTCACCATCATCTGGGCCTGAGCTCTTCATTGTTATCATATATGGTTTGAAAAGTTGCTGCAAATTTACTAAACGCTGTTTTCCTGTATTTTGTCACATGTTTACTAAGCAACATAAAGACAAGGTGGTTTTTTTTAAATCCTCTTCCTTCTTTAGACTTAAATATCTGTGCAACAATCTTCTCAATTCACAGTGAAGAACAGAATTTGAAGGCACATAGAGATTAATTTTCATGGTTGAAAGGATTATATTAATACAATTGGACAATTTTTCATTTTGATGAATTAGAATTAATAGTCCCATTTCCTTTTATGACCACCCAATTCTTATTTTAAGGGATATCTCTTGACCATTTTAAACATTGAATTGCAGTTTATGATAAATTCATTGTATAGTCAAAGAGTGTAGAAATGTACACTTGAGAGCAAAATACATGATATGCTAAGGGAAATGTAAGCACTATCCCTTATTTTTCATGTGGTTTTCCCTTATTTCCATCCAATAAAGGTCATCCCAGTTTTAAGTGTTGCCCAAGGCATGACATAATAATGTCACAGTGTAGGCTGAATCTAAAGTTAGTGTATTAATGACCTGTATCTTTTTATATTAAAATAATTTCTTCTTAAAGGGTGAAACAAAAATATTAATTGTTTTTTAGATCAATTACCTTACTCAAGGCACTTGGTTGTATATTTCTCTATCAGCAGCTTTTAACGCAGTAGTCTGCATGATTAATCCTTTAGCTTGTCAGGGCTTCTGCCCTTGAGGAACTCAGTGTGGATCTTTTGATGATACCAAAAAGTTTTGGTTAAGAATGTATTTATATTGCCAAACACATTTACCTGCTCTGCTCATGGTTGGCTTAAAGGACAGGAGGAATGTTTGGCCTAAAATAAAAGTCTGCAATTTAAAAAATATACTAGTATTGAGAGACTCAGAGGTAAGTGCTGTCCTTCACTTTAAAAGAAAAGGAGTAATTATGGCACCTTAGAGACTAACACATTTATTTGAGCATAAGCTTTCGTGAACTACAGCTCACTTCATCGGATGCTGTAGCTCATGAAAGCTTATGCTCAAATAAATGTGTTAGTCTCTAAGGTGCCACCAGTACTCCTTTTCTTTTTGTGAACACAGACTAACACGGCTGCTACTCTGAAGCCTTTCACTTTGTAACTAGATGGGATTGAAAGGCAGTGGATGTGACCAGAGAGGGTAGCAAAAAAATTCACAGCATGCTAATCCTTTCCTCTGCACCATGCAGAAGTCCTGTTGGATTTGTCTTGACTCGGATAAAAGTGTGGTGTTAGAACATGTTAGCTAACTTGTTCTAATCATCACATTCTAAAATGCTAGTCTGGCAAAGCAGAGTAGACTTTAACATATGCTAGCTGGTTAGTTTGAAACTTAGTCTCCCTGTGTTTGTTTGGAACAAGTTAGCTAACATCTTCTAACAACACACCTAACGTTCTAGTCATGACATATCCTGTGTAAGTACTGCACATACGAGTCAGGAGGGCCTGCATCAGGCATGTTGCCGGGGTACTGCTACTGTCTACAGCCTTGTCTCAATGTGAACTCCACACAGATTGCTAATGTAAGTTAATGCTGACCCTTCGCATGAAATTCAGAATGTTGTTCCGGTGTTTTATTTTAAATTGCACATTTAATTCTCTTGCCATTGACTGCACTAATATCTCCTGTAGAGTCAATTTATTGAAAAAAGGAGACTCTAATGGCCAAGCCACCTGTGTGCTGTCCATGGGTTCTATCAAATGCATAGTTACTGGAGATTTTCCAGGTGGAACTCTCAAACATTTAGCAAAATAATACAACAGCAGCCTCTATTTAACCATTTGATTAATTAATGTGAAACAAAACATATTTGGCCAAAACTGGAACGCTACCAGTAGCTGCTCATCATCACAGTACCTGTCTCCCATAGTTTTAGTGATCTTGCTACGATTCATTTTCAGTTTAGTATTCCCTGAAAAAATTAATGTCTAGATTACTGTCAGCTGTTTGCACAAAACCAAAAAAAAAATGTGACCAGAAAAAACAAAGCTTCTCTTGGAAAATAATTGTGATGATTCCCTAGGAGCTGTAGTTCCTTCGTGTTATTTACTGTTGTCTCTTCACTGACCTTCTCTCTTCTTTGTATTGTTATTAATTGTGTAATTTGTCTAATTCAGGGTCAGGACCTGAAAGGTAATGAGCACCCATAGTCTCCATTGATTTCTATGAAAGCTGTGGGGGCTTGCCATGTATCAGGATCAGTCCATTTTATTTAAATTACTTGGGATATAGACCTTGTTTTCCTAAACCTCTAAAGCTCTGTGTACAGTAAGGAAGCTACATGAATTATAGCCTGCTTCCAGGTGTCCTTCTTGTATCTTAATATAGGGTTATACTAATGAACTTGTGACGATCTACATTGTTTGATCCCCATCCAAACTGGTGGATGACTATTGTTGTCAGTGAGACGAGGCACTTGTGTCAGGCCATTGGTTGGCTAATACACACTGAGTCTGTACTGCTGGAAGATGCAAGTTTGATTCATGGGGAAGTTTTATTACCATGAAAATAGTGCTTTTTATTTGTTTTGAAAGTATTGTGATCAATACTAGTGAAATGTTATTAAACTGTAGCACAGTAATCATTTTGATTATCTGGAAGCGTCCCCACATAATTCGTACACGTTTTCTCCTATTTGAAAATCTGCGTATAAGATGACTTCCATAAAACATAGATGTTACTTTTAAACATATTTGTGGAATCTTATGTTTAAAAGTAGTCCCAAAATCCTTGACCCATTTAAATTGTCCATCAGACAAAATGATGTGAGGACAGAGCTACTTATAGTGGCAATATTTCACACTTGCTTTGATTGATTTTATAGCTCAGTAACACAGAGAACTTTTCTGTTAGAGCTATTAGTGTTTTAGAGGACTTCTGTGTCTGTAAGTAGCAAAAAACGTATAATCTTTGCAACAGAATGCTGTGTAGGCCTTCCAAGGAAAAAGACCAACTATATTAATTAAATGAAATTTGTGTTTTTTCTATTTACAGTTATAGACCATGGTTCCATAATTTCCCTGATTTCATAATGCTTTGCATTTGAAAATCCTGAAATGCCAATCTGACAGGTAAAAATACCTTTCTCTTAGAGTTTTCATGAAACCCATTTTATTATTCCCTAGCATTAACATAAGAAGAAAGATGACTAGCAGCAAACTTAGCCTGACTCTGATAAGAATTATACAAACTTCACTCCTGTGGTTTCACCTACAGGACACCTTAATCTCCAGAGGATTTATAGAAGGGTCATGATTTCTTCCAACAGGAACATGGGCTTTCCTCCCCTGGCCTTCTTAATGAATTATACAAATAGAATTAACTGAAGATATAATCACACTTCAGTGCATCAGATAACTAAGTCAGCCATCAATCCTGCTGTACTGATGCCTACTACAGCACTGTTAACTATGCTGAAAACACGTTGGACCAAATCCATCCCTGGGGTAACTTCATTGGGAGTTACAGGTGCTCAGCACATCCAAGAATCAGGATCAAGGTGTTGTACACTGGACAATCAAAATCAGTAAACAGTTTTGAAAATCTTGATATAAGCCATTTGCCCAAGTCCATACTATAAATGGGCTGTAGAACGGGGATTAACATTTAGGAAGTCCTAGCATGCAGTTCTCAGTTCAGTTCATTTAGACTACACTGTCTTTCTGTTGAACCACTGAAGGATTACCGGTTTCAGAGTAGCAGCCGTGTTAGTCTGTATTCGCAAAAAGAAAAGGAGTACTTGTGGCACCTTAGAGACTAACAAATTTATTAGAGCATAAGCTTTCGTGAGCTACAGCTCACTTCATCGGATGCATTTGGTGGAAAAAACAGAGGAGAGATCTCTCTCTGTGTGTGTGTATATAAATCTCTCCTCTGTTTTTTCCACCAAATGCATCCGATGAAGTGAGCTGTAGCTCACGAAAGCTTATGCTCTAATAAATTTGTTAGTCTCTAAGGTGCCACAAGTACTCCTTTTCTTTTTGAAGGATTACCATGTGTCTTTACAGTATCTATTTTTAAATAGGACACACTTTACTGCGGGTGATAGTATCAAGCAGGGTCTCCACATAGGCAGAAGTCAATATCTTCTATTTTAGTCATGATGCTTAATGTCAATCAGTCAGTTCAAGCCAAATCATAATTCATCTTTAAAGTGGGCTTTTACTAAGGCACTCTGGCTAAAATGGAGTAAGCACAGTCATCTCCTGTAGGTCCATGTAGGGAAAGTGGCTCATATTGATGACATTATATTAACTAAACTGATCATGTTCAGAGAGAACGTTGGCATTCATACGAGGGTGGCTGTGTGGATTCCTAGAGGTGAACTGATGTCATCTCTCTGCAGTTGTAGAGCAACATTAAATACAAATATATTTTTATTTCCAATGCTTATTTGCTGTAATGACTTGTTCCAGGCTAGGACATGACTACTAGAACTTGCAACAAGAGCTTATTTTGAATAGAAATCACATCATCTACCTCCTGTGCTCTTATCTTTTGTTTTCACCTTCCACCTTCACATTTGGTGACAATGTATACCTTCAAATCAGCGGCACTGCGATGGGTACCCGCATGGCCCCACAGTATGCCAACATTTTTATGCCTGACCTAGAACAACGCTTCCTCAGCTCTCGTCCCCTAATGCCCCTACTCTACTTGCGCTACATTGATAACATCTTCATCATCTGGACCCATGGAAAAGAAGCTCTTGAGGAATTCCACCATGATTTCAACAATTTCCATCCCACCATCAACCTCAGCCTGGACCAGTCCACACAAGAGATCCACTTCCTGGACACTACGGTGCTAATAAGCGATGGTCACATAAACACCACCCTATATCGGAAACCTACTGACCGCTATTCCTACCTACATGCCTCTAGCTTTCATCCAGATCATACCACTCGATCCATTGTCTACAGCCAAGCGCTACAATATAACCGCATTTGCTCCAACCCCTCAGACAGAGACAAACACCTACAAGATCTCTATCATGCATTCCACAACTATAATACCCACCTGCTGAAGTGAAGAAACAGATTGACAGAGCCAGAAGAGTACCCAGAAGTCACCTACTACAGGACAGGCCCAACAAAGAAAAGAACAGAACGCCACTAGCCATCACCTTCAGCCCCCAACTAAAACCTCTCCAACGCATCATCAAGGATCTACAACCTATCCTGAAGGACGACCCATCACTCTCACAGATCTTGGGAGACAGACCAGTCCTTGCTTACAGACAGCCCCCCAATCTAAAGCAAATACTCACCAGCAACCACACACCACACAACAGAACCACTAACCCAGGAACCTATCCTTGCAACAAAGCCCGTTGCCAACTCTGTCCACATATCTATTCAGGGGATACCATCATAGGGCCTAATCACATCAGCCACACTATCAGAGGCTCGTTCACCTGCGCATCTACCAATGTGATATATGCCATCATGTGCCAGCAATGCCCCTCTGCCATGTACATTGGCCAAACTGGACAGTCTCTACGTAAAAGAATGAATGGACACAAATCAGACGTCAAGAATTATAACATTCAAAAACCAGTTGGAGAACACTTCAATCTCTCTGGTCACTCGATCACAGACCTAAGAGTGGCTATACTTCAACAAAAAAGCTTCAAAAACAGACTCCAAGGAGAGACTGCTGAATTTGAATTAATTTGCAAACTGGATACAATTAACTTAGGCTTGAATAGAGACTGGGAATGGATGAGTCATTACACAAAGTAAAACTATTTCCCCATGGTATTTCTCCCTCCCACCCCACCCCCCACTGTTCCTCTGATATTCTTGTTAACTGCTGGAATTAGCCTACCTTGCTTGTCACCATGAAAGGTTTTCCTCCTTTCCCCCCCCCCTGCTGCTGGTGATGGCTTATCTTAAGTGATCACTCTCCTTACAGTGTGTATGATAAACCCATTGTTTCATGTTCTCTGTGTGTGTGTGTATATAAATCTCTCCTCTGTTTTTTCCACCAAATGCATCCGATGAAGTGAGCTGTAGTTCACGAAAGCTTATGCTCTAATAAATTTGTTAGTCTCTAAGGTGCCACAAGTACTCCTTTTCTTTTTGCGAATACAGACTAACACGGCTGCTACTCTGAAACCTTCCACTGTATCCCTCTCAATCAAAGCCGTTTTGGAACTAAAACCAGAACATGAAAATTCTATTTCTTAGACTATGTCTAAGAGACATCAGTTAAATGAAGAAAAAGTTATTAAGCCTGATTTTTCTCTTATACAGATTATACGCTGGTAAAACCAAAAGAATCCAATCCAATAAGTATATTTCTGTTGAACGACAGACTGAAACTGGTCCAAAAACTTCCTATACTTCAAATGATATGATCTATTCTGGAAGGAAATACTTTTCTTTTGGGTTTTGATTTTGTTTTTACTAACATTCACACTCCCAATTATTTCTCACTGTACAAGGCCACACACATAATGACTATATTTATAGCTACTCTCCTTCCATCCGAAACCTCTGAATAAACTGGAGTTCAGAAAATGGGAAAGTTAATTTATCCATTCAGGTTTTATTTGAAAAGCCTGTATTCTAGGTTATCAAATTCCAATATGTTACTGCTGGTCAGCAGAAGACCAAGAGACTATGCACTGAGTTACCCTAAGCCTTGAGCATAATAAAATCTGCCAGTTGGTTTTCAAAGGAGGAGTTTAGCATGCACCTCACTGATGGCCTCTCAGATAATTTTCTCTGAATGATTAAAAGCAAACACCCCTATCCATATCCCCAAATAAACAACACACTCAAATTGCTGGAAAGATGATTGTGAAATTAAAATCAGCCCCAAAGTACATGAGTAAAGCATACTGAATGAAATCCATTGTTGGAGATAAATGTTATGCAAAAGCTATTAATAATTATATTGTACTCTCACTGCAGAGAGTGTAAGGATATTTTGGTATTTGAACTATAGAATATAATTTTACAGTATCAATAGGAAATCTCATTTTCAAATTCAGTACCTTATAGAAATTTTCCTTTTTGATTGTTTAGAAAATTAAAGAGCTTTTTCTTCTCAGGAAACAGAGTTTTTGAAATGGTGCATTTGTACTTTTTGTAATCCCTATGGTAAATCTATCTCTTGTCCTTTATACAGAGAATGTAACTGCAAATGTGAGACTTGATCCCTATTATTTTCTCTCTAACATTTAAATAAAACATTGCAATAATTACAATTTTCATGTTTCAGAGTAGCAGCCGTGTTAGTCTATATCCGCAAAAAGAAAAGGAGTACTTGTGGCACCTCAGAGACTAACAAATTTATTTGAGCATAAGCTTGAACTGTAGCTCACGAAAGCTTATGCTCAAATAAATTTGTTAGTCTCTAAGGTGCCACAAGTCCTCCTTTTCTTTTTACAATTTTCGTGACTCTCACATGATTCTATTCTTCTCTGAGCTTATGTTACATTTACCTTAATTCCCACAAGTCTTAATTGAAGATGTGTGTAAATCCTGCATACTATATGTCACTGAGAGAATATATCCATAAGATTCTATGCATCCTTTAACTTTCCTTTATCTTTTTTTTTTAATCCACTCAATAGTTGATTAAATGCATCATCTATACTGATTGCAGCTTGAAAAGAATGAGATATTACTTTTGAGAACTGGTCAATCATAGTGACAGTATGAATGTTTTCTTTTTCAATATGATGTTTTGTTCCTTTTCGGTTCTTCTAATTTGAGCATCTATTTATATAAAGGTGAAATGAATCAGAAGAAATTATTTCTTTAGATAGAACTTAGAAAAATTAAAATGTTCTTGTATATTTATTATATTTAAAGGTCTGCTGTAGAGTATTAAAACTACATGCAACAGTATTTTTAGTTTTAAAAGTCACTGGAGAAAATTACATTTCTTCAATTAATGTTCTGTTTTTGTTTCTTTGACTATATTATTTTTATTTTATTGTGATACAAATAAAGGGATAAGTATAACTAAGGGATCTGAGCATTTGTGTTGTGCTTTATAACAAGACAAAAACTGAAAGGTCAGTTATTTTATTTTCCTTGTTTAATTTTTTTTAATGACAGTTATCTGACAGCAATTTTTTCCACAGATATAGTCATTCATTACAATGTGTGTTTCTGGATAAATGAATTCACTGCATATACAAGATGCAAATTATAAATTCTGTGAAAGAATATTGTTAGATTAAAACTATAGGTAAATATTGCCTGGGGAGGTTTCCTTTGCAACACACATTTCAATCTTTCATATATTTTGTAAACTCAGCAGTTATTCTTGTATATTGCTCATTGTATAATATATGTGGCAGGACATACCATGTGCCCCCCAAATTGATCACATAGCTAATGCATGTAACCATATGTTCCTGTCACTATTACTTTCATCCTGCCTCCACATTTCCCTCTTTCTTTGTCTTTCTTTCTTGTCTTTGCTTTCTTGTGTCTTCTGTCAGTTTAAGACTAAGTTCTGTAAATGGATCCTCTCAGCTGCATCTTTGGGTCCCCATGGAGCCTCATTGACTTCCATTGGGCTCTGCATGGAAGTGGGCATGAACCCGGCTCTGTGTAGGTGAAGGCATGTACCCAGCAGATCCGTTCGCAGGATCTAGCTGCTGAGTTGTAAACTTTTTCAGCCAGGGATATCTTTTTACTATGTATTTGTACAACGACGTTCTGTTTTGGATTAGGGCCTTTGGGCACTAATACAATACAAACAATAAGTAATGATTAACAGTAATGGAACACCTTATCTCATTATCACAGGTGGTTTTTACTGACATTTGGGCTGCTGTACTTAAAATCAAGCTATCAGGACTGAAACAGTGACTTTTGCATCCATTAGACTCTGTCAGAAACAATGTACTTCTCTGAGTAAGTCCTCATGGCTCAATGGAGAACTATAGTGAAAGTAAATGAAGTGAGTCCCAGAGTAGTGGAAAAGGTAGTAGGAGATTGGACAGTGTCTCCCTGCTTGTAAAGCCAGCAGATCAGAAATTTGAAAACTGTGGTGCTTTCAAATACATTTACCAGAATTGGTTTGGAAAAATTAGTAAACGGTTGCCATGGTTTCTATTAAGGACAATAAAACTCTGATGGTTGGGCTCAATCTCACTTAGAATAGATAAAGGGTTCTGAGTCACTGCTAGGTGTGCTATCCCATGGTGATTTATTCAACGAATGTGAATGATCTTATTAGCTCGATAAACGTCTTGAGGCTGGAATAATTTCTGAATTGCTTTTTAGAATCTATTGAATACTTCCTATTGAGAATGATAAATTAATAAGCATCTATACAAAGTGTTTTAATTATTTCTTTCTTTCCTGGTTTATATAACTTCCTGAAGGCTATGAGGAGGTTTACTGAAGTCAGACCTAGAGGATCAAGGAAGTTGGTTCTCTCTGTTCACTCAAATTGGTTGTATACCCTTCTATAAACAGAAAAGTCTCCAGTGTCAGTAGTATGGTGCAGTGTCTGGTGCACTGTTTCCTCCTCCTTTGAAGATTTCACATGGATATTGCATTTATTCTATCAGGTGCAGAGAAATCCAGTAAGTTTAACAGTGGAGGGGCCTTTAAGAAGTGAGATAATTTCTGAGGATTCAGTGCTTCTGACTTATGAGGAAAAACTTGGACTCTTATGTCAGAATAATTTACTTGTGCCCTACTTGCAAGGCATTAGCACTCCAATTACACACTGCTGGCTTGTTCCAGATATTGCCATAGTGCTGCAGATTTTGAGCACTGTACACATTTTTTCATTGGCAATATGTGCTTTGGTGGGCCGATCCATTGGGCAGAGAAGGTGAACTTCATGTTCTGAATGATGGAACAGCTCTAGTTTTCTTCTCAGGACTGTTTTTATTCCCAAAATTCAATACAAAAACAACAACCCAAGCACTCTCAGTACCTCTTAGGATCATGTCTTAGCCCTTGTCTCCAGCCCTTCACAGCCTCCCCAGCAGTGGTTTTCCCCTCTTACCCCCCTGCCGGTATCTCCCACACAGGCTTTCTGCCAGACAGGTGTGGGGAGTAGCTACGAGATCCTCCCTAACCTGAGTCTCTTCTGTCTGCCCCTTTGTCTAAGACCCCCAAAACCATATAGGCTGCTTCACCTAGGCCACCTAACTAGAAGAAAGCATGTGACCCACCACTACACTCTGTTTTAAAGAGCCAAAGAACTGTAACAGCTGGCACACTGAGGTCCACTACCATATTACAAGCTGCTTTAGTGTTGCCGCAGAATTGGTCACTGTTATGTTTTTGTTTTGCATATTCTAGCCCTTGAGTAATGTAATGTGTACATAAGCAGCTTACCCTGCTGAGCCTGGGCCTTTCTCCTCTGGAAAGAAGGTGCAGTGACCAGCTGTTACGCTGATTGGTGCACTGTTTCTACTTAGTGGACTTCTCGGGGGATATAGATGTCCCCAAAGCAGGTCAACCAAAATCTCCCTTGGTGAATGTTAAGATGATTACTTCTTGTCCTATTTTCAATGGAAATGGAGACCAATTGAGCACCATCCTCCTTATAGGAGCCCTTAACAGGTCCCCCCTCAGTCTTCTTTTCTTAAGACTAAACATGCCCAATTTTTATAACATTTCTTCATAGGTCAGGTTTTCTAAACCTCATATAATTTTTGTTGCTCTCCTCTGGACTCTTTCTATTTGTACACATCTTTCTCAAAGTATAGTTTTGGGTGCCATGCTAGACATAATACTCCAGCTAAGTAAATACACCGGTTCTGAGTAGAGATGGAAAATTATCTCCCATGTCTTACGTACAACACTCCTGTTAATACACCCCAGAATGCTATTAGTCTTTTTTGCAACTGCATGACATTTTTGGCTCATATTGAATTTGTGATCCACTATAAACCCCAGATGCTTTTCAACAGTACTATCATCTAGCCAGATATTATCCATTTTGTATTTATGCATGTTCTTCATACAACATGGTAAGGCAGCTCTTCAGCTGGTGTAATTTCACTGAAGTCAATGGAACTACACAAATTTATACCAACTCAAGATCTAGGCCATCATTTTTAGCTGAAGCTGTAGGTCTCCTGCTTCAGGATCATTTCGTGTCATCCCATCACGTTCTGATTATTTAGATGGAGGTGGTATTTCTTTTCCCTCTTTCTTGCTAACTCTTTTAATCTGCCTTAAATTAATAGATTTTTGAGTACAGAAGGGAACAATCTAGCCTGACTTTCTGCAAAATATAGGCCACAGACTTTCACAGATTAAGCCCAGTAATTTGTGGTTGAACTAGAGTATATCATTTATCTTTTAAATGAGTGTGGGAGTTTCCTAGCAACTTAATTTTTTACCAGTGTGCTCCATTTATTCAGTAATCCAGTGTGCTTTCTAAACACAGATAAGACACAGTCATCACCCCAATGAGCATACAAAGACAGAAGAAGATTGGTGCAAGGGGATGTAATACACAAGCAAAGGGATAGGTTGTGTTGTTTTCACTCTTTGGAGTAAGGTGTTACTCAATAAATCAGCCCCATTGAAGTGCTCAGGATGGTGATAAGCACAGGTCTTACTAATGGCAAATTTATTTGCTTGGGTTTTTTTAAAATGTTAAATACAATATAATCCTCTCCCCATCCTCCATAATTCAGCCCCCCCACCCTTTCTTCCACACAAATTCCTATCTTTAGTTTCACTGTCATTATGTCCCTTTCTCCGAGTGTCTGACCTCATAGACATGAGCAGTTCATAAGTAAATGAAATTGCTGAAGTACATGACTTAGTGACTAATTTGTTGACGATGCCATACATTAAATGTTTCTTTTGGATATCTCTAAATGAGAGTTTCAAGATAATCTATACGAGAATTGGGCTTGGGGTGTTAGCTGAACTCCACTGAAACACTTTCAGCCTTCAGGGTAGCAGCCGTGTTAGTCTGTATTCGCTACAGCTCACTTCATCGGATTAAGTGAGCTGTAGCTCACGAAAGCTTATGCTCAAATAAATTTGTTAGTCTCTAAGATGCCACAAGTACCACTTTCAGCCTTGACTCTTATTTAATAAAGATTTGTGTGTGCATGTGCATATAAATACACATATTTACCTATTCATATGTACATTTTTATTTATTTCTTTTAAAAACCACAGATAATAAGAGGTGTTGGGCAGCCCTTACAAGACTTAAAATTCATAATAATTAGAAAAAGATCACCTTGCACTGCTTAAACTCTCTTAAACTGCTACTTCAGTCACAATTAGATCTGCCCCCACACCATAGCTAACTAATGCCAATAAGGACCCCTGCCCACTCGTCATGTCCCCCACCATATGCTTAAGAAAAAAAGATGAACTTTGCAGTTTCCAAGTGAAGGTTACTAACTCTATTTCTGGTGAACCAAAGAGAGCAAGGGAGCATACTCCAGAGGCAAAACTCCCACATGGAGAATTCCTTGCTTTCATATCCCTCTGTTCCGTACTGAGGGAATTCAACTTCAAACACCTGTGCTTACCTCAGAAGTTTTAGTATGGCACAAGGGGAGCAGGGATCTCTCAGGTAACTAGAATCCAAGCCATTTAGGGCTTTAAAGGTCAATACAACATCTTAAATTTCTTCTGGAAGGCCAGAGTTAACCAGACCAGTATTCTGTGCTGCCAATGTAAAGCTGTTTCATTTTTTTCTCCCAATTGTGTTATTGCCTCTTACATCCTTCTCCTCCCCAAAAAAACTGTACCTTGGCCTGATGTGTAAAATGGGCAGTATTCAGGAGCCAGTTCTTCTCTTATACAGGTATGAAGCAGGAGTAACTCCATTAAAGTATATAAATGGCATTAGCAAGAGGTGAATCAGGCCCACAGTCCTGAAAATCCAGCTGTAATGGTTGCTCCCACTGAACAACTTTGGGTATGAATTCGGTCTTCTTGCATATAGTTCTAAATATGCCATAATTTAACATTCCAGTGCTAGATGCCTTTGTGATAGTGTTTACTGCTGTTTAGGTTATTGATTCTACTAAATGCGTAGAAGTTTTGTCAGAACATACTAAATACTGTAACTCCTCACTTAAAGTCGTCCTGGTTAACATTGTTTCATTGTTAGGTTGCTGATCAATTAGGGAACATGCTTGTTTAAAGTTGCGCAATGCTCCCTTATAATGTTGTTTGGCAGCCGCTTGCTTTGTCCAGGAAGAGCAGCCTGTTGCAGCTAGCTGGTGAGGGCTTGGAACCAGGGTGGACCGGCAGCCCCCCATCAGCTCCCTGCTTCCCTAAGTTCCCTGTGCGGCAGCTGCCCAGCAGACTACCAATTGCTGGCAGTTCAGCTGTCCCTCCCCACTCTGCTATGTGCTGCTCCTGCCCTCTGCCTTGGAGCTGCTCCCAGGAGCCTCCTGCTTGCTGTGAAAGGGATGGGGGGGAAGTGGGGGACTAATGTCAGGGTGTCCCCTCCCCCCTACTCCTGCTCCCCGCTTACCCCTTCTCCATATAGAGCAGGTGGGAGACACAACAGGGCTCAGGATGGAGAGAGCTGGCCGCAGCTGCTGTCTCAACTTCCTGATCTTTTTAAAAGCAAAGTACTTAGAATGTGGTGTCAGCGTACTTAAAGGGGCAATGTGCATCTCTCTCTATCTCCCACACACAGTGTGTCTCTCTGTATCTGTCTGCCATGCTCTGTCCCCTCCCTCCATTCGTTCTGCCTTATAGAGTCTGAGGCTACATTAACAACGTGTTAACCCATGAGGGCTCAGCTGAATGCTAGTTCATCATTTAGCAGTAAGGCATTCCCTGAGAAATATCCCACCCTCTTCCACCCTCTAACTTCACCCCTCAACCAACCTTCACAATCATAATTGCTGTGTACAATATTAAATTGTTTGTTTAAAACTTATACTGTGTGTGTGTGTGTGTGTGTGTGTGTGTGTGTATGTAAATATAAAATATAGTTTTTTTCTGGTGAAAAAAATTTCCCTGGAACCTAACCCCCCCATTTACATTAATTCTTATGGGGAAATTGGATTTGCTTAACATTGTTTCGCTTAAAGTCACATTTTTCAGGAACATACCTACAATGTTAAGGGAGGAGTTACTGTAAAGTACTGTTTCAGAGTAGCAGCCGTGTTAGTCTGTATTCGCAAAAAGAAAAGGAGTACCCGTGGCACCTTAGAGACTAACAAATTTATTAGAGCATAAGCTTTCGTGAGCTACAGCTCACTTCATAAAGTACTGTGACAAAGTTCCTCCTCTACCTTGGTGGGTCTTACGCTTATTGGCAGATTTGCTTGCCTTGGAACTTCACAGCAGCCCTCAGTTTGGCCGTTTTCATGAACCCACAGTCCAGGTCAACTCCTTCTGTGTCTGACCAGGAGTTGGGAGGTTTGGGGGGAACCCGGGCCCGCCCTCTACTCCGGGTTCCAGTCCAGAGCCCTGTGGAATGCAGCTGTCTAGAGTGCCTCCTGGAACAGCTGTGCGACAGCTACAACTTCCTGCACTACTTCCCCATGGCCTCCTCTCAATATCTTCTTTATCCTCACCATAGGACTTTCCTTCTGGTGTCTGATAATGCTTGTACTCCTCAGTCCTCCAACAGTCCGCGTTCTCACTCTCAGCTCCTAGCGCTTCTTGCTCCCAGCTCCTTACACGCACACCCCACAAACTGAAGTGAGCTCCTTTTTAAACCCAGGTGCCCTGATTAGCTTGCCTTAATTGATTCTAGCAGCTTCTTGATTGGCTGCAGGTGTTCTAATCAGCCTGTCTGTCTTAATTGTCTCCAGAAGGTTCCTGATTGTTCTGGAACCTTCCCTGTTACCTTACCCAGGGAAAAGGGACCTACTTAACCTGGGGCTAATATACCTGACTTCTTTTACTTTCCTGTAGCCATCTGGCCTGACCCTGTCACAGTACATTTAGCAGAATGGGGCACTGTTTGCAGTATATAGTTATACACTCTGTGTATGGCCATACCTTCAGTATGTTAACTGATTAACATAAGCCTACTATTAAGCAGTATAACACAACAATCTGCCAAATGTTTTGATAGTTTTTAGTAGAAGTCTGTATTGTAATTAGTGTCAGATTACAAAGAGATTTAAGCTGTTTACGAGCAGTTCAGCACACTGATCCCTTTCTCCATTCATATTTGACAAATTATGTTTGAAAACATTTGTATCTGTATGTCCAAAACATAAGTTAGCTCATCAGATTGTTAATAGAATGCTGATCCAAAATGAATCTTTCAGGCTGGATAACTACCATGGAAGTATGACGCCCCATAAATATCCAAGGCATCTGCAAGGAACAGGTACTGTGCTGTTAAAACTACTCGTGTTGAGAAAGCTTACAACAGCAGTAACTGAAATACATGCACATTGTATTTTTATGCCTTTTATGGAGCACAAGATGGGAGAAGTTATTTAAAGATGTGCGCACGCACACATACAGCTTCCAGTTAATATTGGCTATCAACATGGCAGTTAAATGTACATACATGGAATTATTTTCTACAGTTGTCTTATGAGGAGTTCCAATACAATGTACTTACTGTACCATGATGCTGCACAATGTGAAGCAACAGTTAAATTTTATTTCTGCACACAATAGGCTGCTTGCAACCTCTTCTAAGGGAATGGCTCATTCGTCTTCGAGTAGTATCCCTATGAGTGCTCCACTGTAGGTGCACTTGATCCCAGCACTACTGATTGGAGAACTTTGGTAGCAGTGTCCATTAGGCCGGCACATGCACTGTCCTTCCCTCATGTTCTACCACAAGGTTAACCAGTATGCGCGGGTGAACCTCCCTCAGTTTCTTCTCAACCACCCATGCTAAAGGCAGAGCTATTAGCAGTCCGTTCTTCAGACCATTATCTTTTCCTTAGCACATCAATAGTTAATCATTTTTCTCTTAGTTGTAGAGCTTTCTTGGGTATGCCTGGTTCACGGGGCTTTAAGAGGTGCCTCTTAGACAAGGAGGCCAACCCTGTAGCAAATGAGCATTCCCACTGTATCTGCTGCCTGGAGAAAGCCACATCTGCACCAGTTAGGTTGGCACCACAGGAATTCAGACACTCTAGAGAACTCACCATATCATCTGCTACTTCAAGAGTCTCCGTTGCTCGGTACTGGGGCTCTGGTATCGAGTTTACTTCAGGCATGGGAATCTTCATCGGCACTGTGTCATGCACCTCCATTCTTCAGTGGTGAATCAGGAGGAGGTCATCTGACCACTCCTCCCACATTCTTTAGAGTGCCTGCTGTCAACCTGGGCCCCCTCAGTCATACCCTGTGCCTGTTCCTCAAACACCATGGTATGGCCAACCATGGGCACCACCACTATGACCTCTTCCACTGCCCCAGTGGCCCTACTGGGATCCCTGAGTGGCATACAGACTCGATACCTTCCGAGCATCCAGTGTGACCCACTGTGAGCCCTTGAGGCACTCTCCCTCAGCCCGGCATCCAGATCCTGCAAACATTTAGAGGAGATCACAGAGGAACAGGAGGATGGATTTGAGGAGGAAGTTACACCACAGATCAGCATTTCTTCTTCCTCCCCAGACGAAGCAGTGATGCCCTCTCCCGCCATTCCTAGCCAACTTCAGGCTATTTCAAGATCTAGCTAAAAGGGTGGCAGAAAGACACCCATCATAAACTCTTAGACATCTTGCATTCCTTCTCTTCCTCCAGAATTGCTCTTCCCAGCAGCGAAGCCCTTCTGAACACAGCCAATTTATATGGCAAACCCCAGCACTGGTCATGCTTACCTGCAAATGGGCTGATAAGAAATATTACATCATGGCTAAGGATATGGAATTTCCTTTTTCCCATACCCCCTAATTCCATTGCTCCCGGGGTTGCCAATATCAAATGAAGTCCAGCCCCTATTATAGGGATTGGAAGCACCTCAACTATTTGGGAGAAAGGCCTATTCCTCTGCCATACTGCAATTCAGAATTGCAAATTATCAAGCTCTGAGAGCAAAATATGACTATGTCAATTACACCAAGCTTAACACGTTTATTGATCAACTCCTAGAGTCACACCAAGAACAGTTTTGGACCTTTGTTAATGAATGACAACTGGTGGCCAACACAGCACTCCGATCAGCAGCTGATGTAGCCGACACAATGGCCCGATCCATTTCTACAGCAGTAGTTATATGATGAGCGTTCTGGTTGCACCTATCTGGGTTCCCTAAGGAGGTGCAAACTACAGTAGAGGACCTTCCCTTTGAAGGCACCAAATTGTTTGCCGAGAAGACTGATGTATCCTTTCATACACTTAAAGACTCAAGGGCTGCTCTCTGATCATTAGGAATTTATGCACCTGAATAAAAAAGAAAAATTAATCTGCAATCTCAGTATAAGTCCTACACTCCACGTTTTCCAACTCCAAGCTATTATGAGCCTCAAAGGAAAGAATACAGATTTTCCAGACATAAACCATCGTTCCCCAGTCTTCCTTGTCACAACCATCCACTTCAAAACATTCGTTTTGACATTTTGGTCTGGGTGCTGACAGACCACTCCCCTCAACACCAACTGCAGCTGACCAACCCATCGCACCCATTTGTGTATCACCTTGCTTCGTTCCACAACAGCTGGGAATAAATAACAATTGACCGATGGGTTCTGGAAATCGTCAACAATGGGAACTCCCTCCAATTCACCTCCCTCCCCTAACCAACCCTCTTCCCTGTCCCTCTTCAGAGACCCTTCTCATGAGAGTTTATTATGACAAGAAATACATCCCTTTCTCCATCTAGGAACCATAGAGCCTCTACCTCAATATCTATGAGGCAAAGGTTTTTACTCTCGTTATTTCCTAATGCCCGAGAGGAAAGGAGGTTGGAGACCCATACTAGACCTCAGAGCACTCAAAAAGCTTTTTTAAAGCTCAAAAATTTAAGATGGTCACTCTAGCAACAATTATTCCAGCATTGGAACAGGGAGATAGTTTTTTTGGCGTTGACCTGCAGGATGCATATTCCCACATATCGATCCTACCTTCCCACAGTTGATTTCTCAGATTTTTCCCTGGGCAAGGACCATTACCAATACAGAGTACTCCCCGTTGGCTTCTCATCAGCTCTGAGAGTATTCTCCAAGGTCCTCTTCGTAGTTGCAGCTCACCTAAGGTCCCAGGGAATTATGATCTATCCCTCTCTGGATGATTGTCTCTTCAGAGCACACTCCTTCAACCAGGCCTGCTAGGTTACCAAACTACTATAGCCTTGTTCACGGAACTGGGTCTACAGATCAACATCCAAAGATCAACGTTCACCCCTGTACAGTGCTCAGAGTTCACAGGAGCCAATCTTGACTCATTACAGGCGAGGACTCTCCTGCCTCAGCACAGGTTCCTGCCTCAGCACCTTAGCCACACTCAGAGAGGCAGGTACAAATCAGCCCTCAAATATCAGCCAGACATTTGGGATTTATGGTGGCAGGCGCATCTGTGATATCCCATGCCAGACTTCACGTGAGGTGCCTCCAGATGTGATTCAGCTCACTCTATGGGCCCAATAAAGACAGACTAGACAAACCTTTATCACTGCCCGTCAAAGTTAAATGTTCCCTGGACTGGTGGAAAGATCCAGCAAATGTCTGCACAGGGATCCCTTTCTCACAAAAGAGCCTGACTAGGCCACCCTTCGAACCCATGGCTACTTGTTCACTCACATACCTGTCTATGAAGACAACCTTCCTGGTGGCGATCATGTCGGCAAGATGATTAGGAGAACAATAGAATCCAGGCAGAATACTATGCAATTACTAGGGACCTTACTTGTGATGCTATCTTTAGCTCTGCAGCATTGTCATCCATAACAGACTCAATATCAAAGCCCCCGCCTCCCATTGGGGGTACTACTCGGGAGTCACCTACAGTGGAGCACCCATAGGGATACTATTCAAAGAAGAGAAAGTTATTCAGCTTGTGCAGTAATGATGGCTCTTGGAGATGTGTGTCGCAATGGGGGCTTCATGACCCTCTCCCCTCTATGTCAGAGTTCTTGTCAAGCACTCTGGGGTAGAGAAAGAACTGAGGGGGGTTATCCCGTGTGGGCTGGTTAGCCTTGTGACAGAGCACTAAATGGGGACAGCATATGTGTAGGCCGAATGGACACTGCTACCGAAGTTCTCCCATCAGCAGTGCAGTGAGCACCCATAGGGAAACGCATCATGAAGAACCATCGTTACTGCACAAGGTGAGTAACTTCCTCTTCTATAGCCACAATCCTTCCTAGACCTGTAAGTAGATGAAGTTTGCAAGGTCACGGGAAGATGATTTTTCTCATAGAGAATTTTTTTCTTTACTGGCAGTGTTTTAATTTCATAGTAATACTTGGCTCTATTGGGTAAATGTAAATACAAATATTACAATGGTATTTGCTAATGTTGTGTTAAAACTGTGGTCATGACCCTTACACAAAAAGTGCTAAGAGAAAGCAACTTTCTGACATTCAGAAAACACAGTGTGGTTACATGCCCTATGATCCTCATTCTATTTGTGGTGAGCACCTTTCTACTACCCTCTAATTCCCAACTTTACACATGGTCATTTAGATCTAGATTCTCCTACGATTAAATTGTATGTGTAGGAAAAACTCATTTTGATTAATTTTGAACCACGTTACACTCTATCGAATCAAAATTTAGTAGAAGAATGCTACTCTTCAGGATGTGCCATTTGAAAAACAAAATATGCTCCTGTGCTCCGATCCTGTTGTTTCCCAACATTGTTGTCATTGTTAGTTATTTTTTGTATTGTCATCATGCCCGAAAGCTGCAACCAGGATAAGGGACCCATATGTGCATGCTATACACACACACAGGGAGACATTGGTTCTGGCCCCCAGAGCTTACAATATAAGGCTCCGTTTCTGCAATCTGTTTTGCAAGGATGGATTCTGTGAGCCCATGCAGAGCCCTAAATTCAGTGGGGCTCCAAGGAGGTTCTGTATTTATTCTGTGTGCTGTGAGATTGGAACCTATGTTTGGATGAGAGACAAGTGTGATAACGATATGAGAGGAGAGTGAGGAAAGATAATGGAAAGAGGGTTTGGTTTTTAATGGTGGGTGCTACCCAATTCTGCCATAACTTCAGCTGTCCCTGTACCTGTTCAGTTAATCTGTGCTCTTCATTAGAGAGCTCATTTATTTCCTTCTGCTATGGCCAAGAATTTTCTGTGCCCTTTAAGCTCAGCAGGAGCAGCACTTCACTGGAGACTTGGTGCTAAATCTATAATCATATCTAATAGACTGGATCTTAAACTGTACTGATTCTCTGTAAAAGCTTCTCTTGATCTTTACAAAAACATTGAGTGATCCACAGATGTGGATTGCTGTACAGAGCAATTAATTAAATGACAGCCTTTTAAAACGTACTTCTCTCCCACACATATTTAACAAATAGAAATGTCCCCATATCCCCTCACAGATTGTACTATTGCTACTATTGTTTATTTATATTACTACAGTGAAATTAGAGCTATACTAGTTTATAAATTGTGAGTGTCTGTGTGAAGATGATACTGGGGACAAGCCAAGCTGGAGTGCTTTGCACTTAGTTCTGAAAGTGGCTAATTCTCTTGCAGAGTGACTATCATAGTTTAGGTACAGTGCCTCCCACGCTCAAAGATTGCTCCTTATTGATCAAGAGTGTCAATAGTCTGGTGGAATGAAGCTGTTGTGTGAAGACACAATTTTGGAGGAATAGGTATTCTTTCAGGTAGATAAGGCCACTATTCTGGAGGGTGTTGATTATCAAGACAAAGACCTTGAACAGGACTCTTTAATCAAAGGAGAGCCAGGACAGAGACAGAGCAGCACAGTGATATACTCATGGCAACCCTGTGGTGCTAGGTAGACAGGCTGCTGTATTTTGTACTGGATTTTTCAGGATATGTTGCTTCATTCCTAGATGTGAATTGCAAAGTCAAACCTAGTAGTCACAAATGTGTGGGTCTCGATGGCCAGATTACACCTGGGAGTCCAGATAGACAAGACAGTTGAGACACAATTTTCTGACCAATAACAGCTGGATAGAAGAGGTGCTTTTGCTCATTATGCCTCCTTCAGCACAGAGGAACCACACATGCACAGCCAGAGGTCACTGTTTTGCATTAAATAAATATATAAAGCATATTAGATACATAGATGTTGTTCACTGATTTACTATAGGAAATACTTTTAATTTTGATGTAAGATTACTTTGTTATGTAAGGTAGTTGGCAAGTTTTTAAGAGTGACCTCTGTGTGTGTGTGTGTGTAGTGCAAACGATTTATATATATGAACATCGTGTCCTTACAGGCATGTATATCAACTGCAGCTCAGTAATTATGACTCTGTTTCAACATATGCTGTATTAATATTTATAAAAACTGCCAATTGGTAACGCCACTAATGTTTTATTATGAGATATTTGAGTGCAGTGAACTGTTAGTCAAATCTTTGACCCTGAAGGATGTGAGCCACAAATAAAATGAGTTTTGATTACCTTGATTTAGTTTTCAGTGAATAGTTCATGTCACTCACTCTGACACAATAAAGAGTTTGGGCTGAAAACATAAAATGGAAGGAATAAAAGAACTGAGGTGGAACTTTGATTAGCATATGTGTCATCATGTGTTTTTTCTTTACACACAGAAGCAAATGCAGCAAAATAAAATAAGTTAAACTATCCTAAAAATGTATCCCCCTCCATATAGTCTGAAATGTTTTATCTTAAACTGGCTGACAATTGAAATAAAAAATGGGATGTGTAAGGAATTGACTTAATCCACAAAAGTAAAATCACCAGCTTACAGAACAAGTAGAACAGTTATTTTTAAACTAATCTAAAAACCAGTGTTCGCTCTGTGTACATATGGAAATCAATGTACTGCAGGGAGCCCTTTGGGTAAAGAAAAGTCCTTTTGATTCTCAATTTGGGATCTTCATGATAACGTTGATTTACTAAGCAGACTTTGCAAACATTGATTGTGTTGAACTCTTTTTCTCCTCATTTTTCCAATGAAGGAGACAGATTTATCTTTAAGTATCTGAAATGGCTCTTGGAGTTGCTCAGGGGTTAGTGAGAGTGTTGTGTTGTGGAAAGAAACCATTATTACTAGTAGTGATCACATTCATTTCACATGGCTAAAGGCTGAATCCAGCATGCAATTCAGTGAGCAAAATTTGCAAATCAGTGTAATAAAAATGATTTGTTGTGTTTGACTTGAACCACTGAAGTGTTTGTAAAGCTGAGGTGTAGACCACGATGCAGTGAGATGTGTAAATGGACATATAAGAACAGTTATTTTCTGTTTTCTTCTTCTCTTTGGCACCTGGCAAAAATATGTCTGGGATTTATATTATGAAGACATTTCCCTCCCATAGATATTTGTTTCAGTGATTCAATATTTTAATCATGACAGATTTGTATTAGTCTAATAAGAACATAAGAATGGCCCTAGTGGGTCAGACTAAAGGTTCATCTAGCCCAATATCCTGTCTTCCAACATTGGCCAGTGCCAGGTGCCCGAGAGGGAATGAACAGAACAGGTAATCATCAAGTGGTCCATCCCCTGTCGTATACAGAGCTTCTGGCAAACAGAGGCTAGGGACATCATTCCTGCCCATCCTGGCTAATAGCCACTGATGGACCTATTCTCCATGAATTTATCTACTTCTTTTTTTAACCCTGTTATGGTTTTGGCCTTCACAACATCCTCTGGCAGGAGTTCCATAGGTTGACTGTGCGTTGTGTAAAGAAATACTTCCTTTTATTTGTTTTAAACCTGCCTATTAATTTAATTTGGTGACCCCTAGTTCTTCTGTTATGAGAATTAGTAAAAAACACTTCCTTATCTACTTTCTCTACACCAGTCATGATTTTATAGACCTCAATCATATCTCCCCTCTTTTCCAACTGTCTCTTTTCCAAGCTGAAAAGTCCCAGTTTTATTAATCTCTCCTCATACAGAAGCTGTTCCATACCCCTAATCATTTTTGTTGCCCTTTTCTGAACCTTTTCCAATTCCAATATATCTTTTTTGTGATGGGATGACCACATCTGCACACAGTATTCAAGATGTGGGCTTACCATGGAATTATCCACAATGACACCAAGATCTTTCTTGAGTAGTAACAGCTAATTTAGACCTCACCATTTTATAGGTATAGTTGGGATTATGCTTTCTAATGTGCATTACTTTGCATTTATCAACATTACATTTCATCTGCCATTTTGTTGCCCAGTCACCGAGTTTTGAGAGATCCTTTTGTAGCTCTTTGCAGTCTGCCTGGGTCTTAACTATCTTTTAGTAATCTTGTATCTTCAGCAAATTTTGCCACCTCACTGTTTACCCCTTTTTCCAGATCATTTATGAATATGTTGAATAGGACTGGTCCCAGAACAGGTCTCTGGGGGACACCACTATTTACCTCTCTCCATTCTGAAAACTGACCATTTATACCTACCCTTTGTTTCCTATCTTTTAACCAGTTACCAATCCATGAGAGCACCTTCCCTCTTATCCCGTGGCAGCTTACTTGGCATAAGAGCCTTTGGTGAGGGACCTTGTCAAAGGCTTTCTGAAAATCTAAGTACACTATGTCCCCTGGATCCCCTTGGTCCGCATGCTTGTTGACCCCCCTCAAAGAATTCTAGTAGATTGGTGAGGCATGATTTCCCTTTACTAAAACCATATTGACTCTTCCTCAACAAATTATGTTCATCTATATGTCTGACAATATTGTTCTTTATTATAGTTTCAACCAGTTTGCCCAGTACTGAAGTCAGGCTTACAGGCCTGTAATTGCAGGGATCACCTCTGGAGCCCTTTTAAAAAATTGGCATCACATTAGCTATCCTCCAGTCATCTGGTACAGAAGCTGATTTAAATGATAGATTACAGAGTACAGTTAGTAGTACTCTTGGGTGAATACCATCTGGTCCTGGTCATTTATTGCTGTTTAATTTATCAGTTTGTTCCAAAACCTTCTCTCATGACACCTCAATCTGGGACAGTTCCTCAGATCTGTTACCTAAAAACAATGGCTCAGGTTTGGGAATCTCCCTCATATCCTCAGCCGTGAAGACCGATGCAAAGAATTCATTTAGTTTCTCCGCAATGGATTTATTGTCCTTGACTGCTCCTTTAGCACCTCCATCATCCAGTGGCCCCACTGGTTGTTTAGCAGGCTTCGTGCTTCCGATATACTTAAAAAAAAAAATTGCTATTGCTTTTTGAGTCTTTGGCTAACTGTTCCTCAAATTCTTTTTTGGCCTTCCTAATTGTATTTTTACACTTCATTTGCCAGTGTTTATGCTCCTTTCTATTTTCCTCACTAGGATTTAACTTCTACTTTTTAAAGGTTGCCTTTTTGCCTCTCTCTGCTTCTTTTACTCTCTTGTTTAGCCATGGTGGCTCTTTTTTGATTCTCTTACTATATTTTTTAATTTGGGGTATACATTTAAGTTGAGCCTCTATTATGGTGTCTTTAAAAAGTTTCCACGCAGCTTGCAGAGATTTCACTTTTGGCACTGTACCGTTGAATTTCTGTTTAACTAACCTCCTCATTTTTGTGTAGTTCCCCTTTTTGAAATTAAATGCTACAGTGTTGGGCGACAGTGCTGTTTTTCCTGCCACAGGGATATTAAATTTAATTATATTATGGTCACTATTACCAAGTGGTCCAGCTATATTCACCTCTTGGAACAGATCATGTGCTTCACTTAGGACTAGATCAAGAATTGCTAGTCCTCTGGTAGATTCCAGGATCAGCTGCTCCAAAAAGCAGTCATTTAAGATGACAAGAAACTTTATCTCTGCATCCCGTCCTGAGGTGACGTACCCAGTCAATATGGGAATAACTGAAATCCCCCATTATTATTATTGAGTTTTTTTATTTTAGTAGTCTCTCTAATCTCCCTGAGCGTTCCACAGTCACTATCACCATCTTGGTCAGGTGGTCGGTAATATATCCCTACCTCTATATTCCTATTATTAGAGCATGGAATTTCTATCCATAGAGATTCTGTGGTACAGTTTGATTCATTTATGATTTTTACTTCATTTGATTCTACGCTTTCTTTCACACATAATGCCACTCCCCCACCAGCACGACCTGTTCTCTCCTTCTGATATATTTTGTACCCTGGTATTACTGTATCCCATTGATTAGCCTCACTCCACCAAGTTTCTGTAATACCTGTTATATCAATATCCTCATTTAATACAAGGCACTCTAGTTCACCCATTTTATTATTTAGACTTCTAGCATTGGTATATAAGCATTTTAAAAACTTGTCTCCTTTTAGCTGTCTGCCATTACACAATGTAATTGGGACTCTTTTTTTATTTGACTGTTTCTGATCAGACCCTCCCTGTATTTTATCATTTTCCATCCTCTTGTCTTCACTAGGATATAGAGATTCTCTATATTAATATTAATAGACTATTAATAGATCCTCCCCTATGGGATCTGTCCGAACCAGGTGCTCCTCCGCACCTGTCTGCTTTCCCCCAGCCCTTAGTTTAAAAACTGCTCTACGACCTTTTTAATGTTAAGTGCCAGTAATCTGGTTCCATTTTGATTTAGGTGAGGCCCATCCTTCCTGTATATGCTCCCCCTTTCCCAAAAGTTTCCCCAGTTCCTAATAAATCTAAATATATAATGTGATATATTAAAGTGTTATTAAAACACTAACTACATGAGTAATGAAGGTAAATCTCGGTCTAAAAGCAATGGAGTGAGTTATTTTGTAATATACTACATCTGAGAATAATGCTTTCAGATATTTCATATGAGGAACATATGTCACCACATATTTGGTCCAAAATATGCTGCTTTCACTTGGAACTTTGGCAGACATCCTCTTTCATAAGGCCATATTTCTTCTGATTTTTGTTTTCCACTTGACGTTGGCCCCGGAGCCTGTATTTGGATTTGTGTTTATCAAAATCTCATTTTTTGGGTTTTGATTTTGGAAAAGCTGGGATAGTTCAGATTCATGTTATCTACATCACAAACTGGGTTTTGTTCCATTTTTCTAAGGGACAAACTTCTGATGTGTTTAGTTTTGGTTTTGCAGAACGTTGTCAGGTTTTGATTCTGGAAAAAGTGAAACTGGGTGTGGTTTTAGATCCATTTTACACAAACCATCAAAGTTCAAGGAGAAGAGAGCTGGGTAAAATATTGAGATTTGGGGCCCATCTCTACTTTTAGTATACATATTTAATGGTTCCATTTGATAATTTGCATTTATTTTTCTGTTTAAACAAACATTCAAAGCTGTTTGTGTCCCAGTTCCTTTTTTCTCATTAGCTTGTCATTCAGATAGTTTATAAATCAATATGTTGACAAATATTCAGATAATCTGCTTTGGTATGAATTGGGACAGTCGATATCACTTTGAGCCTTCAGTGATCTAGATATTTTCCAAGATTCAAAACTAAAATAATTTTTTTCTCCTAAGTTCTTTGCAAACACAAATATTTAGACTTCACCACCCTTCACCATGAGGTAGGTATTGCAAATATTTCCACTTTACAAGAGGAATGATTGCGGCATAGAAGTTAAAGCCATTTTGTGGAGCCCTTTCTTGAACTGTAGGAGTCAGGTACTGGGGAGAAGTTACATGTGCAAATAGTCCCACTTAAGTCAAAGTCCCTCTGTTCATGTAAGTATTAACACCAGCGTAAAAAGACCCATAACTTGGTCCCAAGTTACTTGCACAGAGTGCAAGGGGAGTTAATTTTTGAAGCTGGGTTTAGAAATATGGGGTTTGGGACTCACAAGCATATGATCAAATCCTGGCCTGATTAAAGCAATCCAGGATCTTAGGCAAATCATGACATGGACCCTCCCCATGTCTCCACCCCTATTGTCTCACTCCTACATCATAACTGCCCTCACTGACAGCAGTGATGGCTGGGCAATCCCCTCCTTTCCCAGAGAGGCAGAGGCAGCACCACGGACCTCTCTACCCCACCCTGAATCAACAGCATGGGCCCTTGTGAGCAATAGGAACCCTGTCACCCACCCCCCAATAGAGAGGCAGGACTGGCAGCGAAGAACCCTCTAGTACTTACCCTTCCAGCTGGTGGCCAAGCTTTACTACACCCTTTTGCCATTCATAGAGGCTTCTGCTGCAGAGGTGTTGTCAGAGTCTCACAGAAGAATGATTCTTGGAGTTAATGCCCCACTAAGATGAATAGAGCTATTCACCTTTCTCATAGGTGTTGTTTCAAGCTGCGTGCAGACTCAGTCCTATGTCACTTTATCAGGTACATTTGGGTCACATTTTGTAGCTTTTGTTAGCAACCATGAAGTTGCAATGAAAAATTAAAATTTACATTCTGATGTAATCAATTACGCCAGGCCTTACAGCTCTAGGTATGGTCTTATAGTGCCTATACCTTAATCGAACCCTTATCAAGCTACTAGACTATGATCTTTTTGCTTGAATTGGTATGCACTGTGTCCTTCTACTTTATTCAATTTAAAATGTGGTTCTAATCTGAAAAAGTCATTGTAAAAAAAGGTGCCTTGATATTAAATAGACTTGCTCCCAGTCTGCATCAGAGTCACATCTGCTAATTTTAATGACAAAAATAAGATGTTGTTATTTGTAAAATACCTGTTACAATTGAAGAGCGAAGAGTGATTGAGATGGATTCTGTTCATGTGTGTCAGTAAAGGAACTGTTTGCAAAATTCCAATTGGTTATAACTATGCAAATTCCATGAAAGATAATGGGGTTTCACAGATATAAATGAGGGCCAAATTTGATCTGCAGAATCTTTATTATTGATGATTATGTAGAAGTGAAAGAACCCAGCTTGACTCTCAGATTCCAAGTTAAGTATACAGGGGTAATAGTTAGAAAAAAAACATGTTGTTACTTATAATATGTGCAGATTTGTACACAGATATAGAGCCCACAATTCCAATTCCTGTAGTTTCTTCAGAATAGACCCACACTTTAAACAGACTTTGAAGAGAGAGATTTGTTAAGGCTTCTCAATATTGGCTTAACTCTGCTTCTTTTGAAGTCAATGATAGATTTTGAAAACTTCACCATAAATGTTTAGATCACAGCAAAGATTCATGAAGAACTAAAAGATCATTGTCAACATCAACATGATCTCCATTGCCGTCTTCCAACACCAAGGTTGGGTAGAGCCCAGGATAGTGTCAGTATCTTGGTATAAGTGAATACCCAGACTGCCAGCCACCTCAAGTCCAGGCAGCCCCCTCCTATACATTACCCACTAGGGTTACCAGGGTTGCATCATGAGAAGGTTGGAGTGGGATACTGGGTTTGTGCCCTGGTCATTTCTCTGCTCCCACTTAAGGTACCACAGAGTTGACCCTGCCATCAGGAAATCTGTGTTTGACCCACTAGCGAGTTCTGCCATCAGGAAATCTACTCACCCTTTGTAACTCAAAACTTTAAGATGGAAGAAATAACTATAGTAGAAGATAACAGGCACAAATAATATTGGATTGTGTGTGCAAACTGTTCTTTAACCACAAGAAATAGAGATAATCATGTTTCAGCTAAACCGGATAGATAATTGCCACTAGTACAGGTTGATGGAACACTGAACCATTTCTTCCCTTATATGGATGGTTGTTCATCAGTTTTGAATATTCATTAAGCATATTTGCTATAGCTTGTAGCATTTCTATATACAGTAATTTATGTTAAAATTTATAACTGTAGAATTTCACAGATGATATGACCCCATTACAGCTATGCCGAAAAGAATAAGAGATAATAACTTGTTCATATCTCTGGCTGCAGGCTACCTTTTTTTATTCAAGATGCCATGGTCTGATTCTTCATGTGTTCTGCTATAATGTGACTTGACGTATTCACAAATTTTAATAATTTGCGTCCGCCACCCAGACCTTCTGTACATTCATCCAACATTTTTAATAATATACTGGAATTATGTGTTACTTTACTAGCTAAACATCTGAAGGAACAAAAGTGCAATAAGTCAAAACAGACAGAAACATTGTGTTCCAGCCAATCTGTACAAATACTGAATCAACAAAGCAGGAGAGAAAAGACAGACCAAAATTCAGTTTAAATAATCTGATATTTTGATAAGGTACAGACAACTGCCTATGAGAAGCAAGGAGTAAAGTACAGCTGTCAAACCCAATTTGAATTCTCTTATTAGTTTATATATTGTATAGTGCCAACCATAGGAGGGAGATTTTCCCATGGGATCCTCAGCTATAGATGAGAGTATAATGTGTTCAAGATAGCTTTGGTTTGCTACAAAATCCCTCGATGTGTACAAGGCAACATTTCTCAGCTGTAACAGTATACAACATATACATTGTAAATACTGTCTTTTTTCATTATTCCATGCAAAAAGTACAAATGTTGCAATCTTCCAACCTGAAAATAAAAGACTATTATGTTATGACATTTCTAATACATTGGTGGAAAACTGCTGTGTTCATTTTTAAAGGCTCATTCACCGTACTCCACAATGAATTCTTACATTCTGAGATTTCTTAACTAGCATAACTCACGTCCATAATATTGAGCAGGCAGGTCAGCAAATCACATATTCAAGTCTACCTCAAGGATTCGTGTTGGTGCCTTTACCATTCAATATCTACATTAGTGATTTACCTGACAAAACTTTGCGTAAGTTCATTTATGCTAATGACATCACTCTTGCAATGCAAGACAAAAATCTTACCTTCATTGGAGACACCCTTTCATAGACTCATAGATATTAAGGTCAGAAAGGACCGTTATGATCATCTAGTCTGACCTCCTGCACAATGCATGCCATCAAATCTCACCCACCCACTCCTGCAATAAACCTCTCACCTATGTCTGAGCTACTGAAGTCCTCAAATCATGGTTTAAAGACTTCAAGGTGCAGAGAATCCTCCAGCGAGTGACCCGTGCTGCAGAGGAAGGCGAAAACCTCCCAGGGCTTCTTCCAATCTGCCCTGATAAATTCAGGGGTGGGGTGGAGGGGGGGGGTTCAGAGAAGAGCCACAAGAATGACTAAAGGATTAGAAAACCTGCCTTATAGTGACAGGCTCAAGGAACTCTATCTATTTAGCTTAACAAACAGAAGGTCAAAGGGATGACTTGAATACTGTCCATGAGTACGTACACAGAGAACAAAGATTTAATAATGGACTCTTCAGTTTAACAGAGAAAGGTAATAACATGATCCAGTGGCTCAATGTTGAAGCTAGACAAATTCAGACTGGAAATAAGGTGTATATTTTTAACAATGTGAATCATTAACCATTGGAGCAACTTACTAAGGAATGTGATGGATTCTCCATCAGTGACCATTTTTAAATCAAAATGAGATTTTTTCTAAAACATATGCTCTAAAAGTATTTTGGGCGAAGTTCTATGGCCTGTATTACACAGAAGTTCAGATGAGATGTTCACAATGGTCTCTTCTGGCCTTGGAATCTAGGAACCTATTAATTACTCAAAATACAACAAACAATGGTACAGATTTAGCTATTGAGTTAGACTTTTAAAGTCTAATCCAATAGGAAGGAAGCAAGTGACTGAGCTGTTTAGTCTGATATCCTCTCTTGACTAGCAATAGCTTGTTTCTGATAGAAAAGTTCCTTACCCCAATACATGTTTACCAAAACATTTCCTCACAGAATCCTCTAATCACATTTAATTTTCAGTAGCTCCTAAGATAACTCAGATAAAAGGCCATTGGAAAACCCAGGTTTTAAAATCCATTTTAAGCATTCTATTTGGCCAATGTCCTGTGATTTTCCTGTTAGAACAAAAGGTTTAGAATCGACTAATTTCAAACAATGAAAATGTGTAATGACGCAGCCATTTTCTATCAGTATGTCCTAATGACACTGTTCTCTTTCTTTTTGGTTTATAATGTGAAATAATTGATCTTGACACCCTTACATATCCTTGCCTTCAGCTCAGGATACATTTCTCATGTTCAAGTGAATTATTTTGTACTACAGCTTAATTTGGTGGGGACCACTACCTAAAATTAGTTTGAACTGTTTACAACTGTACATTAGGAGAATTGCTCTCTATTATTAGCTATTCCATTGTCTCATCCGCTAAATTTTCTATTTCAGATTTGAGAAATATCAGAGATATTGACTCTCTCTATAGCACACTTGTCTACACTGAGGTGCAAGCCTTGATTTAGAACTAGGTTTAGATTCCCTAGACATGTGTAATCTGGATGCATTTTAAGAGCTGAGTAGCTCCCATAGTTGTTACTGGGATAGAAATCATGGTTCATACGTTAGACATTATATTCCTCGCCCACCACACCATCACTTCAAACACCATTGATGTTTGGATGTGGGATTTTGGTTCAAGCCCATTTGTAGTTTTGACTCACTTATGAAAACAAACAAAACTCCCAATAAAAGATCTTATAAAAAACAAAAGTCTACAAAAACAAAGTCTAATTTCGTGCTTTCATACGTTTCTTCTACATGATATTTTTAAACAGCAATTTTGTAGACCTTTAGTTAATTATGTGGGTTAGTGGATATTTTAGAAACAATGTAAAATGATAGTTACTTTAGATTCAGAAAAAGTAGCTACTGAACAATGTTTTGTTCAACAATTCACAAGGATTTTTAAAGATGTAAATGTACATATACAGGGAAGCCACACTGACAGTTGGCTGTAATGATTCAAAATATTATGGCTTGTCAGTTCAGGAGTCCTTGAACTAGGAAGGAGCCACTGCAGTCTGTCAGGGCAACAATCTGTGTTACTTAGACTCCTTCTGTGTATAGTTGCATACTCTGCAGTTTGAAAATTCTTTTACCTTTATAATGATCTCCCCAGTCAATTTTCCACACATTTGGGATGGAGAGAGGTAGGGAGTTGTGAAATTACCATTAGAAAGCAAAAGAAATTAACACAAAACCAAGAATCCATTAAGACTGACAAACAGGTAAAATCTTGAAGTATCAAAACTGAAATTAAAATAATCCCTTTTTCACATATTCCATAGGTACTGAAGGAGCTTCATGTCAATTGATTTGAAATGTCAATATCTGGACCCAAGGAACAATTTAAAGATCAGCGTTCACCTTTACCTCCAATTAATTGCTTTGCATAGGATGTCACAACTTTCAGTGCCATTTAAGCATATTCTTTTTCTTCTGCATTGATTTTAAATTGTCTTCTATTTAACAGAACGCAATGCAAAACTACAATAGTAGTCTCTTCATTGTCAGTTATTAGGGTTGCCAACCTTCCAAGACTGTCCTGGAGTCTCCAGGAATTAAAGCTTAATCTTTAATTATAGATTGTCATGCGATGAAACCTCCAGGAATAAATCCAACCAAAATTGGCAACCCTATCAGTTATCCCTAAATACAGCTCTGTTTTACTTGTGAATCTGATTTAAAAACAATGCTGTGTTGTGACTGAACTACAGGGTTCCATATCTTTTACTGGTATAATGTGTCAAGCTTCAGAAACATTAGGTTCACTGATACGCTGGTGCTGCTGCTGTTTTTCTGACATATTATCCCCTGGGGCAAATGAGCAACCCACAAAGCTATGTCTCTTGGTAGCTTAATATCAGTGCAATTAATTCTCATCTTAAATCTTTTCTCATACTGTCAGCATAGAAAAAGCAGGTATGCCAAAGGTCTTAAGTGGATCTTAGATGGCAAAATAATGAGTGGAAAGGTAAAAGTACAAGCAGTATCTTTATTTATAATTGTAATAAACCATAAACATCACTATCCGGAACCAGATGTGCCCTGTAAAACAGTCAGTCAAATAAATCAGAGAAGACCTTAAATCACAGAGCAGTGTATCTCTTTACCAAACTGAGAAAGTCCTGATTGTCTTTCTGTGAAGGTCAGCTGCACAGAAGAGCTAATGTCAGTGAAGACAAAGTAATCATCCTACAATAACGACACAGTAATGCTCCAAAGAGTCAGAGAAGAGATTCTTTGGGAAAGTACTTGGGTATTCTATCTCAGGTTAAGTTCTATCTATTCTATCTCAGGAGTTAAGCCAAGGGTTTGAGCTGGAGTCAGATTCAGGTACCAAGCCAAAGGTCAGAGCTGGAGTTGGAGTAAGGATGGTAGGGTGTAGCTGGAGTCGGTATCAGGGATAGGAGCAAGGACCTGGAGCATGGCAAGAAAGCAAAAACAGTTGGGTCTGGAATAAGGAGAGAAAGAAGAGGTGGGAAGACAGGGATCATGCAAGAAGGCAAGGCCCATAGTACCAGCCAATCAAGGATTCCCATAGTTGCTCAGACAACTTCCTGCACCTTTGTCTAGTGTAAATAGAGCTTCCCAGCCAATTGGGTGGGGCTTGATGTCTCCCCCAGCCAGGGACTTTGTGGGCAGGACCCTTTGCAAACTAGAGCTTCACTGGGTCTCTTCTCCAGTCATTCACATATGCTTCTGGGTATCATCTGTGATCTGCGCTCTAGCTAGGGACCCATTGGCCTGGAACCCAGGCCCATAATCCCTTACAAAAATGCTATATTACTTTATGATTCAAGACATGTGCAGTACTTGAAATACTGCAAACTGACTTTCACTTTTTAGCCTTATCTTGCTGCCTGCATTCCTGTACCATTTCTATTACTATAGAGATGGCAGCACACACTGTTGCTTCTGTGGAAGTTGGGATAATAGTGAGGTTCCTCATAATTCTAGTCTCATTATCACTTTATGCTAAGTTACACACAGACTTCCTCTGCCATCCAGGAAACCTGCGAATGCATATCCAAGTTCTCATTTATAGTGGTGGTAATTTTAATCAAACCAATTTAACAGTCCCAGAGGTCTGCCTCTTAGCATGTTAAGCTATCACACGCAGTAAAACAGCCTCTCTTCTTCCTCACATACTACCTGGACCAAGGACACACCAAATCATATCTCTTAGGAAATCATCTCAGATTCATGAGACAGTGGTTGTAGTTTTAAGACCTGATTTTAGGAAGACACATTTTAAGAAACATAGAAGTGGCTGGATTTCTCCAGAGATCATTTGGATTTGGGTGTGGTAGACATAAATAAATGCTGTTTACATGACGGTTCCTGTCCAGCAATTTGCTTGATTTTTCCTGGTGAGGAATCTCAACATCAGCATTGTAAGTAACCAGTAAAGCTGCTGGGATAGTGAGAGTACCATAGAATACCAGCAGATAGAAACCGTGCTGACCCATTGGAAATGATGTAAAGTTTCTGTATACAAATTTTTTTCAGTAGAGTCTCCTTTCTCTTTCCTCCCTCCATCTGCCTGGAACAAAATGGTGGCAGAGAAGTGAAACATCTAGCACACACTTCATTCTGTCATTGTCCTCTCCCTTAGATTTATTCAAACATTCAAACTCCCTGAGAGGCTTCAGACCAACCACTCTTTGATTTTTCTTTTTAAATCTGTGTGCCAAAGAAATGTTTGCTGTCCTCAAAACATGCCTCAGCTCTAGGACAGCCAGGAGTGAATTTTGGACCAGTAACTTTTCTGAATATTAAAATGTCATGCCTTTGAAGCCCTGTATGTTGCAACCCTGCAAGGCTACTGACTGTTGGAAAGAAGGGAGTTCCAAATTATCACTGAGTCACAGCCCTCACTGTTAGCCTGTAAGGACTTTAATATTGTAACTTTTTAAATATGGAAAAGCTATTTTAAATCAAGTTTAGAGAATACTGTGCAGTTAGAGGGTAACTAAGGTACCTGGCTTTGCAGAGAAATACAAAACATAGTCCCAATAAAATAAAATTTTAAACTTTCTAAAACATTTCTTAAAATGTTTTTCTGTAACTCATATGCCACATATCAAACAGTTTATCAGTATTTGTTTTAAGGTGATATAAATAACTCATCCATGGGTTGGTCAGTTGTGAGTAACATAGTCATCCAAACTCATGCATATTAAATCCTTTGTACCACACCACTCTATACTTTGTATATATCCATGTTTTTAAAATGTATCTATCTGTATTAGACTTCCCTGCATCTTTAGCCATGAGTTTTCTATCCCTTAAATATACAATGGAGTAAAGTTCACTTATGCCTGAGGGGATAAGAAAGTTAATGAAACATAAAAATTGCATATTTTCCCATTATTAAACTCTCCAGGAATCATGCACAGATGAGCTGAATATTTGTAATGTAGCTTAATCTGATGCCGTTTATTTTGTACATGTTTTTACCAGAAAACGTTCAGCATCTGGGAGTTCTGTATAACACGTTATAAAATAACTGGAATGAGAGCTATGACCCAGCTAATTATCTCCCGGTAACATAAAGATTGGGACTATATAGCCTCTGCACTGCGTAAATACACATATACAAGAGATACTATTACAAAATCAGCATTTACCTGTATAGGTATTGTATGGTATCTTAAAATATATAAAATGGCAGATGACTTATCAAAATTACTATGGAGTACTAAAGGCTTAATCCAGCTATTGCCTTTGATGTCAATGAGAGTTGGATTGGGCCTAAATGCTGAGTTGTATATTGTATTCTACAATTAACTATTTTCTTTTGTGCTACCTCATGCCGTGTTTGTTTGTTACGCTGGTTTTTTTAAACCACTTTATGTAACACAGGGAGGCCTTCATAAATTTTAAGGCCAGAAAGGAACACACTGATCACTAGTCTGACCTCTGGCATAACACAGGCCATAGAACTTCCCCAAAATAATTCCTGTTTGAACTAGAGCATCTCCTTTGGTTGTGTTTCTAATCTTGATTTTTGAAATTGTCAGTGATGAAAAATCTGCCACAGAAGTTGATAAATTATTCCAATGATTAATTTCCCTCCCTATGAAATAATTTGCACCTTATTTCCAGTTTGAATTTGTCTAGCTTCAACTCCCAGCCATTTGATCTTGTACTTTTCTCTGCTAGATTGAAGAGCCTATTATCAAATATTTGTTCCCTATGTAGGTGCTTACAGATTTTATCATGTCACCCCTTGTCTTTCTCTTTGTTAAGCTAAATATATTGAACTCCTTGAGTCTATCACTATCAGGCATATTTTCCAATCCTTTTATCTTTGTCGTGGCTCTTCTCTGAACCCTCTGCAATTTTCATCATCGTCTTGAATTGTCAGAACTGGACACAGTATTCTAGCAGTGGTTGCACCAGTGCCAAACACAGAGCTAAAAAGGTTTTTTTTTACAGAATTTCTAAATGTTAGTGCTGCTGTTAGTCTAAGCCTTCCCCTTTAATTCTCCTCTGATGTTCCCTGTTTGAGCTCAATACCATGTGAACTCCAACCACAGTCACTCAGTCTGATAGCTTCCTTGGAGGGAAACTGCTTACAATTTAATTTGTCAGGTAGTTGTCAGACTAGATTTTCCTCCTTTTAGATGTCCTCTGTTTCTCCATTGTCCTTCTGGGATTGTCTGAGCGTGGCCCCCAAGCTGCCTATCTCCCTGTCCCGTTGGTGGTAGTTCTTCTTCAGAGGGCATTCTGGTGGCTGTTTAGTCCTGTGTGGGGAACAGAAGCCTTTGAAACTGATGTGATTCTACTGCACAGTCAGTAATGAGCATTGAAAAACAGCTTTCATTTGTTTAAAATGTTTTTTGCATCTACATAATTTAAACAGTTGAGCAGTCATGCTTTTGTTGTTTCATTGCTTACTACTGTGACTCATCTTGCAGCAGAGCTGTGAAGGGAGGGACATCTTTCAAATTAATCCAACTTGCCTTGGCAATACAAGAGTTTTTTGAAGAGGAGAAGACTCTAGAGGACTGGGCTCAGCTCATGCATCACTGAAAGTGCTAGAGAACAGCAGAGAGCAGATGGGAGCAGCCTGAAGAATTAAAGAATGTCCTCTCTTTTCTCCCTATCATTTTTTGGTAGGCCTGTCTCCCCAACAGAGCAGTATCAGATGGAAGTAGTACCTTTCACTGATCCCTTGGTATACAGCTAAGGAAGTTTTTGAAAGCTGGAGAAAGAGAGAGAGACAAAATTTGAGATGTTGGGGAGGTCCACGAATTCCATCTTAATAAATGATTTTCCCTAATAAATAAATATGCTTAATCTAAAAGGACTAAAACAGGAAGTCCATTTGTCAGTCAGTATTCAGAGTCTGATATGTTCAGGCCCTCAGCTATTTCTTGTGACTCAGCACACTAAAGTTTGTGCTTATGGACTGATGAGAAAACACCTGGTGTGTTGTTGATCATATATGCCAATAGTTTAAAAACAATTCTTTGTTGAATTAACTAAAAATGGCTACCATCTAGTTTCTGTCCATGCCAATCCTGCAGATAAAATCAGGGAATTCATTACTTCAGCTTTCAGGTGTGTCTAGTTTCTCAAGGGCTTTTGAAATGTGTGCGCGCACAGGCTACAGAAAGTAAAAATCACTTTCTTTGTTGTGTTGTAAGGTCGATATTTTATGTACTTTTCTAATCATAGATTAATGAAAGTTTATTTAATTCCACATGGAAACTGGAAACAGGAAAAAAACATGAATCTACTAGGTCGTTTAAGGTTCAAATGACTTTGCTGTATATCTGTAGCCAGTGGTATAAAAGCAATAGAGACCTGATGCAGATTTCCTGCACTCTGCAGTTGTTCTGTGCAGATGATGGCTATGTTTACAAAGTTTTTAAAACTGAGACATCTGTCACAGCAGGTCTGAGTTCTCCAGGGGAAATTTAGGTAGCTAGCAGGAAGGTGGTGTATAAATTTAGATGGAGAATATGGGCCAAAGGTGTTACCATAACCCACTCACTGTCCAACATTAAAGAATGCTAAACAAGGTCAGGGGCTTGGTATACAGAGACCAGATACAGAGCCTACTTAGCACTATGGCAAGCACACCATTTAAAATCCATTTAACCTTTTATCAAGGATACAGAGAAGAAGAAAAACCAATTAAAGCATTTGAAATGTAAAATATTAAGTAAGGCTTTTATTTTACCCACATCCCTTGTTTCCTTTCCCTTTAGCTGGAGAGAGTTCTAGAAGGAAAACGTCCTTGTTTGACAGACTCTTAGATGATATTAAAGCTGGTAATAACTGTCCTCTAGGGGAAAGGAGAATAAGAGAGGCTACGTCTACACTGTACCGCTAAGGCCTTGCTACTGTAAGGCACACAGTGTAGCGGCTCTTTGTTGGCAGAAGAGAGGTCTTCTGCTGACAAATTAAAACCACCCCCAATGAGGGGCGGTAGGTTTGTCAATGGGAGAGCGTTTCCCGCCAACAAAGCGCTGTCCACACCGGTGTTTTTTTCACACCCCTTACCGAGAAAAGTTTTAACGACAAAAGTGCAGCGTAGACATAGCCTTGGTTGAGGTGGGCTGGATTTGCTGCTGCTGCTGTTAAAGCCTGATCCCCTTTCATTTCAGGAGTGTTCAGGATTCAGCTGGAGCAGGTAGGGGTGGCCACGTTATCTAGATCCTTTCCTCACCCAATCCGGTCAGGATTTCTCATAATCAGCGTGACAAAGGCTCAGGGCCTCAGGAAACGGTGGCAGGGGCAGCCAAGATGGTGAATCTCACACCTGTACCTCTGTCTGTTCCCCTCATTATTTTTTCTGCCAATTAGGCCTAATATCCAACAGGCCAATTTTGGTTCATTAATTTCTGGTTCCATGTCTCCTCGTTTTCCCAGGCATGATTTCAACACAATTCTTGAGCCATATCAGTAGGCCTTTTTGTTTAGGCTAATTCAGTCTTTCTATCTCCTTTTCATACCTTTGTCCATCAACATTTGTAATTATAGGTAAGGCCCTACTTGAATTGCAGGATGATTGTCAAAAAACGCCCGCTGAGTTGTGGACAAGCCACGGAAAATTGCAGAAAAGTAGTCATGGATCTTATTATTTGTGGTGGTAAAGTCCATGACTACTTTTCTGTGACTTTCTACCATCAGCCTCCCGGGGCTCAGAGTGGGGACTCCTGTTGTCGCCAGTCTGGTGCTGAGAGCAGGGGTCCAGGGCTGACAGCGGGAACGCAGGGCTGAGAGCAGGGCCTCCTGCTGTGGCCACCCAGGTCTGAGAGCGGGGGCTCCTGATGTCAGCAGCCAGGGCTCCCACTGTCAGCCCTGTGCGTGGCAGGGCTCCTGTAGTCAAAATTGCGGTAGAAGCCTAATATTGAGGAATCTACAATACTGCAAGTTAAGTAGGACTTTAAATAGAGGTTATTGTGACATTTTATGAATTTTCACGTGCTTTTCAGAGTTTCGCTCACAATTGAAATAAATTTATGTGCCCAATTATCACAACACTGTTCATAGGAGAGTTAGAGAGAAAAGGACCTCACTCTCTCCAGGCAAGTAATCACATATCCCTCTCTTTCACCACTCTGTGGGTTTGACTCTGTCCCATTTAGCTCATCCTCTTGCCATCAGGAGATTGACTCAAGTACATGTACAGGGGGAGATGGGAGGGAAGGGGGGCACTGGGAAGCCCTTGGGGAGGGCAGAGTGTTGGTATGTAATGGGCTTGGTGGATGTGATCCTTGGTGGATGTGATGCTTGCAGCCAACTTGTCATTTTCACCTGTTCAGCTGGCTAGTAGAGAGAGCTGCTTAAATTTTTGTCATTCGCATATTTTTATAGAAAATTATAATTTCTATTGACCAAAATGAAAATATTCATGTTGATCAAAATTTTCCTTTCTTGGGGAGGGGATGGGAGAGAGAGAACAGTTATCAAAAATTGTGTTCTTTTCAATCTTTTTATGATTTTTTTTCAAAAAATGAAAAAAATCACCAGAAATAATAATAATAATAATTAATAATACATTTCCACCCCAAAATTGACATTTTTCCAACAGCGCTGCTGAAGCTTTTTGGTGGCCAGCCTTAAAAATATCAGGAAAAAGCAGTAGCCTGTGTAAACACTACAGGGACAAGGTGCTCAAAACAACACCATTCCTGGTTATGACTGCACCGTATGCCTGCAGCTCTTTGCCTGGTGGTGCAAGTGGCCAAGTGTGTGGCCAGTGTGTCTTCCACAGCATCCAAAACACCCTGTGAGGGAGAAGCACGGAAATGCTTCATCTGCTTCTTCCCACTGCTTCCCAGTCCAGATACTCTGGAGTAGCTCCAGCCTGCTAGTTGTATAGATATTGTGCTATTCAGTGAGATCATGCATGAAATAATATTCCATATGAGCAAGGAGGTCAGAATCTGGTCTCAAACACAGCAGCTAATACATAAATAAAACCTTTTTGCTTATGGTTTTAGCCTGTAAGAAGTGAGCCTTTTAGTATTAAGGGACAAAACATTGCATCTCCGTTTGCTGTGCACAGCCCAAAGTTACAGTGATAAGGATAGCTGCTTGTTAAATAGATTAATAGAATAAATAGAATAAATAATAGAATAAGCCAGCAGATGGAGCCTAAATGCGAGCAGCCAAGTCCTGGAGGATCAATGGCCTAGAGGGGCAAGAAGCCAGAGGATTCCAGGACACCTGGGATAAGCGGAGGGTGAGTGCCATTTGACATGAGTAGCATGTGTATTGGAGGGCCTCTGTGGACGGAGGAAGGACTGTGTTGCCCTGGGTGCACGTGTGTGCGAGCCTGGGAGTGGGACTGCGATGTGCACTGCTGGACTGGGGCTGATGGTGAGCACTCTGGACGTAGGCTTGTGTGTATCCCAAGGACAGGTGAAGGCCAAGTAGCTGGGGAGCAGCAACCCTACCAGGTTGGAGGCCCTGACAGAGCAGCACCAATCAGCATGTCTCCAGGCTAGCATCTCAGCTCGGTGTGCATCGATGCTGGGATTGGAGACCTTGGGTGGAGGGTAAAGGTTTGGGGCAACTCTGGAGGCAGGGGAAGGGATTGTTACCAACCCACCAGGATTGTCCTGGAGTCTCCAGGAATTAAAGACTAAACATCAATTAAAGATTGTCATATGAGGACCTCTTGAGGAATATGTCCAACCGAAGTTGGCAACCATATGTATTATTGTTTCACCATTGCAGTTGAGTTCCCTTCAGTCCCCCATCCCCTTTCAGCCCATTGGTTTGTCCCCATTCCCTTGTGTAATGGGGTTTGCAGAGCCCAGATGAGCATAGGCAGAAGGGAGAGGAGAGTTGCTTATAGCCAGTCAGTTTGATCACAACCCCACACCACTGCCCGAACTGCCAATCATGGAGACAGGTACCCAGAGTGACCAATAGAGGAAAAAAAGCCCTGCTATAAAGGAGAGAAAAAGGCAGAAATGCCTGGGATAGCAGAGGGACAACTGCCCTGCACCAGGCTGCTTCTGAGAAAGCAACAAGGAGATAGAAAGAGACTCCAGTTCCTGGAGTTGAAGGGCTGATAGACCCAACTTAAGGTGAGAGTTCATGAACTGATCTTGAAAACAAACTGAAGAACTCTCCATTCAATACATTTTAGGAAATCTACAGATGATCAGTGCTTCCACTGTTGTTCAGCTGGCTTCGCTACTGTTGATTGACTTCCCTCCACTGCTACTACCCCCAGTCACTATGCAGCAGCAGGCATGGAAGTAAGTCTCCACAGGTATTCATGCTAATTGAAACTTGTGTTAACACCTGACCAACTCTCTGTGAGCTCAGCAGAGGAGTATGCTACTCACAAGAGCTTCCTCCCCTTAAAAAACACAAAATCCATTGATTTCTATTGGAGGAGCTTCTCCAGGAAGGGAGAAGTGTTCTGTGGGGTGGCACTATTTCCCTCAGGAGAGGTTTCAATGGCTCCTCTATCCTGGTTGAGCCAGAGGGGAGCATATTGCACTAAGTGCAGCTTCTGCAACTAAACATCTTCTGTTGTCCACCCAAGCATAGGGAGCAGACTCATCAACTCAGAGAACTGGAAAAAATAAAAACAATACAAGTTTCAGGTAGTCGTACCTCCTCTCTTCTTAGTAAAAATAATTCATGTAATCTGCCATAGTATGTTTGGCTGAATTTTTTTTTTTAAATATCAATCCACTATCACATCACATGTTCCTGGCAAAGCTTTGAGCTGCTCTGGTTTCCAGGATGGCCAGATAGTGCATGCCTGCTTGAACGGAGTTTTATTCAGAGTGCATTTGTCAGTGTGTATGGTGTCAATTGTTGAAAGGTTTCCTGATTCCATGGTACAATGTGTGATGATAAGTCTTGTTGATGTGCTTTGTGAAATAGCTTCCAGAAACAGATTTCTCCATGTCAAAAAGCTTTAGTCTCTCATGGTCGAAGTCAAAGGGTACCATTCAGAATATTGTATCTGTGCAGCAATACTACAATGGAAAGTATTTATTTTTCTTACTAATAATTTTTGCAATAGAACAATAATAGAAATTAGGCATTGCATTATTATTGGTAAAAAATACAGGTACTAATACATCTTTCTAATCCTTCCTGAAAGCTGTTTCTTAGGGTAAGCATGTCCATCAGTTGGCCAATGACACACACGCACACAAATTTCCGTAACACATTTTCCTTCTGTGAAAAGTGAATAATAAGATTTCTAAGATGTGCTAATCAAAATATTAGAATAAATTAATCACAAACTCCTAAATAGTCTTGTCATTAAGGCTCTGGAGTAAGACTCAGAAGAGCTGAGCTCTATTCTTGACTCTGCCACAGGCATTATATGTGACATTGAGCAAATCACTTAATCTGTCCTTGCCTCAGTTCCCCATCTTTATAAGGAGGATGATAATACTCCCCATCTCTCGGAGGTGTGATGAGGATGAATTCAGTAGTTTCTGAGACACTTAGGGTATGTCTACATAACAGCCGCACAGCTATGACGCTACAGCTGTGCAACCGTAGTGCCGCAGTGTAGACGCTTCCTACATTCCTGCAACACCTCTCTGAGAAGCAGTAGCTAGGTTGATGGAAGAATCCTTTTCTCAACCTAGCTGCATCTACACTGGGATTTAGGTCAATCTAACTACAGTGCTCGGCATGAAATTATTCACAGCCTTGGGCAACATAGTAGGTTAATCTGACTTTTTTAAGTATAGACCAGATCTCAGCTACAACAGTAATTGAAGCCATAAAAGTATATTGATGAATATAAGTCTACAGCTTTCATAATGTAAAGAAAATACCTTATCGTATAATTGTCTTAACTAGACATTGAACTGGTATGTTATCCACATTAACAAAATTTGAATTTGCCAGATTCTGATCTCCGTTCCACCCAGGGGTGAAAGTACCTTAAGGAACTTACCAGTATGCAGGGCGGCCGAGGTCCTGAGCAAGGTGTAGAGGGTGGCTCTGGGCCCCCGGAAGGGGTGGGGCCTCAGCTGGAAGGGATGGGGCTGGGGCCGGGGCCAGACTCCCCCAGCCAGCCCTTCAGTGTTGCCCAGCCTGTGCTTCCTGGAGCTCCGGCAGTGATTTAAAGGGCCTGGGGCACCGGCTGCTGGTGCAGTAACGGCAGCCGAGAGCCCTGGACCCTTTAAATCGCTGTCGGAGCCCTGGGGCTCCCAGCTGTCGCTGTCACTACTGCGGCAGCAACTGGAGCCCCGGGCCCTTTAAATGATGATTTAACTGGGACTTGGTCCTGCTTTGAGCAGGGGGTTTGGACTAGATGACCTTCTGGGGTCCCTTCCAACCCTGATATTCTATGATTCTATGATTCTATGATTCTAAATGGCCGCCAGAGCCCTGGGGTAGCAGTAGCATCTGGGAGTCCCGGGGCTCTGGCGGCAATTTAAAGGGCCCGGGGCTCCAGCCACTGGCACAGTATCAGTAGCAGTGGCTGGGGGCCCCGGGCCCTTTAAATCTCTGCCAGAGCCCCAGGTAGTGGTAGTGGTGGCCAGGAGCCCCTGGGCCCAGCAATTTAAAAGAATCATAGAATCATAGAATATCAGGGTTGGAAGGGACCCCAGAAGGTCATCTAGTCCAACCCCCTGCTCAAAGCAGGACCAAGTCCCAGTTAAATCATCCCAGCCAGGGCTTTGTCAAGCCTGACCTTAAAAACCTCTAAGGAAGGAGATTCTACCACCTCCCTAGGTAACGCATTCCAGTGTTTCACCACCCTCTTAGTGAAAAAGTTTTTCCTAATATCCAATCTAAACCTCCCCCATTGCAACTTGAGACCATTACTCCTCGTTCTGTCATCTGCTACCATTGAGAACAGTCTAGAGCCATCCTCTTTGAAACCCCCTTTCAGGTAGTTGAAAGCAGCTATCAAATCCCCCCTCATTCTTCTCTTCTGCAGACTAAACAATCCCAGCTCCCTCAGCCTCTCCTCATAAGTCATGTGCTCTAGACCCCTAATCATTTTCGTTGCCCTTCGTTGTACTCTTTCCAATTTATCCACATCCTTCCTGTAGTGTGGGGCCCAAAACTGGACACAGTACTCCAGATGAGGCCTCACCAGTGTCGAATAGAGGGGAACGATCACGTCCCTCGATCTGCTCGCTATGCCCCTACTTATACATCCCAAAATGCCATTGGCCTTCTTGGCAACAAGGGCACACTGCTGACTCATATCCAGCTTCTCGTCCACTGTCACCCCTAGGTCCTAGGTCCTGGGGTCTCAGGCCCTTTTAAATTTCTGGATCTGGGGAAGCTCCCCTTTTTGCCCCCTCCCCTCCCATCAGCGGCCCTGCCGGTACGGTCAGCTGTGTGACCATACCGGCTTACTTTCACCTCTGGTTCCACCAAAAAACCTCCAATTCTTCAGTGCATTTGCACCCATGTAAATGAGAGGAGACTGACCCAAGTGTGTCCAGAAAGACACTGTTAATAACAAATACATGGCATAACTGCTTTTCAGTTCAGTTTAAGCTATAATAGGAGCTATCAAATTTAAAACTGCAAATCCCATCAATACAAAGAGATCGAGCACTTTGAAAAAATTACATTTTTCAGTAGTGCGGAAAAAAAGCCCTCTTAGGCTTACTGATGACAGTGAAGATCTTTGGCTGCAGAACTTAATTAGCTGGAAGACCTCTCATTTTCAAACTAGAGAGAGTTCAACGGGCACTCATATATCTGGATGACAAGCTTATGAAGGGTAAGTGGATCAGAGGAGTGGCATTGTTTCCATCTGGATCCAGATTACGTTTAAAATAGGATTTGGAATGTTGGTGTGAGGATGATGTTCAACAGTGAGGGTTCATGTTCAACAGTTCTACAAACTTGTGGGCTGTTAACTCGAGTTTGGCCCCAAATTATGGTGATGATTATTTATGACTAAGGCTATGTTTTAGTCATGGGTATTTTTAGTAAAAGTTATGGACAGGTCATAGGCACATGACTTGTCCATGACTAAAACTTGGTGTGGGGAAGGGCAGCGGCAGCCCGGGACCCTTTTTGGTGCTGCCGGGGGGGGGGGAGAGGTGGGTTGGCAGGCCTGGCAGGCTCCCTACCTGGCTCCTCACCTCCCACCCAGCAGCAGAGTTTCGGTGTGGGAGGGGGCAGGGGGTTGGACATGGGATGGGGTGAGGCGGGCTCTGGGCAGTGCTTACCTGGGGGGCTCCCCAGAAGTAGCGACATCCCCCTTGCTTAGCTGCTAGGCGGAGGCATGGCAAAGCAGTTGTGCACGCTGCCTCCACCTGCAGGTACCACCCCTGCAGCTCCCATTGGCCGCAGTTGGTGGCCCGAGACTGCCCCCAACAGTGGCCGGTGTAACTGGTGCAGGGGCTGCCTGAGCCAGGCGCTCTGGCTGCTGCAGAAGTCACTGAGATCACAGAAAGCCACGTAATCTGTGACCTCAATGACAAACCCGCAGCCTTATTTATGACTTGTTAATCAGTGATATTGAGCTCTGCACAACTGTCCAAAGCATGGATGACAATGTTCCTGACTTAATTATTTTATAATCTAAATCAGATACAGGCAACCAGTCCACACATAGTCACATATGTATACTGCATGTCAAATCTACAAGTTATAAGATACTTTTGTTGAGAAAAAAGAAAAGGAGTACTTGTTGCACCTTAGAGACTAATACATGTATTTGAGCATAAGCTTTCGTGAGCTACAGCTCACTTCATCGGAAGCTTATGCTCAAATAAATTTTTTAGTCTCTAAGGTGTCACAAGTACTCCTTTTCTTTTTGCGAATACAGACTAACACGGCTGCTACTCTGAAACCTGTCATTTTGTTGAGAAGGAACCCATGTATGGGTGGTGGATTCTGTTTTGTCTCTCTCTCTCTTTCCTCAGCAGGGACTATAGAGCTGCTGCAGCCCCTGCAGAGCAATTTGCGGATGGATACAAATGGTCCATCAATTGGAGAGCACAGTCAACCCCCCCCAATGTAAGTGGGGGGTGACTATGTATGATTTCAGGAAGCCTCCGCTATTCCCTACCCTTATTCCCTTGAGAATGGGGTGTCTTTGGCTCAGTGAGCACTACTGTCATGCCTGCCTGGCAGCTATGTTTCAGAGCTGTCATCTGGCTTCTGTGTCTTGGGGCCTGCGACCCACTTGAGCATTTATTGTCTCCCTAGCTGAAAAACAGCCAACAAGACCCCACAGGAGTTTGTACATTTTATATGTCTAGAATTTGAAAGCAGGTTTATTTTTTCTGTGAATTTATTATGAGTTTAATTTGGTGACAAGTTGCAGTCATTTGTATGGTTTGACTTCTGTGAAAGTTGGGTTTGTGGTGCGCTTTACACTTACACTGTACCAAAGTGAGATCCCCGCATTTGTTCCAAACAGGAACTTGTCTGGCATTCCTCACACACCCAAATCATCTGTTGACTTTAGGGAAGATTTGAATGCACAGCGAATGCAAGATCAGCCTCAAAGTGACACTGGTTTATGACTTAGCATCAGAATATTAAAGGAGCATGGTAATTAGTTTGTCAAATGATGAGGAATATGCCAAATCTAGTCTGGAATAGTATTTTAAAATAATGTTCTTTAAATTCTGTCATTGGCAAAATGGAAATTTCTCAGAATAAATGTGCACTGGGTAGTTTTAGGCAAAAATATTCATCACAACATTTGCTGTTGGTACTAACTAGAGGAATATAACATGGTTCAGGTTTAAGAGCTACTTTTAACTGTGGAATTGATTGTCTAGTTCAGTGGTTCTCAAACTGTGGGTCGCAACACTATTTTAATGGGGTCGCCAGGGCCAATATTAGACTTGCTGGGACCCAGGGCTGAAGCTGAAGCCCCAGTTCCCCTCCCCCCCACCTGGAGTCATGTAATAATTTTGTTGTCAAAAGGAGGTCGTGGTGCAATGAAGTTTGAGAACCGCTGGTCTAATTCTTACATCTGAGGAGCAGATTAGCACAAATTTTGTCTGGCGTCATCTTTCTTCTGCAGATATTAACTATAAAAACAGTGAGATCAGATCTAGCACTCAAGTATGCCTCTCATGTTGCATGTACTTGCCTTCTCTAAAACTCCTGCAAGGCACTCCATTCTCTGCTGAATGAGCTTCATGGAAATCCTGCAGGGGGAGAAAGCAGGCTTCAGAAACATCACATCATTGTCACATAGAGACAGTGATATGAATTTTCTGTCCTTTAGTCTTTCAGGCTCTGTATAAACTGGAATCTGAGAGTCTAAAAGACATATTAGAGTGAACAACACGAATTCTGAATGAGCAACCATACGCAGACAAATAAAAGGCAGAAGTACCCTTTTCAAAAGATTCACTCTGCAATCAGTTAAAACAAATAATGAAATATTGTCTATAAACGGGAGATGTGTATTTTTATAGTAATTCTATAAAAAGTTATTTCTATTGTAGAGAAAAATCTTTTAAAAAATGGATTATATTAAAATCTTAATCCACTGAAGTTCTTTTTATTATTCTATTATTTTAGTATTATATTTCTTTGTCAGGTTTGCTGTATTTGATTAAACAGCAAACAAATCAGTACTATGGTCAATATCATAATAATCATTTTATAGAGTAACACAAAATGGCCTTGATCTAGCAAAAGGATCTGCCTGGGTGGACACTAACACCTATTCCATCATGTGGGTGTAATGATCTCCTTGTGCAAGCCTGTGGACCTCAATCTTAGGAACAATTAGACATGAAGATTTTTATTCACTTGAGTAGTTCCAGTAACTTTATTGTAATAAGCAACTATGCTCAATAGTGTTTGCAGGATCAGGCTTATATGTAATAGTTAAAGATTTTGTAAGCCTTCCACTTTCATAATTGGAACTGTTTCCCTGTGTGTGTGTGTGTGTGTGTGTGTGTGTGTGTGTGTGTGTGTGTGTGTGATATGGTTCAAATACATCATCTAAACAAAAAGAAAAATAGTACTTGGGGCACCTTAGAGACTAACAAATTTATTTGAGCATAAGCTTTTGTGAGCTACAGCTCACTGCATCAGATGCATGCAGTGGAAAATACAGTGCAGAGATTTTATATATACAGAGAACATGAAACAATGGATGTTACCATACACACTGTAACGAGAGTGATCATGTAAGGTGAGCTATTACCAGCAGGAGAGGGGGGAAAAAACAAAAAACCTTTTGTAGTGATAGTCAAGGTGGGCCATTTCCAGCAGTTGACAAGAACGTGTGAGGAACAGTGCGGGGTGGGGTTGGGGGAATAAACATGGGGAGATAGTTTTACTTTGTGTAATGACACATCCACTTCCAGTATTTATTCAAGCCTAACGTAATGGTGTCCAGTTTGCAAATTAATTCCAATTCAGCAGTCTCTCATTGGAGTCTGTTTCTGAAGGGTTTTTTTTGAAGAATTGACACTTTTAGTTCTGTAATCAAGTGACCAGAGAGATTGAAGTGTTCTCCAACTGGTTTTTGAATGTTATAATTCTTGACGTCAAGAATTAGCCAACAAGCCTTTGATTTGTTAGTCTCTAAGGTGCCACAAGTACTCCTTTTCTTTTTGCAAATGCAGACTAACACGGCTGCTACTCTGAAATCATCTAAACAGTGGTCAACATTAAAAAGTCAATATTTGTCAACAAGTACCACCCCACTGGTATGATATGACTGCAATTTTCACCTCATTGAGAATAAGAAATAACTGGTAACTGTCTGTTACCTATTGACAACTGTTGACTTTTAAAAGGTAACCACTGTAATGCAAAGTAATAATAATAAAAATCCTGATTCTGATAACCTTGTCTTGTCATTTGATTTTATTCGTGAGCAACATCTGTCTTCTATTAAATTGAAAAGTGTCACTATCAGAGGCTCGTTCACCTGCACATCTACCAATGTCATATATGCCATCATGTGCCAGCAATGCCCCTCTGCCATATACATTGGCCAAACCAGACAGTCTCTACGTAAAAGAATAAATGGACACAAATCAGACCTCAAGAATGATAACATTCAAAAACTAGTTAGAGAACACTTCAATCTCTCTGGTCACTCGATTACAGACCTAAAAGTGTCAATTCTTCAACAAAAAAACTTCAAAAACAGACTCCAATGAGAGACTGCTGAATTGGAATTAATTTGCAAACTGGACACCATTACATTAGGCTTGAATAAAGACTGGAAGTGGATGTGTCATTACACAAAGTAAAACTATTTCCCCATGTTTATTCCCCCCACTGTTCCTCACATGTTCTTGTCAACTGCTGGAAATGGCCCATCTTGACTATCACTACAAAAGGTTTTTTGTTTTTTTCCCCCTCTCCTGCTGGTAATAGCTCACCTTACATGATCACTCTCGTTACAGTGTGTATGGTAACATCCATTGTTTCATGTTCTCTGTGTATATAAAATCTCCGCACTGTATTTTCGACTGCATGCATCTGTAGCTCACGAAGCTTATGCTCAAATACATTTGTTAGTCTCTAAGGTGCCCCAAGTACTCCTTTTCTTTTACTGTTGATATGTTTACTTTCCATTTAATGAACAATCCCATTATAAAGGCTGAAGACAATGCTACCTGATATCAGGTTTTGTTTTGTTACTGTTCATCAGAGAAAATACCATTTCAATGTCAGAATTTCTGTGTGGCAGGCAGCACAAGGAGCTGCTTAACAACCGTCCATCGAAGAAGGAGTCCTTTAGAGCCAGAGAGAGTAGATTAAAGGCAGGAAATTTCAGACCAGGGCTTATCTAAGGATGGGGAATTGCTTTGAGCTGCCATCCCTAGAATTTCAATATCTTTCATTGCCTGGTAATCTATAATATGAAGTCTACGAGTAACCAGTTATTTTTTTCTGTTCCTATCATTGAAGAATAAGATGGATTGTCATAATAGTCTAAAGACAAAAAGAAAAGGAGTACTTGTGGCACCTTAGAGACTAACAAATTTATCTGAGCATAAGCTTTCGTGAGCTACAGCTCACTTCATCAGATGCATTCAGTGGAAAATACAGGGGGGAGATTTATATTGTATGGTATTTATATTGTATTTATATTGTATTTATATTGTATATAAATCTCCCCCCTGTATTTTCCACTGAATGCATCTGATGAAGTGAGCTGTAGCTCACGAAAGCTTATGCTCAGATAAATTTGTTAGTCTCTAAGGTGCCACTAGTACTCCTTTTCTTTTTGCAAATACAGAGTAACACGGCTGCTACTCTGAAACCAGTCTAAAGACAATAGAAAGACATTTCAGAGGTTTCTGTTTTTTGAAACTTCCAATATCTGGTCTGCTTCCTTCATTCAAAGTTAAAAATGGCATTTATGGCAGCATCACTATTGCTGACTACTATTTCACACCATGGGTGAAAAAATCAAACAAGTAAAACTACAGCTTGTCTTCACAGACGTTATTGTTCCCATTGAGGCATAATATAAAAGGTTCAAGGCCCAGCTTTGAATTCTAAACCTATATGGTGTCACATGTTACTGTCTATATTTTAAAATCTATTACTGTACCTACATGAGTTGAATTGAGCCAAATGTTTTAACAAATTCACTAATAACTGCAGTGCAGTACATCATTAATCACAGCTATAATCTTATGTAGTTTGTGACCATGCTGAATACCATTCTTAGTCGCTGTGAATGCTTTGCAAAGTACTGGGTCTGCTGGTTTCAAAGACTAGTTAAGTTCAATGGCCTACTCAGTAAATCAGAGAGACAACGTAGGTGAGATAATATCTTTTATTGGACCAAATTTTGTTGGTGGAAAAGATCCAAGCTTTTGAGCTTCACAAAGCTCTTCTTCGGGTCTGGAAAAAGTAACCAGAATGTCTCTTCGAAATACAAAGTGGGACAGATTGTTAAGCATAAGGGAGTTCACACATGTTGCAAGAAACCACTTAAAATGAAGTGGGCAATTAACATGTGTTACCCCTTGTTATAAATATAAACACCTTTAATATCCCTCCTGGCCAGAGGAAAAACCCTTTCACCTGTAAAGGATTAAGAAGCTAGGATAACTTCGCTGGCACCTGACCAAAATGACCAATGAGGAGTCAAGATACTTTCAAAGCTGGCGGGGGGGGGGGGGGGAAACAAAGGTTCTCTCGGTCTTTGTGTTGTTTTTTTTTTTGCCAGGAACAGAAAAGAAATGGAGTCTTAGAACACCCCTTCATGCTTAACAATCTGTCCCATCTTGTATTTAACTGGGGCACTCTAGCTACCTTTTCCAAACCTAAAGAAGAGCTCTGTGAAGCTGGAAAGCTTGTCTCTCTTTCCCTTCAACAGAAGTTGGTCCTATAAATTAAAGATATTACTTCATCCATCTTTGCTCTGTCATATCCTGGGCCCAACATGGCTACAACACTAGTCAGTAAATGTCTGTCACGGCTAACCTGGTGGCAGAACTTTGTGACTTTGTCCTGACCCATAACTATTTCACATTTGGTGACAATGTATACCTTCAAATCAGCGGCACTCCGATGGGTACCCGCATGGCCCCACAGTATGCCAACATTTTTATGGCTGACTTAGAACAACGCTTCCTCAGCTCTCGTCCCCTAATGCCCCTACTCTACTTGCGCTACATTGATGACATCTTCATCATCTGGACCCATGGAAAAGAAGCTCTTGAGGAATTCCACCATGATTTCAACAATTTCCATCCCACCATCAACCTCAGCCTGGACCAGTCCACACAAGAGATCCACTTCCTGGACACTACGGTGCTAATAAGCGATGGTCACATAAACACCATCCTATATCGGAAACCTACTGACCGCTATTCCTACCTACATGCCTCTAGCTTTCATCCAGATCATACCACTCGATCCATTGTCTACAGCCAAGCGCTACGATATAACCGCATTTGCTCCAACCCCTCAGACAGAGACAAACACCTACAAGATCTCTATCATGCATTCCTACAACTACAATATCCACCTGCTGAAGTGAAGAAACAAATTGACAGAGCCAGAAGAGTACCCAGAAGTCACCTACTACAGGACAGGCCCAACAAAGAAAAGAACAGAACGCCACTAGCCATCACCTTCAGCCCCCAACTAAAACCTCTCCAACGCATCATCAAGGATCTACAACCTATCCTGAAGGACGAGCCATTGCTCTCTCAGATCTTGGGAGACAGACCAGTCCTTGCTTACAGACAGCCCCCCAATCTGAAGCAAATACTCACCAGCAACCACACACCACACAACAGAACCACTAACCCAGGAACCTATCCTTGCAACAAAGCCCGTTGCCAACTCTGTCCACATATCTATTCAGGGAATACCATCATAGGGCCTAATCACATCAGCCACACTATCAGAGGCTCGTTCACCTGCGCATCTACCAATGTGATATATGCCATCATGTGCCAGCAATGCCCCTCTGCCATGTACATTGGCCAAACTGGACAGTCTCTACGTAAAAGAATGAATGGACACAAATCAGACGTCAAGAATTATAACATTCAAAAACCAGTTGGAGAACACTTCAATCTCTCTGGTCACTCGATCACAGACCTAAGAGTGGCTATACTTCAACAAAAAAGCTTCAAAAACAGACTCCAAGGAGAGACTGCTGAATTGGAATTAATTTGCAAACTGGATACAATTAACTTAGGCTTGAATAGAGACTGGGAATGGATGAGTCATTACACAAAGTAAAACTATTTCCCCATGGTATTTCTCCCTCCCACCCCACCCCCCACTGTTCCTCTGATATTCTTGTTAACTGCTGGAATTAGCCTACCTTGCTTGTCACCATGAAAGGTTTTCCTCCTTCCCCCCCCTGCTGTTGGTGATGGCTTATCTTAAGTGATCACTCTCCTTACAGTGTGTATGATAAACCCATTGTTTCATGTTCTCTGTGTGTATGTATATAAATCTCTCATCTGTTTTTTCCACCAAATGCATCCGATGAAGTGAGCTGTAGCTCACGAAAGCTTATGCTCTAATAAATTTGTTAGTCTCTAAGGTGCCACAAGTACTCCTTTCCTTTTTGCGAATACAGACTAACACGGCTGCTACTCTGAAACCAGTAAATGTCTGTTCTTTTTCTGACTCCTCTCATCTGACGGTAGCAAATTTAGTGAAAAGGCTTTGTTTGGTGAAAAGGCTACTTTTTACTATAGCTAGTTATTGTTTATGTCCACTGCTTTCAACGTGTTTTGACAACTTGTCAGTCTAGTGTATACTTTACCTGAGCTTTTTTTCCAGTTGCATGGCATTTTTTCCAAACTAGATATCCATTGAATAAAAATCAATAAAACCATTGATGTGTTTTTTTAATGTGATGCAGTGTGAAATATTTTCTTCTACTTTTGAGAAATTGTCAGCCCCCCGACCCCACGCCAAAAAAGCCATTTTTTAAAATAAGGGGATTGGATCTAAATCTGCTCTACAGTCCTCTTTAGTTTACTTAGGGTTTGTCTACATTTTAAATGCTACATCAGTGTAGCAGGTTGGGTCTCATTCAAAATCTGGTTGGAGGAGGTGGGCGATTGGAATGGGGAACTGGATCCGGGGTCTCCCAACCCCCGGGTGGGTGTCCTAACCATAAGTTATTCTCTCTTTCTGGCTCAATGACTCTTTCAGTATTTATCCACAGTGCAACATCTTCAGCAGGAAAGACTGAGGGAGCCACAAATCAGAATATCTCATAGTTCAGTGATTGGAGCACTCTCCTGAGACATAGGAGACCCCTGTTCAAATCCTTTCTCCCCATCATCAGGAATGAACCTGGCAAGTGCTCTAACCACCAGTCTAAAACTTTTATAAAGTGGGTGCCACCTCCTCAGCACAAAAGGAGGAGTTAGGCGCTTGCATCAATCATTCTTGCAAGAAATGACTTAGGCACTTAAGCCTCCTGACTCCAGGAGAGGGATTCCTGGCTGTAGATTGCAGGCAGAGATGACTGCCGGCCTAGCATGCTGGCTTTTGTAGGTCGCTTGGTAAGATTCCTATCTCTCCCCAAAAAGAAAAGGAATACTTGTGGCACCTTAGAGACTAACAAATTTATTAGAGCATAAGCTTTCGTGAGCTACAGCTCACTTCATCGGAGCTGTAGCTCACGAAAGCTTATGCTCTAATAAATTTGTTAGTCTCTAAGGTGCCACAAGTACTCCTTTTCTTTTTGCGAATACAGACTAACACGGCTGCTACTCTGATATCTCTCCCCATTCATTGTACAGGGAACCTAGGTAGACTAACACGGCTGCTACTCTGAAATCTGTCATTGTTTCTATGATATTTCAGGCCCTAAAATTTAAGCATTGCAATGCTCAGCATCACGTCTGTTTGTGGATCCTGGCCTAAATTCATTATATATTTAAAGATTTACTTGCTTGCCAAGGCAGTTAGAACTGGGCAGTTCGTCATCACATGGCTAGTGGTTATCTCAGACTTCTATTCGCTTTATTGGTGTGGAGTAACAGTGACATCCAGTGGTTGGTTATTTCAGTGGTCAAGGTTACTGTATCAAATAAGATTTCAGGAAATGTATTCCAGGCAGTGTTTTCTGTTATAAAGTCCTGGTTCTGCCAGGTAGAAGATGACACTTCCTTTCAGCTCCAAGAGTTATCTAATGATTGCCGTATATTCCTCCCATATCAATGCTTTTTTTTTTTGGGCCAGTGGGAGTCCAGAGGAAAAAGCCTGACGTGTGGGGCCTCTGCTGACGCCCTGATGGAGGATGAAGAATGATATATCTCTTGACCTGCAGATTCCGTCATGGGGATCATGCAGTCACTGAATGGAGACGCATTTGGGGAAGGGGTTAATGTTTCAAATGTGCAGTACATTTGGTACATAACTGCTAAGTTAGGGGACCAGTTATTTTAAAAAATACCATTCAAAACATTTAAAACTAGATGGATTACAATACCAGTACAATTCTAAAGAAATGTTGTTTTATGTGTTAGGATGATTTCATCTTCATTAAATACCATGTGAAACAAACATATTTTGAACCAAAATGTGGAGTGGTTCCCAGCAGTTCACGGATATTTCGAATGGGACTCAAGGAATGGAAAATTATTTTTCCGTTAAGGAAATAAGAAATATTAACAGTTACCCTGTGAGAGTACAGTAGGTTCCTATTCCATCACATTTCTGCTACTTATTTGCTGTCACTCCTCATTCTATCTCAAGTGCTAGTAGGCTAGGCAAGGGTACCCATTATGGGTCAGATGTAGAGAGAAGCTTTAGCACATGTAACTCCCATTGACCTTTCAGAAATTAGTGCTGTGTGACAACCCTGACTGAGGGTTGATGTGAACAATATACTTCAGTAAAAGGCTAAGAATTCTAAGATTTACTCTGAACTCCCTATCTTCCCCCCGAGGCTGAAAATGGTGATTACAGCAGTTTTAGTTGCACAAGCAGTGAAGCATTTACTACATAACATCAAAAGTGTCTGAGATGACATGTCAAAAAAGTTTGGGAGCAAATCCCATGCTCAGAATAGCCTTTGTGAGATTATGCAAGTGTGCATTTGGAGAAAAATATTTTATTTTAAACCCCAGATGCCTAGTTGTTTAACCCTGTGCGATTTTGGAGCTACCTCCTGCTCTCCGTTCGATGAGTAAAAACAAAAGTGTACATAGCTGAATTCCAAAAGCAGGACACAGATAATTAAAAGTCAGTGATGTAGACACACTTCTGTGGAGGCCCACTTCAAAGCTTATTTCTGATTTATTGTCAGAACAAAGATAGAAAATACAGGTTGGCTAACTTGCTCCAGTACTTCAGCTGTAGATGGAGACATCTGTCTAATGAAAATTATTCTAACATAAAGTCTGCATGAAGGTTTCTTAAAAAGTACTTCACAGCATATAGTGTTTAAGATATGTATGCTGGGGAGAACTGCTAAATCCACTGCAAGATTTGCTGTTGCTGAAGTGTTGTGAATAACTGCTACTTGCTAAACACAGTTGATATATTCCTGCCTTATTATTGTATTTTATTTTTTTTAATTTGTTTTCTCCTTGGATCTTCAAATCAGCTGCATTAATCCAGTATAACTGTGTTTCTTGAACCAATCATAATTGAGATAATAAAGATTTTTTTCTTTCTTCAAACTTTAAAATCAAATTCTGAATTAATTTTAATAAATCTTTTGTAAAGGCTGAAAATTGACAGTTTGTCTAATATCTTCTCATTTCTGATGGTTCTAGTTTAATAACTGCTTAACCAAAGTTATCCTAAGGGATGTCTGTTAACTAAAAAAGCTAGAACAACCAAGACACTGTGGCATGACTGGTTTCAGAGTAGCAGCCGTGTTAGTCTGTATTCGCAAAAAGAAAAGGAGAACTTGTGGGACCTTAGAGACTAACAAATTTATTTGAGCATAAGCTTTCGTGAAGTGAGCTGTAGCTCACGAAAGCTTATGCTCAAATAAATTTGTTAGTCTCTAAGATGCCACAAGTCCTCCTTTTCTTTTTGTGGTATGACTGTAGCCTAGGTGAACACAGTCCGATTATTCCATGCAGGCAGACTCCTGCATCCGTGCAAGATGACTTGCAGGATCAGGGCTTTAGAAAACGATGACAAGTGTGCTGATCGCATGAAATAGTGTATTGCGTTGCTTGCCTTTGCAAGAGTACAACATATGCTGTTTTTAACAAAACCTTTTGGAATAATCTTTTGCTGTTGTACCAACTGACTGTCATCGTTACAAGTCTAGTTGCACCTCTGCCCCCTTCATGGTTTCACTGAGTGCACCAGGCCTCATATATTACCTTCTCTGGGGTGGAATCATGTGCTTCTCCTTATTTTGAACTGAGCCTCTGGCTACATTACCCTGTGAATCAACCATAGGTACCCAGCAAGTCCAACTGGGTTTGAAGTCTGTGGTTTTGTCCTTCAAGAGTCTGTGACCATTGGTGAATACAGAGACCAGGCAAGTATTGTTTATTTTAACAGTAGGAATAAAACATTTAAAGAAAAAGGATTTAAAAAAAAACATCCTATGCACATCTCTCTTCCCCATCCCTTGATGGTAACTTAGGTAGGCCTAAATTCTTCAAACACTTCAACAGGTGCCGACATCTTAGTCTGGTCCTCCCCTGAACAACTTCCCCCTCTTGAGAAAGTGTTCCTTTTTAAACTGTTATAGTTGTTTTGATCTTCTGGCTTCCAGGCCTTTGGCCCTTCTGGATAAAACTGGTTTTGTAGATTGGCAAGGGACGAGGTAAAAACTTCAAAGCTAACAGTTCTGGTCTTGCCTCTTAACCCCCTCAAATGTTTCTGGGAAAGTGGCTTATCTTGAGCTATTCTGTTTTCTTCCTGCTTGTTTTTTCTAACAGCCTCCTATTAAATTAAATTAAATTAAATTAAATTAAATTAATATATTCACACAGTAAACATCCCAGTGACCAGATAAATATACAATATTCATAAATTATTTCAGGGCATCTCTAGTTTTGTCACACCAGTGCTTTCTGGGATGATTGAGGCACCTGAGACATAATAGATAGGAATCATAAGCATCCAGCATGTCTTCCTAATTCTGTCCCAAAATACAGTGCTTCCTATGGCATGAGGTCAGGGGACTGGACTAGATGATCTCTTGAGGTCCCTTCCAGTCCTACAATTCTATTTGGAAATTACCTCAAAGCCCCTGAACTCATTGCTCCTGCTGCCAATAGTGGCTTATGCGTAGTTTCTGAGTAGAATGCAATGAATTTTGGTGCAGAACAAGGAGGACAAGCTCAGTGCAGGTAAGTTCCTGTCTACAGTGGAAAGAAAACATTGTATATTGAACCAGTTCAGTTGGAGCTGGGGTAAAGACTTGCTACCAGCTCATACACCCAAACATTACAACCAATATTTCACCTTTGGTTTAATAAAAAAATGAAGGTAATTAAATGAAAAAAGCTGTGTTAACACTCTGTTAAGTCATTTTGTGAATGAGCAGACTTAGTAAATATGAGGACTGTCAAGATTCCAGGGCAACAATACAGTTCTGACATTGTCAGCAAGAGCAGGGAATCTGTTCAGCCCATGTCAGGATGAAGAACTCTCTTGTTCAAACCTATGCTTCTCTAGTATGATCAGGATTCAACCAACCCTCTTCAGCACAGGTCTTTAGTCCATCAACATTGGTGGTGTTGGGTTTTTGATATGTTTGGTTAGTTGTCTTGTGGGTTTTTTTGTGTTTTGCCACCTGAGGAAAGCAATCTGTTTAGTCACCAGTCAGCTTGTCATGCCAACTTTATACCTCTGAGGATAAATACTATCACCAGCATTGCTTACTCATTCTGCATATTGGCTCAGATATAACTAAATTAATATTCTGCATGCACTTTTTTTTGTCATGGGAGAAGCATCAAATATCCATTTCTCTCTTATCTTTAACCTTGAGATTTGACCTTTAGTGGCAGTTTAGATTCAAAATCACTATCTGTCATACCACATAATCAGAGTGACTGAAGGGGATTGGAATCCAAGCTGTTTACTCACTTCTGTCAAAAAATTTCCCTTTGAGGGAATCATTTCAATTAACTTTATTCAAACCAGAATGGCAGTGTACACTAGCATCAAGCCATATATATATATATGGGTGTCAGTTAAATTCAGATGTCAAACATGGCTTTTAATTACAACCTTAGAGCTATAGATCAGTTTGTTGAAAAGATGTTTGAAACGTGCTCTAGCTCACAAATCTGTTTCTAAATTATACTTTCTAAAGCCTTAGAAATATTGCCATATATAAATAATTGATACTTTTATGTATATAACGTGTTTATATATGTATAATATGAATGCAAAAATATACATTAATGTGTACAGAGGGGCAAGATCTAAAATGTACATTTGCCCCCTGCCAATGATCTTCAAGGCACTTCAACTTATTGTCCAAAAAGCCAGAATATGTACCAAATTCTCCAGTGTTAAGCAGTGGAACAGCAGCAGATTGCAGAGTCTTCATCCTTTACATGAAATATAACTAATAGCTAAAGACTGACACAATAGTCACATTTTACTTTTTACAACTCTTAAAATCTAAGATTTTCCAGGGATCTAACCAGTCCACACTGAGGGGCAGACCCTCACTCCAGTAGAGAGGAAGGTAACAAGCTCTTCTGGGCTCAGCCAGTTCTAACCAAACTCACTTGTAAGGCTTCCTCTGCCTGGAGGGAGGAAGTGAAAGCCTGCTACAGGAAGGGATCATGACTAGGGAAAGACTGCTGTACCTCCAAGACTCCTGGTTACAGGGACATACCAGCAAAGAAGAAGACAACCACGACAATGAGGGACAGACCTTGCCACACTTGAGACTGCATAGCTCAGGTATAAAGCTGGGATGATGAAAAGGAGGGGCTGCAGGCAGACCCTAACCCTTATCAGGGACACTATAATCAGCAGACAAGCCAAACTCCAAAGGGGTGACCAAAAGACTGCCTGAGAGACTGACCACCTTGTCTTTTTTCTTTTACTCGGATTTTCCCTATTTCAAGGGAAGGAGAGGGAAAAGGACATTTGTGTCTTTGTTTAGTTTAGAGAATCCCTTCTGTGCCACAAATAGCGAATGACTCTCAAATCATGGTCTAGTAGGGACTTGGGGGTGAGGCACCCACCACAAGTAATGGAGTCTGTGGGCATAACTATGCCTGATACAAGGGTGTGTTGGGTTTTTTTTGTTTTTTTTTGTTTTATTTTGTTGTTCAGACCACAGAAGGGGATAGAGTTCAGCAGCTCTGAGCTGAAACCGGAGCGATGGTGTAAATGGCTAGCAGAGATGGAACGGCAACAGCAGTTCCAGCAGCAGCTAGTGCAGCATTGGACTACCCAACACCAAGTTCAAACCATGCAACTGCTGCTGAGGGAACTTAATACCCAGCAGCCCCAGTTTCACAAGGAAATGATACAACAGATAGTGTTGTCCCTATGTCCCCAGGAAGTCTCAGTGGGTCACATTTACATAGAAGGGTGGGCCCAAGTGCCTGTGAAGATAATCAAGATGGAGCCGGATGATGATGATCCTGAGGCCTTTTTAGTGACATTTGAGAGGGTGGCACTAGCATCTCAGTGGCCCTCAGAACAGTGGGGTTTCATTTTGGCCCCATATTTGGCAGGTCTGGCACAGGCAACCTACCATAACATGGACTTATAGGCTAAGGACTACAAACAAGTAGAGTTTGCCATTTTGGACTATTTGGACATTTCCGAGGAAACCCACTGCCAGTGGTTGAGATCCAAGACCTACCTCGAGGGGGCCAGAGCCCGGACAGTGGTGCAGCATGAGAGGGGATGTTGCTGTTGAAAGTGGCTCCACCTGGAAGAACAGTCAGTGGTCTAAGTGGCTGAGGCAACTGTGACAGAACAATTTATAAAAATATTACCAATACAAGGCAAAGAATGGGTATTACAGAACTGCCCTGGGACATTGTCTGATGCAGTGCAGCTAATGGAGGACTTTGTAGAAGCCGAAGGGTCACTAGAGATGCAATCCACCAAAGTCTTGGCAGTGCGTGGGACAGACTGGAGAGAGACCCAGGAGAGTGACCTCAAACCAGTAACATCCGCTCTGAGGGGTCCAACCCCAAAGATGTCCTCCCAGATGGTCAGATTGCCCCTTAGACCATGGGTAGTGTAGGGGAGAAAGAGGGTCAGACTGGGACATAACACAGCCAGTGGGACCACCAAGCACCTCAAACAACTGAAGTAGACGTAGGTCTAGCCACTGCTTCATGACCAAGTTCACCCGCACATAGGAAAGGTACAGGCAGCACAAACCTGATAACTTGCTGTCCTGTGGGCAGACAGGGCACATAAAGAGAGAACGCCCTTCCATGGAATGTGAATATATCCAGGGCTGGACTGCAGAAACCCGCACATAGGAAAGAACTCCCCCAAGTTGATGGTGCTGGTGATGGTTCAAGGAAAGAGTTCAAGGACTCTTGAGTCCGGCTGTAGTTGGATGGTGGTCCTGGCCTCCCTAATAGAAGATGAAGACACCCCTAAAAATTCAGTCCACCTGCAGTGTTTAAGCGGTGATGTGCAAATGTACCGCAGCCAACATTTATAACTGACAGTGAGGTGATGATAGTAGCTCTGGACAAAATTGGCCTACAATAATCATAGGCCAGGACTGGCAATTTTTTGGGCAAGTCATTAACAAACAGGTCCATCCAGTAAACAGGGACCCAGGTTGATCATTGCTGCAGGTTCCACAAAGTTTGGTAAACTTTGGGGAACCTGAAGATCTTGAGGATGGAAAGTCTTGAGCAACATGGACACTGACCCCCACAGAGAAAGAAGAGGCAATCTGTCTGGACCTGGAAGCTCTCCTATGGGACAGGCATTTTGTGTAGGAACAGAGAAATGACTCTACACTTAACCATGCATATGACCAACTGCATCTGTAAATGAGGAAGTAACAGAATGAGTTCAGCCGTTTCGACATTTTGTGCTTAAAAGAGAGCACCTGTATCGAATTGAAAGGGATCAACAAAACAGGATCAGCTGCTGGTGCCACACAAGTGCTGTTGGGAAGCATTGCAGCTGTTGCATGATATCCCCTGTGCTACTCCTCAGGGCATTCTGTGCCAAAAAATAAAAAAATTCTGCGCACAATATTTTAAAATTCTGCAAATTTTATTTGTCAAAATAGCACTACATAATCATACCAGTTTCAGTTATTTTGGTAATTTATTTCAAAATGCCTGTCAGCAATATGTCTGCAACAATACAATCACAAACAAAAATTCCCTCCAGGAGTAGAAAGTTGAAGAAACCCCTATGACAACCCAGTTCCTGTTTCTCTGCCCCCTTTCCCCTCCCCAGAGCCCAGTTGCGGGGCCCCTCCAGCAAGATACCCACACCCCCTCCCTCCCAGAGCCCAGCTATGGGTCCCCCATTGCCCAAATACCCACACTCCTTCCCCCGCCAAGCCCAGACACCCGCACACCCTCTCTGGCTCCCCAGCCCAGACACCCCACCCCCCATCCCCTCCTGAGCCCAGGGCTCTAGAGGGACAAACAGCCTGATGCTCAGTCCCAGGCTTGCACAGAGTGTCGTGCATGCTGCCCTCTCCTTCCCTCAGGGCATGTTGGGAACTCTGGCTGCCAGGAACCCTCTAGCTCCCTCTCCCTGCCCCCATCAGTGTCTTCTATGTGCGAGCTGGGCTCTGCCAGATCCAGGAGCCCCTAGTGGCAGGTAGAAGCACTGCAGCCCATTTCTGGGGGTGGGGGGGAAGGAAATTCTGTGTGCATGTTAATTTCTGCAAATTCTGCATTGCACAGAGGTTCAGAATTACCCCAGGAATAACATGCTGGACACTTGGGAAGAGACAAGACAATGTCAGAGGTACTAACCCAGTTCTACTGGCCACGCATTCATCATTCATCTTTAAATATTCAGGGTAAATAGGACTAATCCCCTGAGATGGGATATTAGATGGATGGATCTGAGTTACCCAGGAAAGAATTTTCTGTAGTATTTGGCTGGTGAATCTTGCCCGTATGCTCAGGGTTTAGCTGATTGCCATATTTGGGGTCGGGAAGGAATTTTCCTCCAGGGCAGATTGGAGAGGCCCTGGAGGTTTTTTGCCTTCCTCTGTAGCATGGGGCATAGTTGACTTGAGGGAGGCTTCTCTGCTCCTTGAAGTCTTTAAACCATGATTTAAGGACTTCAATAGCTCAGACATAGGTGAGGTTTTTCATAGGAGTGGGTGGGTGAGATTCTGTGGCCTGCGCTGTGCAGGAGGTCGGACTAGATGATCAGAATGGTCCCTTTTGACCTTAGTATCTATGAATCTAGGAGAGAACACTGTTACTTCTGCCCAAAGTGCCAGCTGTCCAGCAACAAATGGACTCCTAAGGCACCTTGGTCCCTATTTCCTCTGAATCTGGACACCAATACATATCAGAGATCATTGACTATGTGACCAGGTATCGGAGTCTGTTCCCCCTCACTCTCCAAAAGCTGTGATGATAGCCCCAGAGCTCCTGAAGCTCTTCTCATGAGAGTATTTCACGGGGAAATCCCAAACGGATCAAGGGATCAGCTGATGTGCAAATTATACTCCCTTCTGAAGGTCAAGTCCCTGAAAACCTTGGTGTACCACCTGGAGACAGATGACCTTGGTGGTGCAATTAAATAAGACTCTGAAGGGAATGCTGAGACACTTTTGTTAGAGATGACCCCAAGCACTACTCCTGCTGCTTCTCTTGCCATAAGGGAGGTCCTGCATGCCTCTACGGGGTTCTCTCCCTTCTAGTTACTTTGTGGCTGCCAACAGGGAATTCTGGACTGGCTACAAGAGGACTGGAAGGAACAGCACCTGCCTTGAGTGCAACCCAGTATGTCTTACAATTAAGGGAACGACGGGAGGGACCTACCTGTGTTCATCAGTGAGACATTAAGAAAGGCCCAACATGCACAGAAACAAAATCATTATGTAGGGGCGAGACTACGGACTTCTACCTGGGTGACTGGGTTCTTTTATTGCTTCCCTCAGCCATGTCAAAATTCCTGGCCTTGGAACATGGTCCATATGAAGTTGCTAGGCAGGAAGGACTATGAGATAAAACTACCAGATTCTGATTCTCCCTCTCTACTTGTTTGGGTGTTTTTTTGTTCAGATAATCCCTTGTGTGCCACAAACAGAGGAAGGACTCAGTAAGCAGCTCAATTCATGGTCTGGTGGGGACCCAGAGGGGGGCCTCACCTACTACATCCTGGGACTCCTGCAAAGTTGTTTTCTTTTTTAAAATAGTGACTTTGAGGGGGCCCCAAAATTCCCACTTGTTCCTCCATTAATGGGACCTAGAACTGGCTCTATACACACAAATAACAATCTTATTAACATAATTCACCTGACTGCCTCCAGAAATACATGCTATTCACCAACAGTATATAAAGAAATGTCCACATGCACTCAGACAGTACCATCTCCTCTCTTTGCATGTAATTGTTCATATGCTTATTCAGTCTGCAGCTGTCTATCATTGAACTATTCTCCTATTCCGGAGCTCCAAGTTAACATTTGGACTTAAACAGTGTGAGAAGGCAGAGTGGTCTATGTGTTTTGTTTGCATTAGTTAGAGGTGCTTCTTAAGCAAACCAACAACGTTTTGATTGTAGGGATGTTATGTGCCAAATCCACAGCTGCTTTAAATCACTGCATATACCGATTTGATATCAGCTGAGAACAGGCACTGTTTGATCCTACATAGTGTATATATTACATTATATAAGAGAAAACATGCATGAATGCATGCATAATATTCTATATCTGCATATATATCCAGGCTATATGTAATGTATATGGTGTCTATTTAATTATTCTCCTAGAGCTTGAACCTGGTCCTGTGAGATTTTGAGCACCCTTAGCTCCCAATTCAGATTGGAATTAATTTGCAAACTGGATACAATTAATTTAGGCTTGAATAGAGATTGGGAGTGGATGAGTCATTACACAAAGTAAAACTATTTCCCCCACCCCACCCCGCCCCCCACTGTTCCTCAGAGTTCTTGTTAACTGCTGGAAATGGCCTACCTTGCTTGTCACCATGAAAGGTTTTCCTCCTCCCCCCTCCCGCTGGTGATGGTGATCTTAAGTGATCACTCTCCTTACAGTGTGTATGATAAAACCCACTGTTTCATGTTCTCTGTGTGTGTATATAAATCTCCCCACTGTATTTTCCACCGAATGCATCCGATGAAGTGAGCTGTAGCTCACGAAAGCTTATACTCAAATAAACTTGTTAGTCTCTAATGTGCCACAAGTACTCTTTTTCTTTTTGCGAATATAGACTAACACGGCTGCTACTCTGAAATATGCCATGTTTGGGATCCTGGGGAGATCTGGTATGTTCTTCTATAAAGTTGGTTACCTAGGGGAAAATGTTAAAAACAGTAGTATTATGTTACGTTTCCTTGAAACTTAATTGCTCTTAGCCTCTCATAACTACCTCCCATTACTATGGCAATGGGCACAGGATAGCAACAGATTGTCTGAGCTAACTGAAGACCATTACATCTGTTTTCTAAAATATTAGCCAATTCTCTTTTGTACTTCACCTGTCACAATCCAAAGATTACTATTTCCTTTTTGTGATTTTACAATGCATATTGGCCTTGATCCTGCAATATGATCTGCCTGGGCAGACCCATGCATCCATGCAGAGTCCTACTGAAGTTAATGGGGTGCCCCCTGACCAAAGGGGTCTGCCCATGAGGATCTAGTGCAGAATTAGGGTCAATGACGTTTCATCAAAATATATCTTCTTGATAATCAGTTTCTTTACATTTATAAGAGAACCCCCAGGTTACGCACACACAGAGACACAGTTTTGTAACTCAAGTCAATTGCAAACAGGTCTTTGATCTAGACTTGTGCTAAATGAATAATAGTTTGATATATTTATTTACACATTATCTGGAACTGGTAAACTGGAGCAAGCAGGAACTTGCATGTTTTATTTAGTTAACTCACCCTGTTTGACTGAAGACTGCATCACTATCATTCCTCTCAGGTTAACTAACATTTGAGCGATTAACCTGAAACATGATTGTTAGTTTTTGTCACAGCTTCTGAGAGGTCAGGACAGATTTGGATTCTAGGAATGGGTAATTTCTTTCTAAGGTGAGAAATGAGTGGACACAGACACAGTATTCTTTTCTATACTATCATTACAACTCTCATGTGGTGGGGATGGATATTAACCATCAGCAATGCTCCTAATTCACAGGACTTTTGACACCAGCTGTGTCATACCTTCATGTCTATCTATGTAAGGTATTTGTGGGATACCAGTTGCTGTAATATTTAAGTGCCAAACATAAATTAAGAAAAGTGAATTACTGTTTTAAATACATTCTGAAAGGACTTTGTTCTTGCCACCTTAAGACTCATCACTTGTTCAGCTTGAACCTTTATAGTGATTGAGCCAAATCTTGAGGTCCTTTTTCATTCATAGTAATACCATTTGAAACAGAAACTCAGATGTACAGCACAAAAAAGTAATCATCTTAAACCATATTTTTATAGACAAAAATAGTTTAAAAATACTGTCTCCTACATGTTCCTTATTTTCAATTAAATATCAGTACACTCTCTGCTCTTACCCTGGAAATCTAATTTTCCAAAGGCTATATGGAGACAGGGATGATAGGCATTGTATCCTGTCTTATTGGGAATACCACAGTCATATCTCAGCAGGCAAATGCAAGTTGTCACAGCAATTACTGCTGGCTTATATCCAGTCACATTGTGTACAGAAAACATGTGTATATACTGTAGAATTTACACACTGAAGATAATATCAATGTGTAGTTCATTGTGGAGTTTGCTTTTATATCATTTCAAAAAATGATTGCATCTTTAATTAGTTTAGAAGATGTCCAGAGAACCCTCATCTACAATGTAGCAGTGTTAACAATCTTTATTTTGCAGTACTCTCTCAGACAGAAATTGTCAAACTTTGTAAACAGCAGACAGCAACATTTTAATATATATATAATGAGGTGAAGGTTTGAAGGTCTGTATCCTTAGAAATACAGAAATATTCCTTGCCTGGATGGTAAAACTTTCTGGGCCTGATTCTCCACTGTATTAATCCATCTTACACCCACTGAAATCAGTGGATTTACAGTAGTGTAAAACTGGAGTAACATTGTGGAGAATCCGGCCCTTTCTATATTTGGACTTATGGGTCCAATATAATCTTGAGAGTGGAGACCTAAACTTAATATTCTAGCACAGTGGTTCTCAAAGCCAGTCTGCCGCTTGTTCAGGGAAAGCCCCTGGCGAGCCGGGCCAGTTTGTTTACCTGCCACATACGCAGGTTCAGCCAATTGTGGCTCCCACTGGCCACGGTTCGCTGCTCCAGGCCAGTGGGGGCTGCGGGAAGTGGCACGGGCCGAGGGTTGTGCTGGCCGCCCTTCCCACAGCCCAAATGCTTTATATGTAGAAGGTTCTGAACACAGTGAAATAGTCATTGTTCTGCTGCAGGGGAGAAAAGCTGCAGAGATGTCATAAAGGGAGATGCCCTCCCACTCTGGATGTAGTTCAGAGGTGCATGTCTCCATGGCAACATGAAGTAGGGTGTCTGTGGGCATTCTCTGGGAGAAGCAGGGTTCCCAGTGACCCCTACATTGATCTGCTGGCCTATTCACTACATTACAATAGTGGCAGTAGAATGCCTGCCTCTCTGCTGTAAGTCCCTGGATTGGAAGAAGAATTCTTTCCGCATGCGCATGCACACATACGTGTGAGTGAGCCATCTTTCAGATGAAACTGATAAAATGTAACTGACTTCTTTTCTTAATGAAGAAGAGCAATTGTCCCTGGCAATAAGAATCTTAGACTTGGATCCCTTCATGAGAGACTGGCGGGTTCCAAGAAACTTTGCTTGAGAAATAACAGCCAGAGACTAGAGCTCAGTATGAGAAGGGTTGACACTACATCAAAAGGTATTCTCTGCAGCTATGGCAGCAAGTCTGCCATAAGATAGGTCACTGACTAGGAGGAAACTAGTCCTCGGGCATGTGAGGAAAAAATGAAAAGAAGGAAAAATTGTCTGATGCAGATCTGGTTTGAGGAAATGTGACATTTGCAATTATGTTGTTGAATGAAACTGTCACCGTTCAGGGCCTCCCAACAGGTGTCTGATATTAACATATAAGTATGTTATATTCCCTAGGTGTTGTGGTTAGCAGAATATCATTTAGAGCAAGGTCCCACAGCCAAAACATTTTATTTGTGGCATGTTCTTTACACCTCTGCTGCTGAAAGCTTCAGTCAGCTAGAGAATTATTCATCAGACAGCAGCTCAGCAAGAGTGAATCCACACTTCTGGGAACCCCAAGATTTTATTTTTTTTATAAGAACTATCAGTCTTTCTGCTTTGCATTCGTCATCTAAGTGGCATAGATTAGCATAAGAAAAGAAGTCCAAAAATGGAATATTTTGTTTTTATTTTTTCAGCATACTTGAGTATCGAGCATCTCATAAAATGTGTCAGCATATAAATGTTTTGCTCCAATAATTCAGTGAATGTATTGTTCAGTATGGAGAGTCACTGAGCAATCAGTTAATCATTTTTACATCCTAGTTAAAACTGTCTGGACAGGAGGGAAAATATCAAAAGGCTTTCAAAATAGATGATTTTAACCTATTATATGTTCGGTAAATTTCATTTCCAAGGTTGCATAATAGGAAGAGCTGTATTACAGTCAGAGTTAACCACTGTGTTGATCCTGCTAATTTTCACATTTTGAATTTGGGAAATAGTTTTATTAAAACCAGTGGAAACCTGCTAATAGTGCAATGGTTCATCACAAGTCTGAGAAACTGGATAACATTTTTTGACTAATACTCATTTTTAGTTCGTCTATCTACAGTTAGATATCTGAGCAATCTCTAAATGCATCAGCTAGAGGTAGAATCTTTATACTTGCACAATGCAGCTGTCTAATAACAAAGCATTCCAGTGAGGAATCAAATTTACATGACACACTATGTTAGTAATGTAGATTTAATATGTTTTATACTGAAAAGGAATGGTAGCCAGAATACAGGGCTTTACAGTTTCTGATACATGTGGTAAATTTTATGGAACTCAATCTCACAGGATGCTGAGCAATATGGACCCAATGTGTCCTTGAAGTTAAGTACGTGGGTAAGGGCTTTGCATGAAAAGGATGAAAATGCTCATTGACGCACTGCATATGATGTGTTTCTCTTTTATACAAATCCCTATACTCTGTTTGGCTGAGAATGTCTAATTTGCACAATAACTACAGTTATTTTATTTATTCAGATATACACTCTATACATCCCTTCACCCAGACTATTGACCTCAGAACTCTTCATCCATGTGCCCACATCAGTGATGTTCATGTCAGTCTCTGCCTCCCTCCCAACCCTTTAGAAAACTGCTTCTCTTAGTACCCCCCCCCCCCCAGACACACACACACACGGCCTTTTCTCTTGAGGAAAGCTAAGCTGGTTTGCTCACCTCTCTGTGGAGTAAATTCCCTAGGAACAAGACCATTTTGCCACTTTTGAAAATTATTATAAAGTTCCACAATGGACCAGATCTCCTAATGTGAGTAAATATTGAGATTACTCCTTTGTATAGTGAAAATGTTACTGATAGTGGTAAGTCCTGATCGTGCTCCCCATCCCATATCTGCAAATCAGCAAGATCTGCAGTTACTTATTTGACTATGGGAAGGATTGAGACTGAAGAATTCTTTGTGCTCAGTAATCCTGTTATGTGGTATCTTTTCCACTACTCATTGGCCTCCAGTTTGTTCCCACCTACCCCCATGTCTGAGACTGGAATGAAGTGATTGACACATAAAGAGAGATATTTTTCTTCTATATCCATTATTAGCTGTGTAAGCTTTTAATTCGGGGTGTGGATTTTCTGTTGGTAAATATTATTACATTCTAGAAAGTAAACCGGACAGATAACAGTGCAAAATAAAACCCTTAAAAGCTTTAATAGTGTTTTTAGAAAACATCTCTGCCATAGAGTTGATAGGGCTGGTTTCCAAGTGTACAGCCCCAGGGCACGTCTGTGGCTGATGAAACATGTCATCCTCTACTTGGGTCAAACATCCCCTTCAACTCCTGCAATGGGGTTCCCTGCAGCTGCAGTCCCAGCTACTTGTTTCATCCAGACCTGGAGGACTTTGGGAGCTGCAATACTTTCAGGTCTCAAGTGCTGTGCAGAGCATTAAATGTGATTTTAAAGAGTTTGACCAGAATGAGAATGAAAGAAGGGGAGGGTCCTGAGAAAGGAAGATGTGATGTAAACAGAAGAGTGGGCAAGGAAAGTAGGTTTAGGTGCGTCATGTTGAGTGAACCTGTGCAGTATTTGCTTAGCAGATATTTCATAATCCAAAGGTGGGGGGTCCCTACAATTTCACTTCTACACTGGGTTTTTAGGATTAAATTTTCCCTTGTCTGTGTTCTGTTTCCAGTAAAATGGGGATAATAATGCTTACCAATTAGTGATATAAGAATGAAAAACACGACATTAGTACTAAGTATTATTTATTATTGAAATGGAGCAGAGTGCTACATTGTAATAAATGTATATGTAACCCATACAGAATTTAAAAGAAAAAGAACAAAATTGTAACATTTTGCTCAGCAGATATAATTCTTGGAGTTTATCCTGTTTTATCCATATGTTGTTTGTTTAAAATTGGAAACTGATTAGAAAATGGAACAGTAGATTATTTTCTCTTTAGTTGTATTTCTGATGATACTGTAAAGGGAAGTAACAATATGGCAAGTAGGAGTTATAAAACTTGAATTAATCTAATGCAAACCAAAAAAAGCCAAGCGCGATGTGCAGAAAATGACTTATTTACTATTGTCACTACTTATTTAAATACTAAAAATTTCACTCTCATGCTATAAAATGAATTCAGGCAATAAGTTTTATGAAAAAGAAGGTGTGATGTGCTGTTTGTTGACGAAGAATTAGTTTTATGCTGATTCTCCTAAGAAGCATTAGCAGAAATGTTGATATGTGTTGCCACAAAAATGCTTATAACGTTCTATATTTTTTTTGTTTCGATTTGCATTAATGAGTTCAGTTAGTATCAACTAGAATTTTTTTTTGTTTTCAGTTTTTGTTAGATCTTGCCTAAATTTCTTGCTAGCTGCAGCATTGTTTCTTGATGAATCACAAGCCCATCAATTAGAGATTGTTGGGATTTTGTGGTTCCCAATAATAACCAAATGAGTCAGATGCCGGGCAGAATCAAGGGTCTTTGATACTTTATTCAGTTCAATTCAACAAGACTTTATTCAATGTGCACAAAGGGAGAGCCCCAGTACAAAAATCAGTCAGAATCCCTCCAGCAAGGAGCCCCTCCCTTTGCTATTTTATACCCCTTGGCAGTTACATAACAAGTTACATAACACAAACCTCTAGCCAATCATATTTAACCTTTCCATATATGGATCTGTTCATCACATGCTTATACTTCTCCACTCCACATGTTGCGCTCATCCCCCTCCCCTTGGCCTTTTCTAGAATGTTCCTAGGGTGGTGAGCCACAACACGCTTCTTTATGCATATGTACCTTCTAAATCACATTTTGTTTAAAATGAACACAAGCATACCCTTCAAGATGAAATTTACTAATCATTTTCTTGAGAATTTCACATAGATTGAAGTAGGGGTTTCCATCTCTAGAGAGTTTGGTAATAGGCTCCAGTGACTTTCAGCTAAATTACTAATCCAAATCTGACCTAAATTGGAGGTGACTGAAGGTTGTGGCTATTTGGTGATGTATACAGTATTGTCAAGATCAAGCATTTAAAAATCATGAGTTATTACACAAAAATTATAAGATTTTAAAAAAGTAATAAATATTGGGTCCTTTTTATTTGTCTTGTGGTTTCTGAGTGTTTTGGTTGCATTTTCAGGCTTTTCTCCATAACCATGAAGGCCAGAAGCTTATTATTTAATTAAAACTCAGATTTTCCAGTAACCACTTTCCTCCAGGAACTGGGGCTTGAAGACCAACTTCTAATATTATGAGACTTGTAGTAAAATTCCTAGAGTTGGCAATACAGCATATGCAAAAACAGGCTGCTTGTCTCTAGTTCCTAGTGGACAGATATCTTCGTAGGTACCCGGAATTTGATAATGTGCTCCTAAGTCTAGCAGCAAAAATATAACAAGATCCAATGGCTCAAAGCTGAAGCTAGACAAATTCAGACTAGAAATAAGATGCAAATTTTTAACAGGGAGGGCAACTAACCATTGGAACATCTTACCAAGGGTCTGTCCACATATCTATTCAATGGACACCATCATAGGATCTAATCACATCAGCCACACTATCAGAGGCTTGTTCACATGCACATCTACCAATGTGATTTATGTCATCATGAGCCAGCAATGCCCCTCTGCCATGTACATTGGCCAAATCGGACAGTCTCTATGCAAAAGAATAAATGCACCCAATCAGACATCAAGAATTATAACATTCAAAAACCAGGCGGAGAACACTTCAACCTCCCTGGACACTCAATTACAGACCTAAAAGTCGCAATTATTCAACAAAAAAAACTTCAAAAACAGACTCCAACAAGAAACTGCAGAATTGGAATTAATTTGCAAACTGGACACCATTAAATTAGGCTTGAATAAAGAATGGGAGTGGATGAGTCATTACACAAACTAAAAACTATTTCCCCATGCTAATTTTTCCCCTACTTTTACTCACACCTTCTTGTCAACTGTTTGAAATGGGCCATCCTGATTATCACTATAAAAGTTTTTTTTCTCCTGTTGATAATAGTCCACCTTAATCGATTAGTCTTGTTAGAGTTGGTATGGCAACCCTCATTTTTTCATGTTCTCTATATATATATTTATATATATATCTTCCTACTGTATTTTCCACTGAATGCATCTGGTGAAGTGGGGTTTAGTCCATGGAAGCTTATGCTCAAATAAATTTGTTAATCTCTATGGTTCTTTTCCTGATACAGACTAACACTCTGAAGCCTGTGGATTCTCCATCACTGGCATTCTTTACATCAAGATTGGATGTTTTTTCCAAAAGATATGCTTCTGTTCAGATAGGAATTAATTCAGCAAAGGCCTATGACCTATACAGGAGATCAGACTAGATGATTACAATGGTCCTTACAATTTATGAATCTGTGTGCAAATGAAGGGGCAAATTCAGCTTGCCTTGCTCATGCAAATATTCCTATTGCCTTCAGTAATTCTACCCATATGTGTAAAACAAGTAAATTTGGTTTGTGAAAAAAAAAATCTGTAACAATAGGCACTGATTGGCACCCTTGCTGTCAGTCATGACACTCAGGCATCGGTGGTGCGTGAACCCTATTTCAGGGAGGCTAGCCCCGGCCCAGCCCCTTCCATCTGAGGGCCCACCCCTACCCTACCTCTTCTGCCTCCCCGCTGCAGCTGTGAGCTGTTCCCTGCACCATGGCCAGAGGAGCCCCGGCCAAACTGCCCTGAGCACTGGCTCACCCTCCCCAGCTGCCCCGATCTCTGGGCTGCTGGCTGCCTAAGCCCAGCCCAACCCGTGAATCACCCCCAGCTGCCAGCTGGCCAAGCCCCACGCTTCGGGGAGAGGAGGAGTGAGGGTGGGGCCTTGGGGAGAAGTGTGGAGAGGGCCATGGCTTGGGTTATGGCTTGACCTATTATACCTGCCACCCATGCACTCAGATCAAGGACTGAATGAACATGGAGACTGAAATATCCTTCCCTCCCTTGAAGTGATCCCACCAGCTCAAGTTTTAAGCAAGCTAACAGCCTAACATGTGGAAGCTTTCACTCAAGGGCAGACTAATGCACTTTGTGGCCCTAGATATACCATGACGTAGAGCTCCCTATGGTGCCATACCTACATCATGGCTGTGCTCCTGTGCTGTGGTCCTACTGTCCCCTTGGAGTGTCGGTGGTATGGGATTGTTTCCCTGCCCACCAAGAGTGCCTGTAGAGGCTTCTCTTCCCTCAGAGCAGCAGGTGTGGCAGTAGGGAGCCCCCAGTATTTACTCTTACCCTTATAGCTGTGATGTACTTGCATGGTTGAGTGGGAGTGGTGAGCCTCCTTCACAGTTTTCATCTCTATGTACCTTGATGCCTCTTCTGGGGTGCTGTTGAGGTTAACAGCATATTGAAATGCATGGTTCAGTTTATAATTATACCTCCCAGAGATTTTGTCTCAGGCTGTGTGCAGGGTCAGGGGAATCATTCACTGCATCAGTTACACTCACGGCTTATTTTAAAGTTTTCCCTTGCAACGATGATGGCTAGAAATTACATTTGTAAGGTGCCAAATAGTGCCTTGGCCTTAATCCAGCACTGCTTGTGCTTCCACTGTTTGTGCTGCGTTTCTGTGGTTAAATAGGGAACTACAGCTGTGGTCTCCCAATCTCACAACATTTAGGGACACTACATCCCTAAATTTTGATTTTGTTTTCTTTTTCGTGGAGCTGGTAATTTTCATTTTTTATGAGTCAATAATGCATGGATGTATTGCGTAGGTGCACGTGATCTCTGATGAGTCATGCATGCTGTGTGTTCCACCAGCACACCCTGGTGACACACCCTGGTGTTACCCTATAGAAAATTAAGTGAGTGCCCTTTGTCCATGGAACCTTTCAATCTGTTAGAGAAATTAAACATACATACGTTTTTTTTACATAAATAAAGTAGATCTGCAGAGCTACCAACTCTCATGATTTCTCATGAGAGTCTTGCAATATTTTGCTTCTTTTTTTTTTTCAAGCCCTGAAATCCTCTGATAATGGGAGAATCTCACCTTTTTAAACTTAGTTTGAAAGTGCCTAGTTTTCTCCATATGACTGTAGAGGAGAGCTTGAAAATGTGACTAGAGTTCACGCTGAAGGCTCAAAAACCAACAGGCAAATAAAAAGAACCCCCAGTCTATATATTTTTTAAAAATCTCATAGTTTTAAGTCAATCTCAGGATTTTCTGGGGCCTGAATCATGATGATTTTTGAACTTTTATGGTTGGCAGTGCTGGGGCTCTAAACAGTAACAATTTGACATCATGCTATTTCATTAAAATGACCTTCGTGACTGAGTTCTATGTTAAAAGCTCTTGGCAATAAGAACTGTCTCCCTATTTTGAAGTTTGATGACGAGATCTCAAACTGCATTATTTACTCCATTGATTCATTCAAAGTCTGCATATAATTTGGATGACTATGGACAGGAAATATTTAAGTGCTACTATGGCATAGAATTGGGTGAGTTAAGTAGATTACTCATAGGCAAGATGAGATAGTGCGAGTCTGTCTACCTGCATTGAGAATCACATCTCCCAGCTGAAATGTAGATATACCCTAAAATGCTGGCAGGAAATGGGGGCGGCAGCAGAAAAGATAATATAACACTGGGCTGTATTATCTTCTCTGGGGAATCTTTGCTGGGAATCAAAGGATCCCTTTGTGGAGGATCCTTTCTCCAGCAACCAGGGGAACAAAACAGATCCTACTTTCAGGTTTTAAAACTCAGTTTTTAAAATTAACTTTGAGCGATTGAGTTCTAATGCAAATTGATTTGACCTTTGTTAAAAATTGCATTAATCAAAAGCCATGTTAGTGGCTTTTTGCAGTTCTCAAAAATTTGTACTTAAAAAAATTAATTAGGCAAGTAATTACTCAGTGAAATGGTCATTGAATTAAAATACAGTAAATCAATCGAGTTGTTGAAGGTAAAGGGGGAATATTTAGTGCACAATTTATTCTTCGAGTGCTTTCTCATGTCGATTCCAAGTAGGTGTGTGCACACCATGTGAACGGTCATTGAAAGGTTTTTCCCCTAGTGGTACCTATCGAGTCGACTGTGGAGCCCCCTGGAGTTGCGCCTTCATGCCGACTCACCGCTTCTTCAGTTCCTTCTTACAGCTTGTGATGGTTGTTGGAGCTGCTTCTTCTCTCTCTTGCTACAGCAAGCAATCCCCTAGTGGACTTTTCTATTTGTACCTGAAAATAGTTTAATTAGAGTTAGTTAGTGTTCTTAGTATAAGATAGTTAGATAAGTTTCTTGGGGATTTTCCCACCCACCTTTTCCTCCCTTCCCGGAGACTGGGGCATGCCTCGGTCTCAAGGTTTCAAACTGCGTGGGTCCTGCCAGAAGCCTATGCCCAGGGGAGACCCTCAGGACTCCTGCTTAAAGTGCTTGGGGGAAGCCCACCAGACTGAAAAGTGTAAAATCTGTAGAGGCTTCCACCCAAGAACCAAGAAGGAGAGGACTTTAGATTGAAACTTCTCCTTATGGAGTCAGCTCTTCATCCCGAGCCAGCACAGCCCATGTCAGGTCCAAAGCCCAGCATTTCTGTGCAGAGCACACCAGCCTCAATGAGGGAGGCTGCAGCGCCAACAGAGGACTCTGGGTCTAGGGGCCCCCAGCACCGCTACTCTCTGAAGATGAGCTCTGCAGCTTCCTCACACTCGCTGGTGCTGCACAAAAATCAGAAGAAAGCTGAGAGAGGGCGTTTGCCCATAGTGAGAGCAGTGGAATGTGAAGGTGCCCATGGAGTGCATCCCATGCCAGGACACTCAGCCTCTGCTCTGGCGAAACCAGCACCATTGACTCTGGCCTCGCAGGCAGGTCCATTGAGTCCAGTCCCGTTGGACTCCCCGGTGCGGAAGAGCCAAATGGGGGGAGTTGGATCTTCCATCCAACACGGACGTGTTTGAGGCCGCCAGAGACCTCGTAGCAATGATGCCTCCACAGTACCCGGAACCGGCAGCATCAGCACCGCAAAGAGGAGCCTTGTTTCTAAGGGGAAACTGGCCATGATGCGGCACCAGTCACCCTCCCTTTGGCACTGCACTCCAACACCATCCCGCTAGGCACCACCATAGTCACTGAGGTTGGACTCATCTTCGGGGTCAGAGCCAGAATTATACATCTCCAGACGGAGCTGGCACCACTCTCATCACCGTTTGAGGCAAGAGGACGGGCAGCAAGTTCCCATGATGCCCTGGCCACCACAATGGCAGATGCCCATGCAGTGGCCTTTCTGGACCCCGTGGAGGTATCATCAAGCCCAGGGGCCAAGCTCCAGATCCCTATATATCGACTCAGACAGGCAGGGACCCCCATCATCCTCCATGGTGTGAGAACCTCCATGACGATCAGAGCCCAGCATCCAAGCCAGCACTGAGGCCGTGACTGAGGCTGACGTTGAGCCCGGCACCGATACCAGTACTGGTACCATACTTGCCACCGCACAGGAGGTATCAACGCGAGAAGGTCAGGAGGACCTGGTGCCGCTAAGGGCATCATCCACTTCCTCCCCAGGTGAGACAGTAGTGGGCTCATCTGCCACTTTGCTGGACATGGACAATAGAGCCCACCAAGAGCTACTGAGAAGGGTAGAACAAAATCTAGGCCTCCAGGCATAGGAGGTGTCAGAAGAAATGGACCCCATTCTGATGCCCAAGCGTCCTTCAAGGGTGGTCTTATCCTTGATCAAGACCATCCAGAATACCACCAAGACCGTATGACAAACTCCTGCCTCCATTCCCCCCGTGGCCACGGGGTGGAAAGAAAATACTTTGTACCCTCCAAGGGGTATGAATACCTTTTCACCCACCCTCAGTCGGGCGCGCTGGTTGTGGCAGTGATGAAAGCAAAAGAAAGACCAGGGCATCAGGGTCCTGCAGCCAAATCTAAGGAGGCAAAAGGCTCGACTTCTTCTGCTTCAGAGCAACATTCAGATCCCAGGGGTTCCATATGCCATCCCCACAAAGGAAGCATTTTTAAGCCTCAGCCCCTGTCACGCTTCTAGCCCTCTCAGCCGAGACAAGATTACAGTAGGAAGTGGGGTAGGAGTAATAGGCAAAGGCCTCCACAGCCCTCCTCCAAGGCCAGAGCTCGGTGAGGCAGTCTTCAGCTCTCAAGCAAAACTATTGAAGGTGCGCCCGGGGAGACGCCCCAGTCACAATCATAGAATCATAGGACTGGACGGGACCTTGAGAGGTCATCTAGTCCAGTCCCCTGCACTCATGGCAGGACTAAGTATTATCTAGACCATCCCTGACAGGTGTTTGTCTAACCGGCTCTTAACAATCTTCAATGATGGAGATTCAACAACCTCCCTAAGCAATTTATTCCAGTGTTTAACCACTCTGACAGTTGAGAAGTTTTTCCTAATGTCCAGCCTAAACCTCCCTTGCTGCAATTTAAGACCACTGCTTCTTGTCCTATCCTCAGAACTTAAGAAGAACAATTCTTCTTCCTCCTCCTTGTAACAGCCTTTTATGTACTTGAAAACGGTTATCAAGTCCACTGTCAGTCTCCTCTGTTCCAAACTAAACAAACACAGTTTTTTCAATCTTCCCTCATGGGTCATATTTTCTAGACCTTTAATAATTTTTGTTGCTCTTCTCAGGACTTTCTCCAATTTGTCCACATCTTTCCTGAAATGGTGCGCCCAGAACTGGATACGATACTGAGCTCAGACCTAATCAGCACAGAGTAGAGTGGAAGAATTACTTCTCGTGTCTTGCTTACAACACTCCTGCTAATACATCCCAGAATGATGTTCACTTTTTTTTGCAACAGTGCTACACTGTTGACTCATATTTAGCTTGTGGTCCACTATGACCTCCAGATCCATTTCCGCAGTACTCCTTCCTAGGCAGTCATTTCCCATTTTATTTGTGTGCAACTAATTGTTCCTTCCTAAATGGAGTTCTTTGCATTTGTCCTTATTGAATTTCATCCTATTTACTTCAGACTATTTTTCCAGTTTATCCAGATCATTTTGAATTTTAATCCTATCCTCCAAAACACTTGCAAGCCCCCCCAGCTTGGTACCGTCCACAAACTTTATAAGTGTACTCTCTATGCCATTATCTAAATCATTGATGAAGATACTGAAAAGAACCAGCCCCAGAATTGATCCCTGCAGGACCCCACTCATTATGCCCTTCCAGCATGACTGTGAACCACTGATAACGACTCTCTGGGAATGGTTTTCCAACCAGTTTTGCACCCACCTTATAGTAGCTCCATCTAGGTTGCATTTCCCTAGTTTGTTTATGAGAAGGTCATGCGAGACAGTATCAAAAGCTTTACTAAAGTCAAGATATACCATGTCTACCGCTTCCCCCCTATCCACAAGGCTTGTTACCCTATCAAAGAAAGCTAAGAGGTTGGTTTGATATGATTGCTTCTTGACAAATCCATGCTGACTGTTACTTACCACCTTATTATCTTTTAGATGTTTGCAAATTGATGGCTTAATTATTTGCTCCATTATCTTTCTGAATACAGAAGTTAAGCTCACTGGTCTGTAATTCCCCAGGTTGTCCTTATTTCCGTTTTTATAGATTGGCACTATATTTGCCCTTTTCCAGTCTTCTTGAATCTCTCCGGTCTTCCATGACTTTTCAAAGATAATCACTAATGGCTCAGATATCTCCTCAGTCAGCAACTTGAGTATTCTAGGATGCATTTCATCAGGCCCTGTGACTTGAAGGCAAAAATTTGTCTAAGTAATTTTTAACTTGTTCTTTTCCTATTTTAGCCTCTGATCCTACCTCATTTTTACGGGCATTCACTATGTTAGATGTCGAATCACCACCAATCTACTTGGTGAAAACCGAAGTCATTAAGCACCTCTGCCATTTCCACATTTTCTGTTATTGTTTTTCCCCCTCATTGAATAACAGTGCTACCCTGTCCTTGGTCTTCCTCTTGCTTCTAATGTATTTGTAGAATGTTTTCTTTTTACCCTTTATATCTCTAGGTAGTTTGATCTTTTTTTGTGCCTTTTCCTTTCTAATTTTGTCCCTGCATGTGTTATTTGTTTATCTTTATTCTTTGTAATTTGACCTAGATTCCACTTTTTGTAGGACTCTTTTTTGACTTTTAGATAATTGAAGATCTCCTGGTTAAGCCTGGGTGGTCTCTTGCCATACTTCCTGTCTTTCCTACGCAGTGGGATAGTTTGCTCTTGTGCCCTTAATAATGTCTCTCTGGAAAAACTGCCAACTGCCTTCAATTGTTTTTCCCCTTAGACTTGCTTCCCATGGGATCTTACCTACCAACCTACCTGAGTTTGCTAAAGTCTGCCTTCTTGAAATCCATTGTCTTTATTTTGCTGTTCTCCCTCCTACCTTTCCTTAGAATCATGAAATCTACCATTTCATGATCATTTTCACCTAAGCTGCCTTCCACTTTCAAATTCTCAACCAGTTCCTCCCTATTTGTCAGAATCAAATCTAGAACAGCCTCTCCCCTAGTAGCTTTCTCCACCTTCTGAAATAAAAAAATTGTCTCCAATACATTCCAAGAACTTACTGGATAATCTGTGCCCTGCAGTGTTATTTTCCCAGCAGAGGTCTGATTAGTTGAAGTCCCCCATCACCACTAAGTCCTGTGCTTTGGATGATTTTGTTAATTGTTTAAAAAAAGCCTCTTCCATCTCTTCTTCCTGGTTAGGTAGTCTGTAGTAGACCCCTACCATGACATCAACATTGTTTTTCATCTCTTTTATCCTTACCCAGAGACTTTCAACAAGTCAGTCTCCTATTTCCATCTCAACCTCAGTCCCGTGTATACATTTTTAATATATAAGGCAACACCTCCTCCCTTTTTTCCCTGCCAGTCCTTCCTGAGCAAGCTGTACCCTACTATACCAATATTCCAGTCATGTGTATTATCCCACCAGGTCTCTGTGATGCCAACTATGTCATAGTTGTGTTTCTTTACTAGCATTTTGAGTTCTTCCTGCTTATTCCCCATACTTCTCACATTAGTATACTGGCATCTAAGATACTGATTTGATTCCCCCTGCCCCCAGTTCTGTCTTCTCTCCTTTATCCCTGCTATAACAGCCCATGCTCCCCCCAAATTCCAACCCTTCTCCCAAGTCTCCATGTTTTTGACTTACCTGTGGTCTTTGGTCACCTTCCCCCTTCGAACCTAGTTTAAAGCCCTCCTCACTAGGCTTGCCACTCTGTATTCAAATATGTTCTTCCCCTTCCTCGATAGATGGACTCTATCTCTGCTTAGCAGTCTTTTTTCCTGGAACAGCATGGTCAAGGAAGCCGAAGTCCTCCTGACAACACGATTCTCACAGCCAGGCATTCACCTCCAGGATCCATCTGTCTCTGTCTGGGGCCCTGCCCTTGACTGGAAGGATCGAAGAGAACACCACCTGTGATCCCAACTTCTTCACCTTTACTTCCAGAACCCTGTAGTCACTTCTGATTTTCTGGGGGTCAGACCTCGCAGTATCATTAGGGCCCACATGAATGAGTAGCATGCGGTAGTAGTCGGAGGGCCAGATGATCCTTGACAATCTCTCCGTAATATCTCAGGTATGGGCTCCTGGCAAGCAGCATAACTCCTGTGATGCCACGTCAGGGCGACAGATGTTTGCCTCTGTCCCCCTCAGAAGAGAGTCTCCAACCATCACTACCCTACATTTCCTCCTAGGAGTGGTGGCTGCGATCCTCCAAGCCTTGGGGGTGATTCCTCATCGCTCATAGCCAGAGCAGCATATCGATTTTCCATCACCATGGTGGGTGGGTTGGGAGTAGGGGTAGAGCACTGCCTGCTGCCAGAAGTAACCAGCAGCCAGTGTCTTCCTTGTGACAGAGCCATATCCTCCTCCCCCGACGGTGTGACAGCAGTCCTCTGTAGCTGGATAGCTTCCTCAGCCTTGGATGTCTCCATATGAATACTCTCGAGCAATTCCTCATGGGCACTGTTAGGGGCTTATTCCTTCACCTGCTTACTTCCCTGGTCCTTCTCGCATGAACAGAGAGCAACAATACCTGAAGTCCAAAGGTGCAAACAATTCAATGTTTATTGGGGTGAACTTCCAGCAAGCATGATTCCAGTTTCCTTCCTTAGTGTCCCCCTTCCCAGCTCTGACACCACAGATCCTTACCTGTGTCCCTGTTCCCATTCCCCCCTTAGCAAAACATGATTCCAATTTCCCCACATCCATTCCCTGTTCCCATTTCCCCCCTTTCTTCCTGATTGACTGCAGACTATATAATAAAACTTGAGTTCTGCTTAGCTATACCTTAACCAATCATTTTACTGAAATTTAACAAACCAATCCTAACATATTGTAACATGATTATTTAACCAATTATATCCCACCACCTTAATAAGTGTACACCCAACAAAATTAATTATACAGCAGACAGAAACAATCACAGAATCAGACAGAGATTATACAGACAAAAAATAGGGAAATGGGGACTACAGTAACAGAACAACAAAGAAATGAGGATTTCACATTGCAGCTATTGATAAGTATGTTCTTGCCAGACAGGATGCTATCAAACTCAGTTTCCTTTTACATTTCCTAGGCTCTTCCCTTTCTCTGGAGGTGATAGGAATACAAGCCTGTCCTGATAATGCCTAACAGCTCAATAGCACCTTATTTGAATGTGACTAGTTTGGAATGTGAGGATGTGACCATACACTTCCTAGCTTATGGCTGCCTCTGCTGTTTAGCCAAAGGCCTTAGCCTAAGAACGAGGCCTCAGACTGTCACAGTAAGAGAAGGCCCTTACACCGGCAGACGGTGATTTTGATTCTTTCTTTCATACCTCTATAACCAGCTAAATGATAAGAATACACCTAAATTCTTAGAGTCTAGGCCTTTACAGACAGGCCTGAATATCTATATCCCAACAGGCCTGGATGCTCCTCAGCCTAGCCACCTCCTCATGTAGCTCTCCTATCTGCTTCCTGAGAGATTCCACCAGCAGGCACCTTTTCACACTGGATAGTCCCCCGAGCCTGGCTTTCTGTGAGTGGGACATGTAGGCCACAGTCTCTGCAAATTCACACCAGGATCTGGGTAGAGGCATCCATGATTAGGTTGTCTGTCTGGATACAGGTGCAAGTGGAGGAGACAGGAGCAGTGTTGGCACTGGCTATGTGGCCCTTCCTAACCATAGTGACTATATTAAAACTCCCTCCCACAAACCCCCTCTCAAACTCCCCTGGTTGCGATCCCCTGGTTGCTAGCTCCCTTTGTTCACTTAGCCTCTGGCTTTTAAGGCCTTCTCTCCTAGGTCAGCCCTACCCAACATTAATCACATGGGGGAGGGTGATCACAAGGCTGTTTGATCAGCTGATCAAACATGATAAAGGATGATCCAGGGAACAAAGGCTCAAACAGTCCCCAGACACGCAATCCCAACTAACACAGTAACTAAAATAACCTGAAAGAGAAACTTACTCACCCCAAGGTTAGTACTTGCATCTTATTCATTCAGCAGGGGGATCTTCTCCCTGTTTTGTAAATCGTCTATCCCATTTCTACCGGGCCTGGGCCCAGATCACCTCGGACCAGTGGGTCTAGTGCACTGTAGAATTGGGATATTCTTTCCAAATCTGTTCCCTTCCTCCCTCCCACTTCCCTTCCCCGACCCTCTTCAGGGACCCTTCTCACGAGCAACTTCTCATGCAGGAAATGCAAGCACTCCTAGAAGCCATAACAGTAGAAGAGGTCCCTCAAGAGTTCTGGGGCAAGGTTTTCTATTCCTGATATTTCCTAATCCTGAAAACCAAAGGTCAGCTAAGACCTATTTTGAACCTGCAGAACCTCAATAAATTCATGAAAAAGATGAACTTCCACAGGATCTCTCTGGCTTCCATTATTCTCTCCCTGGATCTGGGGGACTGGCACGCCACCCTCAACTTGAAAGACGCATACTTCCACCTGTCAATCATGCCGTCCCACAGGCAATTCCTCCGCTTCGTGGTCAACAACGCTAATTATCAGTTCACAGTTCTCCCTTTCGGGCTATCACCATCCCCTTGGTTCACTAAATGTATTTTGGTTGTAGCTGCCTTCCTGAAGAGGTGACAGGTACAAGTTTTCCTGTACCTAGACAACTGGTTTGTCATGGACCATACCAAAGCCTAAGTGGAACAGCATGTGAACCTCGTACAATCAACTTTCAAAGAGCTCAGGCTAATACTAAATGTGCTGAAATCAATTCTAACCCCTACCCAGAGGATAGAGTTCATCAGAGCTCTCCTAGACTCAGGTCAAGTCAAAGCATTCCTTCCGGAGTCCTGTTTTCTAACTATGGGCCCCATCATTGAGGACCTAAGGTGATACCCCGTTACTATGGCCCAAAGTTGCCTGAGGCTGTTCGGTCACAAGCCTGCTTGTACGTATGTAGTACTGCATGCAAGACTTCAGTTCCTGCCTCTTCAGGCCTGGATGACCTTAGTGTATAGGCCGTGCTGAGATTGCCTAGGCAAGTTAATTACACTTCCTCCTCCGGTTACCAACTCTCTCATGTGGTGGCTCAACCTACAAGCAGTGTGTGTGGGAGTGCCCTTCTCCAGGCCCCAACCCTCAATGTCTCTAATCGCAGATGGGTTGGCAATGGGATGGCGGGGCGCACTTAGGAGAACTCAGGATTCAGGGCCTCTGGTTCCAGGCAGAACTTTCATTGCACATCAACATCAGGAGCTAAGAGCAGTTCCAGGCCCACCTGGAGGGCAGATGTAGAGGGCAGGTGTTGACTGACGACACAACAGAAATGTTCTTTGTAAACTGACAGGATGGTGCTGGCTCCTCTCCCCTGTGCCAGGAAGCCCTCAAGCTGTGGGACTTCTGCATTGCCCATTCGATACATCTAGAGGCATCGTACCTTCCAGGTTTCCCACAACAAACTGGCCAATCATCTCAGCAGGTCATTTCACAATCATGAGTAGTCCCTCCTCCCAGATGCTGGGATCAACAACCCCAACATGGTGGGGGTTTTCCCAAATAGGTTTGTTTGCAACAAAATACAACAAGAAGTGTCACCAGTTTTGCTCCTTCCTGAATCACAGTCCGGACTCAAACCCAGACACTTTTCTCCTCCTTCAGAAGAACCATCTACTATATGCATTCCTGCCCTTCTCACTTGTACACCAGTTCCTGCTCAAGGTCAGAAGGGAAGGATGAGCTTAATAGCACCAGCATGTCCACACCAGCACTGGTTCACCATGCTTCTAGACCTGTCAGTGGACATGCCGATAACCCTGCCCCTAGTCCCAGACTTGATCACGCAGGACCACGGCCACCTCCAGCATCCCAATCTGCAGTTTCTCCATCTCACGGCATGGAAACTCCATGGCTAAACCCTTTGGAGCTCATATGCTCAGACCCTATTAGAGAGGTCCTCCTTGGTAGCAGAAAGCCATCCACCATTTGGTCAAGTGGAAAAGATTCTCTATTTGGGCATTACAAAAAGACACTCAATTCTTACAGTCGTCGATTCCCATTATCCTGGACTATTGGCTGCATCTGAAACAGCAAGGTCTGTCTATATCGTCAGTAAAGGTGCACCTGGCCGCTATCTCTGTTTTCCACCCTGGTGCAGCTGGTTGCTCTGTTTTAGCAAACCCAATGGTGGGCCGCTTCCTCAAAGGCCTAGAGAGGCTGTACCCTCAAGTAAGACAGCCAATTCCCTCATGGGATCTCAACCTGGTGCTCTCTAGAGTGATGGGACCTCCTTTCCAGCTTTTAGCAACATGCTCCCTCCTCTACCTTTCCTGGAAAGTAACGTTCTTGGTGGCTATAACTTCAGCCAGGAGGGTGTCTGACCTTAAGGCCTTAACTTCGGAGCCCCCATACACGGTCTTCTATAAGGACAAGGTGCAGTTGTGATTGCACCCTGCCTTTCTCCACACGAACCAGGACATCTTTCTCCCAGTGTTCTTTCCTAAGCCACACACTAGCAACAGGGAATGAATGCTTCACTCACTGGATGTCAGAAGAGCAACGAGCATTAGCCTTCTACTTTAAAAGAATGAAGATATTTCGAAAATCAACTCAACTCTTCATTGCAATTTCGGAGGAAGAGGCTTCCAGTCTCATCCCAAAAGATCTCTTCTTGGATCATGTCCTGTATTCAGGCGTGTTATGACTTGGCAAATATTCTTGCCCTGGTGCTAATAGCACACTTCACAAGGGCACAGGCATTCCTGGCACAAGTTCCTATTCAAGACATTTGCAGGGCAGCGACGTGGTTGTCGATCCACACCTTTACGTCACACTACACCATTACACAGAAGGCCAGAGATGATGCAGCATTTGGCAGAGCATTGCTACAATCATCGATTCCATGAACTCAGACCCTGCCTCTTAGGTAAGGCTTGGGAGTCACCTACTTGGTATGAACATGAGCAAGCACTAGAAGAAGAAAAACGGTTACCTACCTCTCGTAACTGTTGTTCTTCAAGATGTGGTGCTCATGTCCATGCCACCAGCCTCTCCTCTGTCAGAGGATCTGGCAAGAAGAAACTGAAGAGGCAACAGGTCAGCAGGGACCTATATACACCACCATGAAGGCGTGACTCCAGGTGGCTCCACAGCCAGCCTGACTGGTATCGCTAGGGGAAAAAACCTTCCAACAACTATGCACATGGTGCCCACACACCTACTTGGAATGGACATGAGCAACACATCTCTAAGAACAACAGTTATGCACATTTTTTACATATCAAAATATACCCTAACAGAGCAAAATGACTCTTAAAAGCACATACTGTGGAGTAAGAAAAGGAGTACTTGTGGCACCTTAGAGACTAACAAATTTATTAGAGCATAAGCTTTCGTGAGCTACAGAAGTGAGCTGTAGCTCACGAAAGCTTATGCTCTAATAAATTTGTTAGTCTCTAAGGTGCCACAAGTACTCCTTTTCTTTTTGCGAATACAGACTAACACGGCTGCTACTCTGAAACCTGTAATACTGTGGAGTAGTGTGCATCTATAGAAACCTCATAGCTGTTTTGGTCAATGAGGTAAATGTAACAACCTTGGTGTTCATTAAATAACAAACCAGTGAATGAGACAGGAATAAAACAAACTGGAGAGTGTCTCTGGTAAACTGCTGCTCACAGCCATGTGGTGTTTTCAAACCCCACCTCCAAGGCACATCTCCAAATTTGCACACTCACAACACTGTCCCTTCTGAGGCAGCATTTCTAAATTATAATCTTCTGCAAACATATCTCTACAGTAAATATATCTTATTTACCTGTAAGTTTAGAACATCTTGAAGTCAGTTTTACAGTATAAGGTCTGCATTTTTTTTCTTTCTAAAAGAGAAAGAAAGAAAATGGAAAGTAATTCACTTCTTTCCATGTTTATGTTTTTTAAGACTGCTGGGCCAAATTCTGCCCACACCACTTGAGGTGAAGTCAGCAAAAAGAGTATATGTATATTTGAGGGCAGAAACTGACCTAATTTTTAGGTAATTTAGATCCACAACCCTAGTTTTGTTTTAAATCTCCCATCCTTTCCTTTGTCCCCACCCCCCAAAGTAAACAGATGTTTGCTTGGACTAAGACATTGTCCTTCATGATTGGCAACCCAAAACATCACAGTATTTTGTTTATGCATGTGAACTTGAAAGTGAACTGCCCAGAAATAAATTATAAGCAAAAGGGAAACTACTAGCCTGTTTTCATTGTCCAAGTGCAAAAAATAAACAGTATAAGTGGTGAGAAATAAATATAGCTTAAAACAGAGAAATTCAGGTTAAAAACATGTGAAAATAACAATCAGTTTCAATAATTTTAGGTTGTGTTAGTAATACAGATAAGAAACTGTATTGATATTATTGTTAATGTAATAGTATCCCTTTAAGGTTTTTATATCAGCAATGTAGCATTCAGACACGAATAAAAGAAAAAAATTGAAGGTATATTAATTGGTGTCTACGTACAATAAAATTATGTATATTAGAAGCCTGTGGGGTTTTTTTTTCTCGGCTAAATGAAGGAATGGAAAAGCCCCTTGTTGTCAATTCAAGAAGGAAGTCTAGAACTTAATTAACTTTTTATGATGGCACTTGGAGTTTGTTCAAATTATAAACTCATTTTATGACTAATTTTGTATCGTCTGATTAGACACAGTGATTCATTTGTCTAATGATACCTACTAATCAATCAGAGAAGGCTTCAAATCTAAATATGTATGTGAACTGTTTATCTCTCAGATTTAAAGGAACTAAACTGCTGAAGTGTATCAGGATTCCTTGAAAGTTTAAAGAATCTCTATTTTTGCTTGTCCTCTTTTCCCCTGACTCTACCTGCAACAGTCCCTGATCAAGCAAAGCACTTAAGCATGTCCATAGAGTTATGCATGAAAGTAGACCCATTTATTTCAATGGGGCTATTCACATGCTTAAATTCATGCACTTGCTGGATGAGCTAATGCCCAGTTCTGGAACCATTGAAGTCTGCTGAATTTTTGCCATTGACTGCAGTGGGAATGGGATAAATCTCTTACTTAGGAACAAAATTGCATTGCCTGATGAAATAAAGAAAGCCAGAACAGAGCAAAAATATGAATACCATAAGA